>NW_006297281.1:1393043-1401544 GCF_000327345.1 Myotis davidii | reverse complement strand
CCTGCTGTTCCTGGAACATACCATGACGCCCCCAGCCTGGGCCTTTGCCCTAACTGTTCCTCGGCTGGAATGTTCTTCCCTGGATGCCTCACTCTCTCCCCTTACTTATATCTGCTTCAGCTTCACCTTCATGAGGCCTTCCTGCTTCCTGCTCTCCCCATCCTGTGCTTAATTTTCTTTTTCTCATAGCACATATGACTTTCTAACAGCCATGTAGTTTATGAATTTACTGTGTTGTTTATTGTCGTCTCCTCTCATTATAATAAAGTTCCAAAGGACAGGGCGCTCTGTTTTGCTCGCTTTTGTGTCCCTAGCCCCTGGGATGGTTCTTGGCACAGAGCAGACCTCAATAAAAAGCCATTGAGTGAATGAATGACTTGTCAGGATTGAGAGAGAGAGAGAGTTATCCCATTTCAGTCGTGTTAGGATTTTGAGGGGCTGACAAGGGATAAAGAAAAATGGGTGCTTGACTTTCCCAGCTGCACCAAGAAAGACCGGAGGAGCTCCTGCGATGCATGTGTCTTCATTGTTTGGGTCAGAGGCTGAGAAGCAGAGCCTGAGATCTTGAGTGTGACACATGGTTCCCCTTCCCCATGCCTCAGTTGCTCTGTAAGTGGTCTTTGACCATCAGGAATTTACATAGCTTCACGCATTAATATTAATGAGTCATGAATATGCTCCTGCACACTGAGAGACAGGCATGGGATCTGGGCTTCCCCTAGACAAGGCAAGGAGCTTCTAGCTGCTTCTGCCTCTCAAATCAAGGCAGTTATCATTAGATCTTTATTTAGCCCATCCGCGTGCCAGACACAGTGCTAGGTGCTGCAGGGCCAGAGGAGTAGATCCTCTAGTTCAGTGTTCTCAACCTTGGCTGAACATTAGAATCACCTGGGAATCTTTTTAAAATCCTGATTTCTGGGTCTCATCCTCCGGAAATTTCATGAGGCCCAGAAATCAGGATTTTAAAAAGATTCCCAGGTGATTCTAATGTGCAGCCAAGGTTGAGAACCACTGCTCTAGTTGGTGAGAGCTGTTAGGACACTAAGAACGGCTGGTACGATTTGAACTTTGGCCCTTGCATTTAAACCTCACCTAGAACTGTTTGCAGTACGGGTGTTGTGGTTGAGTTTGTCTATAGCTGGAAATCTTAGAATAAAAGCTCCCTGGACTATTCCTGGGCCCGCCTGCATTTTTCCTGCCCACAAATGCGCCCGCAGGCTCTGATGGAAAGTAGGAATGAACTCTCCAGAAGGAGGTCCAGAGGTCAGGAGCGCAAGCCCCGCACTGGAGCTACCTTCCAGCTTGCCACTGTGCCCCTCCCTCTGTGACACTCCTGCCCCTCCTAGGCACTTAGCTCCGCTTTAGTCATCCTATCTTTCCCCACCCAATTTATAACCTTCCAGCCCCCTGTAAAGAGCTGCGTTTAAGCTTCATCCAGCTCGGTCACTGACCCAGGAGGTGACCTTGGATCAATCAGGCTCCTCTTAGCGATTTCGTGGGTTATATGTTGGAGGGAAAACTAGAAGTATTTTCATCAAAACTCCTCCCATATTTCCATGTATGCCACATCACATTGCCCCCACCTACTTACTTTTATTCCTGAAACAACTTTATAAAGTCAAGAAAAACACTGTGTAATTTTACATTCACTTTTGGTTCCCACCATCTGCCACACCTTTAATATCTTACACCCCTCCTCCCCCAGTTACCAGGGAAACAGACATGTAAACAGCAGTTAGCCATACACAGCTCGGGTAGGTGTGGCGGGGCCAAGGAAGGAAGGCCAGGCCTGCGAGGTGCTCCTGAAGTCCAAACAACAGGACTCCTCAGAGATGTCAGGGCCGGCAGATGGTGTGAACAGCTGAGGTTTCTGCTTGGGGTTCAGTTGGATGGTGTTGCCATGTAGTATAAGTGGGGTGGGGCGGGGGAGAGCAGAGACAGTTTGGAAGGGTGGGGGGAGGGTGTAGCAGAAAATAATAATGGTGTGACCCTTTATTGGACATCTCTGTGCCCAGCTGCCTGCACACCAGAGCTTCTCACACTTGACTGTGGGCTGACTGCCTGGGTGTTTTGTTAAAATGCAGATTTGAGCTCAGTGGGTCTGGGTGTGTCTGAGAGGCTGCATGTCTGACAAGCTCTCAGTTGATGCCTACACTGCTGTTCCTGGGCGCTCCCGAGCAGCGCGAGGGTGCAGCCCACCTGCGGGCGTGCAGGGGAAAGTGCCCTGTGGGGCTTGGGGGTGAGGCCAGGACCAGGTGAGGAGGTCTGAGATCAGCCAAGAGCAGGCAGAATGTGTGGAGAAGGCAGAAGCTTGGCTAAAGTGGCTTCTGGGAGAGATGAAAAAGAGCCAAGCAGGCATGGTTTGGGGAGCCTCCTACAAAGGTCAGATGAGGGCGGAGGGTGAGGGCCCAGCACAGACAGCGGGGTAGACAGTGAGTCACAGAGTGCTCCTACTGGGCAGCCGCAAGCAGCTGTGCACCTGTGCACCTGGTCTCAGCTTCACCTGGAAACTGTCTGAATTGGGCCAGTTGATTTGATCTCCAGAAGCTGCCTGGGGGCAAGTGTATCTGAGAGAGTGACAGGAGCTGCCTGCTAGGGCAGAGGTGCCGGTGGCGGCAGCTGACAGCACACTGGCCAGGCTCCTCCTCTCCTTTTTTTTAGTGTGGTGCTTGCGGGCAGGGAACTTGGCACCTCTTGCCCTCGCCAGCACGTGAAGTCTGTGGGCAGCTTCTGCGGAGGAGTCAGGACTGGGAGCTGTTTCTGTCTTCTGTTAGCAGTTCTGTGCTAAAGTAGTTGTGTCCTGGAAGGCACTGCCTTACCTCCCTAGGCCCTAGGAAGAGCTTCGATCGTACTGAGATCATACCAGCATTTCCTTTTCAAAGTCTTCTATTTTTCATTAGAAAGTGCAACTCCAGAGTTTTCTTGGATTCCTCTGGTCAGGACGGGAGGTACTGAACAGATGTTTAACCTGGAAAATAGATGAGAGAACAGCAACACAAAACCACAGGACTGTCCTGCAGGAGAAATAGAGGAGGGGCTGGTGCTCGTCTGGGGAAGTCCGGGAATACAGTCCAGAGGAGGTGACATTGCAGCTGATCTTCATTGCAGCTGGATCTTGAACTGGACCACAGGATGAGAAACGAGCTTACCAGGCCCACGTAGCATGAACTGCTTTTATGTATTGTGACTGCTTCTCAGCCCTTTCTAGAAGAATTTCGAGGTCAGGCCACCACAAGCCTTCTCTTTCCACTCTTTCTTCCCAGTGCAGGAAAGGCACCTCGAATTGCCTTTGGTCTCATCTCCGTGAGGGCAGAGACAGAGGAGTGCTTATCAGACACTCTCCTAAAAGGCCGCACAGCCAGGGAGAGGAGAGTGTGCCTAGATGGGGAGGCTGGACCAGGCCCTTTTGTCACTGTCTTGATGACTGATTTCGGCACAGTCACTTGGTTCGTTCAGCCCAGCCTATGGGGAGGCCTGGGCACCTCTCTTGTCCTAAGCGGGCTCTCTCTCGAAGCCTCCCTTTTGTCTTAGGGATTTTTCTCAGTAGAACTTGCCAGGAGGATGTGAGTATTACGGAATTTCCCCCGTTGCCCAACACGGTCCTTAGCTAAGGGATGGGGAGCAGCTTTCTGGCGCTGTTGCTGCCATTTGATCCAGCCCTGTCCTCTCCTCTGAGCCATTCCTGTACCTCAGGTTACCCCTGGCATCACACGTGAGTGTACTGAGACATCCTGCTGTCAGAGGCTTTGCGGCTACGTAAGGGACTCCTGCTCATTTCATAGGCTAGAGTCTGGACTCCTTAGTCTATTCCTGTTCTGTTTATTATGTGACTTTCTTTTTACTAGTGGTTATTTTAAAAATATAGCTCATTGTTAGAACTTTAGAAAACACAGAAATGTACAAAACAATCTACATGATTGTGACCTAGAGCTACTTGTATTTTTTATTTTTTAAAAATGGCTTTGTAGCCAAAACCGGTTTGGCTCAGTGGATAGAGCGTCGGCCTGCGGACTAAAAGGTCCCAGGTTCGATTCCGGTCAAGGGCATGTACCTGGGTTGCAGGCACATCCCCGGTAGGGGATTTGCAGGAGGCGACTGATCGATGGTTCTCTCTCATCGATGTTTCTGACTCTCTATCTCTCTCCCTTCCTCTCTGTAAAAAATCAATAAAATATATATAAAAAAAAATAAAAAAATGGCTTTGTAGCAGCTTTATTTTTTAAATCAACTGTAACCTTTTAAAAAATTTATTTTGTTAATACTCACCCGAGGGTATTTTTCCATTGATTTTTAGAGAGAGTGGAGGGAGAGGGAGAGAGAGACAGAGAGAAACATCGATGTGAGAGAGACACATCAATAGGTTGCCTCCCATGTGCTCCCTGACCAGGGCCAGGGATTGAGTCTGCAACCTAGGCATGTGCCCTTGACGGGAATCGAACCTGAGACCCTTTAGTCCGCAGGCTGACTCTCTATCCACTGAGCCAAACTAATAGGGCTAGAAAGAAATTTTAATATTTTAACTTATTGTAATCATTTTTATTAGAAATATAGATTAAGGGTTTTTTTAAAAATATATTTTTATTGACTTCAGAGAGGAAAGGAGAGGGAGAGAGAAAAAAACATCAGTGATCAGAGAGAATCATTGATCGGCTGTCTCCCGCATGCCCCACACTGGAGATCGAGCCCATAACCTGGGCATGTGCCCTGACTGGGAATCGAACCATGATCTGGTTCATAGGTCAGTGCTCAACCACTGAGCCATGCCAGGCTAGGCAAGGTCTTTCTTTTTTAAGTTTAAATAAATCTTGTGACAAACAGCAAGATGAAAATCATTTTCATTTTTTTTAATAAAGTCACCGTTCAGTAGCCCTAAGGTAATGATAATTTGTGTATCTGACTTTTTAAAAAATATATTTTATTGATTTTTTACAGAGAGGAGGGGAGAGGGATAGAGAGTTAGAAACATCGATCAGCTGCCTCCTGTGCACCTCCTCCTGGGGATGTGCCTGCAACCAAGGTACATGCCCTTGACCGGAATCGAACCTCGGACCCTTCAGTCCGCAGGCCGACGCTCTATCCACTGAGCCAAACCGAGGGCTATATATCCACTGAGCCAAACCAGTCAGGGCTCATTTTCATTTTTATAGCCATGCTCTCCCATTAACTGCCCATATATATTTTCTTTTCTATTTTATTTTTTAAAAATATATTTTATTGATTTTTTACAGAGAGGAGGGGAGAGGGATAGAGAGTTAGAAACATCGATCAGCTGCCTCCTGTGCACCTCCTCCTGGGGATGTGCCTGCAACCAAGGTACATGCCCTTGACCGGAATCGAACCTCGGACCCTTCAGTCCGCAGGCCGACGCTCTATCCACTGAGCCAAACCGAGGGCTATATTTTCTTTTTTTAAAAATTTATCTTTATTGTTGAAAGTATTACAGATGCCCCCCACCATTTCTCCTCCACTGATGCCCATATGTATTTTCATTAAAATCATGGTCTACCTATGATTTTTGGAACGCTGTTTGGATTGGATCTTCAGATTTCTCTTCTGCTAAGCAGTGAAATTCTTTATTATCTCTGGGATTCTGGGGAGGAGCATCTGGGAGGATTTCCACAAGCTAAGGCCAGGCAGTGCTGTGGTGACTAGGCGCCCAGAGGGCTGGGCTGTGTAGCCCCAGCTGGTTTGGTGAATGGGGGGCGGGGCGGGGGACTGTTAGGAGGGGTGTTAAACCTGGTGTTGCTAAACATTGCCTGGAGGGCACAGTCTCTTCCAGCAGCAGGGCCCTCTCATTGGACCTGGGCAAGCTTGCTGGGCTCTATGGAATACGTGGTCTCTGGCCAGCAGGTAGCCTGGAGCCTGGGATGGAAAGAGGTTCTCTCCCCCTCCCCACCAGGCAGGCTCACTCCCACCACACCCACGATGTACACATACACACCCCCTACACATACGAACACACACAAAGACAGGCTCACACAGATACACCTCCGTCACATAAAGACAGGCTCATTTCCCATACACACTCATCCCCCTTACACAGAGACACGCTCACTTCTACACACATTCACCCCCCCTACACACATTCATTCCTCTCCCCGACAGGCTCACTCCCATATACACTCACTACACACACATACAGTCATCCCCACCCCCAGAGAGGCTCACTCCCACACACACTCACTAAACACATATACACATTCACCCCCCCCCCCCCAACACAAAGATAGGCTCATTCCTGGGGAAGGGGTCAATGGGGAAAAAAAGGGGACATCTGTAATACTTTCAACAATAAAGATAAATTTAAGAAAAGGATAGGCTCACTCCCACATACACTCCCCCACCCCGCAGAGACAGGCTCACTTGCACACTCAGCCCCTCTACACACAAGAGCAGTCTCACACACATACACTCTCCCTCCCCTCATTGGCATGTTTAAACACATAACACACAGGCAGGCAGGCACATACACATATTTATCCCCACTAGGCAGTCTCTCTCTCTCTCTCTCTCTCTCTCTCTCTCTCATGCTTGTACACAAGCACAGTCATTGGAGTCCTGCTTTAAACTTACATCTGTTTCTCATCAAAATTACCTAAGAGTGGTTTAAAAAGTGAGCAGATGCTTATGCAGAGATGTTTATTTCATGAAAGGCTCAAAATAGTGACTGACTCTTGGTCTCAGAAAAATCTCTCTTTGGTGGTTTGGTCATCCATATTAATGATGATACCCAGCTCAGAGGGCTGTGGCGAGGAGTAAGGCACATAGAACCCTTAGCTCAGTGCCTGGAACCATGTCATCATGCAATAAATGTTTGCTATTTAAAATGAGTGTTATTACTGTCCAAAGGTGCCCCAGTTGGCGTTGACACCAACTCGGGCCACGGTAGTTTGCACACTGGCCCAGGTGGCAGGCTGCCCCACTGTCTGGGCGTGGTGCCTTTCTTGGAATTATGAGTATGTTGAGGTCAAAACAGCCCACTCCACTCCAGCATATAATTACATGCTGATTTCAATACCGTCTTATCCCGACCCTCGTGTGCATATTAAGGGTAACAGAACCCAGAACTTAAGAAAAAAAATGTATGGAAGAGAAACTTAAAACTGAGGCATTTCTCCTTATTTCCTTAATAATTTGTTTCCTGCAAATAGGAAAAAGTTAAATTTGCCATCCTGATTGCCAGCATATTTGTGTTGTAAGGACAGGAGTAGAATCTAAAGATGACTGCTCGGGAGGTGGGCAGGAAAGGGCCTGCCACATGGACCCATTGCACCTCTGTTTGGGTCAGCATTCGCCAGTGACCTGCTCCCTCCCTGATATCCCAGTAAGGGAGGGAAGAGGCAATGATAGAAAAACAGCAGAGATAAGAGGGGATCCAAGGGAACAGACTCCTCCAGAGGCCCAGCCCCAGAGCTCTGGAAGAGGGTAGAGCAGAGAGCTTAATAAGGAAGGAAGATGTCCTCATTAATGGTTAACCTTTATTGAATACTTAACTAGTCCTCCAAGTGCTGGGGACTGAGGGGAGGAGGGAACTGAGGCTCAGAGAAGCCGAGAATCTCCCCAGTCAGGCAACAATTAAGTGCAACTCCAAACTGCTCCCCTCCAGAGTCAAGCTCTTTATATATAAATATAATATATAGATTTCAGAGAGGAAGGGAGAGGGAGAGAGAGATAGGAACATCAATGATGAGAATCATTGATAGGCTGCCTCCTGCACTTCCCCTACTGGAGATTGAGCCTGCAACCCAGCATGTGCCCTTGACTAGAATCGAACCCAGAATCCTTCAGTCTGCAGTCCGACTTTCTATCCACTGAGCCAGACAGCTAGGGCTAGAGTCAAACTCTTAATCACTGTTCCGTGCCACTTCTCAGTGAGATTGTAGATTAAATGAAAGAGACCGGAAGATTCAGATTCTCCAGTAACTCCAGATTGGGAGATTTACTGTCAGTTCTGGATTTTTTAAATAGAGATATAATTTACACATAACATTGTATTAATTTCAGGTATACAAAATAATGATTCCATATTTGTATATATTGTGAAATGGTCACCATGATAGGTCTAGTTAACATCCATCACCTCACATAGTTACACAATTTTTTTCTTGTGATGAGAACTTTTAAGATTACTCTCTTAGCAACTTTCAAATATACAATCCAGTATTATTAACTACAGTCACCATGCTGTACACTAGATCCCAGCACTTATCTGTCTTATAAGTGGAAGTCTGTACCTTTTGACCCCCTTTACCAATTTGCCCCCGCCTGCCTCCCACCTCTGGCAACCACACCTAGATTTGTTTTACAGTGAACTTTTCATTGAAGCAAAGTACATTAATCACAAGTGTACAACTTGATAGTTTTTCACAGAGGAACACCCTCATGTAATTACCACTGAGCTCAGGAAGCAGACCAGTATCAACGCCCTAGGAATCCCCATGTCTCTTCCCAGACACTGCCCTTGCCCCCAAATCATCCTGAGTTAATATTTAATTAACGTT
>NW_006297281.1:1387331-1392996 GCF_000327345.1 Myotis davidii | reverse complement strand
TTTGGTGTCTGGCTGGCTACCTGCTATTGAGGTTATGTGCTTCATCGGTGCCTTGTGCAGCTGTGGCTCAGTGTTTTCTGGTTGCTGAATAGTGTTCCAGGATAGAAACACACCTTGGTGATACTGTCGGTTGGTCTTTGGATTGTTTCCAGCTTGGGACTATTACAAATCATGCCACTAAGAACACTCTTGTGTATGTCTTCTGGTGACTCTATGTGGGTATTTCTGTTGTCGATATCTCCAGGAGTAGAATTACTAGGGTCTACTGTAGGGGTAGGTGAAACAGTATTCCAGGGTGCTCCTATCTGGTCTACAACTCTGGTATTCTTGACTATGTAGTTATTTTATTTTAAAATATATTTTATTGATTTTTTTTACAGAGAGGTTGGGAGGGGGATAGAGAGTTAGAGACATAGATGAGAGAGAAACATCGATCAGCTGCCTCCTGCACACCCCCTACTGGGGATATGCCTGCAACCAAGGTATATACCCTTGACCAGAATCGAACCTGGGACCCTTCAGTCCACAGGCCTACGCTCTTTCCACTGAGCCAAACCAGCTAGGGCTACTTATTTTAATTTTATTTTTTTGTTACTCTTCACCTGAGGATATTTTTTTTTTCATTGCTTTTCAGAGCAAGAGTAGGAGGGAGGGAGAGAGAGAGAAACATCAATATGTGACTGGTTGCCTCCACATGCTCCCTGACCGCAAACCCACAACGCAGGTACATGCCCTTGACCAGGAATCAAATGATCGACCTTTTGGTGCGTGGGCGGACGTCCTAACCACTGAGGCACACGAGGGCTAGTTATTTTATTTTAGCAAGTCAGGTAGGTGCTATCTCATTGTGATTTTCATATTGATTTCCCTAGTTATTAAGGATGAGCACATTTTCCCGTCCTTATCCATTAATGGTTAGTGCTTTTGATATCCTGTTTCAGGATATGTGTGTATCAGATTCTAAAAAGTCTTGCTATCTGGTGATGTCAAGTACTCTGTTCTTTGTTCTTCAAGATAGTTTTGACTATTAGATTTTTTTCCTGGGAATTTTATGGAATTACATTGAATCTAGAGGTCAACTTTTATCTTTATAATAATCTTCTGATCCACAAGCATAGTTACCCCTCCATGTATTTATGTCTTCTTAATTTCCTATAGTGTTTTATCATTTTCTGTGTAGAAGTCTTACACGTCTTTTCTTACATTTATTCCTAGGTATTTGGTGATTTTAAGAGGTGCTTTTAAATTTATATTTTCCCACATGTTTATTGAGATTGTTCCAACCTGGGTAGGCTCCAGTTCAATTCTGATGCTAACCACCTTGGGTTAGCATTGGACCCCCGGCCCTCCCCCACTGTGTACTTTTGACCAAATATATAAATTTGGGGGCTCCCATGACTCCCCTCAGATTCAATAATTCACTGAATGATTCACAATGACTCAGGAAAGTGGCACACTTATGATTAGTTTTATCTTAAAGGATAAATATGGGATGAGGGCTGGAACAAGCATGTCAAACTCAAAGGCTAACATGGGCCAAATAAACAAGGTTGAAGTTTATGTGGGCCGCAAAAAAACAAAAGCTTCAATTTTCATAGAAACGTAGGTTTATTTCGATAGAGACATGCTGAATACAAAGGGCTGAAATAAACGAGTCATCGTTAACATAAAATAATAGAACATTTTAATAAAAATTAATATTTGTCTTGAGCATGAACTTACCAGACACTGAATAACTGCACAAATTAGTAAGCCTAATGCAAAAAAACCTATTTTTCTTGTTCTCTGAAAGCAAAATATTTCCTGTTGCGCACACCAAACAAGTCAGTCCAAGACTAATGACATGACAATCAGCTGCTAATATATTCGCTGCTAATATTAGTGGAGAGAAATGGTGCGCCTGTGTGTAAGGCACGTAAGGGAAATGAATGCAGCATGATTATAGTAATCAGTCATTAGTGAATGCTGTGGTTCATTATTAATAATTATGTATAACAGGATATTGTAAAAATTAAGTTATGAAATTTTTATTAAAACATTTCTTACTTACCGTTATATTAGCTGGGCCACAAAAACATTCGTTGTGGGCCGCATGCAGCCCATGGGCCGCAAGTTTGACATGCTTGGTCTAAGGCAGAGCTTTACTGTCGTCTGCCCCAGGAGTCAGGATATGTCGTCCTCCTGGTACGTCAAGGTACATCAGTGTGTTTACCACCTGAGAAGCTCCACTGAGCTTTGGGCTCCAGAGTCTTTATCAGGATTTCATTACCTAGGCATGATTGATTAAGTTATTGATTGACCTTAATCTCCATGCCCATCTCCCTTCCCTTGAAGTAGGGCAGCTGAAAGTTCCTAGTTTGGTTTTACTGGTGACCAGCCCCATCTGGGGGCCCACCTAGAGTCGTGTCATTCACATAACAGAGTTTCTACAATTACTCAGGAAATTCCAAAGGCTTTTGAATCTGTGCCAGGAACTAGGGTCAGAGACTAAAGATATTCTTTATTGTACCACACAAGTATAGAGAAGTAATAGTTAATTTTTGTATAGTGACCTTTGCTCCATTGGCCTTGATAAATTCAGTCATTAATTCTAATAGTTTTTTTTTTTTAGATTTTCTATACACATAATTACGTTGTCTGTGAATAATGGCAGTTTTATTTAATTATTACTAAACTTAAAACACTTTATATCTAGTTGTTGTCTTATTCACTGGCTAAGACATCTAGGATTATGTTGAACTGGTGACAGTGGGCATCATTGTTTCAGTCTGTGTCTCAAGGGAAAGCTTTCAGAATTTGTCATTATGAATGATTTTGCTGTGATTTTTTTTTTTTGGTAGGTTTTCTTTATGAGATCAACCAAGTTTCCTTCTTTTCCTAGTTTGCTAAGAGTTTTTATAATCAAAAGATATTGAATTTTATGAAAGCTTTTAAAATATCTGAGATTGATACCATTGTGATTAGCTAGTTATTAACAATTAGAGGCCCGGTGCATGAAATTTGTGCATGGGGTGGGGCCCTTAGCCAGGCCTGCACCCTCTCCAATCCAGGACCCCTCAGGGGATATTGGACTGCTGGTTTAGGCCCGGTCCCCTGCTGGCCTGGTCACCCCCTAACTGCCCCCCTGCCAGCCTGGTCGCCCCCTAACTGCCCCCTTGTTGGCCTTGTCACCCCCTAACTGTCCAGGAGGAAGTCGGACTTCCAGAAGATGTCTGGTTGACCCAGTCTAATTAGCATATTACCCTTTTATTAGGATAGATAGGAAAGGAGCAAAGGGAAGGCTGGACATTATAGGCATGGTCCTTGCAATGCCTGTCTGTCAATCACACCTGGGAACAGAGGTCATTGGCCAGAATGGGGATGGCCACTGCAAACACATGAAAATTTGGGAACACATGATTCCCTAAACAAAGGAATTCTCTCTCTTGTTGCTTCTACTCTTTTTTTTTTAATTCTTTATTGAGCCCTAACCGGTTTGGCTCAGTGGATGAAGCATCGGCCTACGGACTCAAGGGTCCCTGGTTCGATTCCGGTCAAGGGCATGTGCCTTGGTTGCGGGCACATACCCACTGGGGAGTGTGCAGGAGGCAGCTGATCGATGTTTCTCTCTCAAAAAATCAATAAAATATATTTACAAAAAATAAAAATAAATTCTTTATTGATTTTTAGAGAGGAAGGAGAGTGAGAGAGAGAGATAGGAGCAACAAGGATGAGAGAGAATCATTGATCGACTGCCTCTTGCATGCCCCCTACTGAGGATCAAGACCATTCTGTCTCCTCTCCAGACTTTCCCAGGGTCTAGACCAGCCGTGGGCAAACTACGGCCCACGGGCCAGATCCGGCCCTTTTGAAATGAATAAAATTAAAAAAAAAAAAGACCATACCCTTTTATATAATGATGTTTACTTTGAATTTATATTAGTTCACACAAATACTCCATCCATGCTTTTGTTCCGGCCCTCCGGTCCAGTTTAAGAACCCATTGTGGCCCTCGAGTCCAAAAGTTTGCCCACCCGTGGTCTAGACTCACCCAGAGAGTTCCCTGCCTAGAGTCCTTTAAAACCTCTGACTCCCCATCCCTGGGTGCTGGTGCCATTTTGAAGCTCAGCCCATCTGGTATCCAGAAGACCTAATCTATGTATATAAAAGCCAAGCAACCAGAATGACCAGTCACTATGAGACCAACTGGCCCAATGGGGGTGGGGCCAGCCAACCAACCTCCCGCAGTCCCTCCCCTAAGCCGGCCCGCTGGGATCGGCTTGATCGGGGCAGGCTGGCCGAACCCCACCTATGCATGAATTCATGCACCGGGCCTCTAGTAAATTTATAAACCCTTACCACTTTTGGCCTTGTACATTCCTCCTTCGGCGACCCTAATAATTACCAGTTACCAACTGGGTTCAACAAGGAAAAAGAAAACCTTTTCTTTTTGTGTGTGTTATGGAGATGGTTCAGTAGAAAGCTAGTTCCAGACTTGATGTATGTTGATGTCCATCAGCAAAGCCTTTAGCAGCATTTCCTGTTATAGCGCTAAGACTAACGTGGGACATGTGGGCTCATTAATCACAGTCCTGCTCTGAGATCTGTTTGCCTGCAGATTATTAGCTGGTTACACACACGGGTCCAAGGAATGAGTGCTGTGAGTCTGTAAGCAGAGGTACGAGAAGGAAGGGGCTCCTCCTGGGTGGGAGGGTCAGATGGCCAGGAGCCAGGATGAGAGGGGAAAGGGCCAAGAGACTCCTGAGAAGAGAGGACTGGGTGGGAAGGGAAGAGCCAAGTTAAAAGGAAGGAGTGATCAGGCACCTCCTGGTCATTCACCCCTGCCCTTCCTAGCTCATTGTCAGTCGATCCAGTGTCTTTTCTCCACTTCATTTTCTCCTGCTGCCTAAAGAAGCTGAGTTCCGTGTGTTCCTCTGCCTTTTGTAGCGCCCCTGGCCGTGCCCTCCAGGAGGAGTTTCCACATCACTGAGGTCGCAGACATCAGCACTAGATTTGAACTCACTTAAACTCCTTAGGGGATTTAAGAAACTTAAAAAACCTGTCCTTTGACCCACTGATTCCCCTTCTAGAAATCTGCCTTAAGGACCTGGAGCTATAACTCAAATATATTTATTACAAGGGTTTTCATAATGGCAAAAACAGGGGAGGGCCAATTTGAGAGTCCAGTGGTGACTGGGATTATGTGCACATATGCACAGTGAAATATGATAAGGCCATTAACATTTTTTAAAAATATATTTTTATTGATTTCAGAGAGGAAGAGAGAGGGAGAGCGGGATAGAAACATCAATGATGAGAGAGAATCATTGATCGGCTGCCTCCTGCATACCCCCTACTGGGGATCGAGCCTGCAACCGGGCATGTGCCCTGACCAGGAATCAAACCATGATCCCTTTAGTCTGCAGGCTGATGCTCTACCCACTGAGCCAGACTGGCCAGGGCCCCATTGGTTTTTAGAGAGAGTGGAAGGGCAAGGGAGAGACAGAGAGAGAACCACCTATGTGAGAGAGAACCATCGATGTGAGACAGACACACAAGCCCTGACCATGGCCAGGGATCAAGCCTGCAACCTAGGTATGTGCCCTTGACCAGAATCATACCCAGACCCTTCAGTCCACAGGCTGATGCTCTATCCACTGAACCAAACTGGCTAGGGTGTCATTGA
>NW_006297281.1:1385000-1386534 GCF_000327345.1 Myotis davidii | reverse complement strand
CAGTTCTTGAGAGACCTTAAAAGTGTGGTTCTGAACTCAATATCCTCCATTGACAATTTTGTCCTGTTTCTTTGTCTCCGCATTTTGTTATGCTTTCTTGGTGCACCCCCTCGTGGTCTTTGTGAGCAGACTTGTAGTTAAGCCTTGATTGTTGTAGCTGATACCAGGGGGGATTTGGCCTCCAAGCCAAGTGGCTGTGTAAAGAAGCCATTATTTTTTAAAAATATTTTTATGGCATGGGAAAAGACAAAGAATTTAAAGTATTTAAAAAGTGGGGTGCAGCCGAAACCGGTTTGGCTCAGTGGATAGAGCGTCGGCCTGTGGACTGAAGGCCCCAGGTTCGATTCTGGTCAAGGGCATGTACCTTGGTTGCGGGCACATCCCCAGTAGGAGATGTGCAGGAGGCAGCTGATCGATGTTTCTCTCTCATCGATGTTTCTCACTATCTTTCTCCCTTCCTCTCTGTAAAAAATCAATAAAATATATATATTTAAAAAAATAAAAGTGGGGTGCAAAACTATATACATGGTGATCCAGTTTATGGTGGAATATATATTATAATATTTTATCTATTAATTTTTAAGACCAAAGAAAATACTCAGTTAACAGTAGTTATCTTTGGAAGACCGAATTATAAGTGATTTTAATTTTCTTCTTTCTACTTTTATTACCACTATAAGAAAAAAAAATCATAAGAAAATTGGAGAAATCAAAACACTATTGAGCCCTGGTGTTCTCAGTGGTTAGAGCATGGGCCCTATCCACAAAAGGATGAATGGGTTAGATTCCAGTCAAGGGCATGTCTGGATTCTAACCCATGCCCCATTGGGGTGCACACAGGAGGCAAGCAATCTATGTGTCTGTCTCACATCATACATCAATGTTTCTCTCTCTCTCCCCCCCTCTCTCCCACCCTTCCACTCTCTCTGGAAAGTAATGGAAAAAATATCCTCTAGTGAGGATTAACAAAAAATAAAAAATAGATTTAAAACAACAACAAAAAGCACTGTTGATGTTATTGCCCTGAAGGAATATCTGTATGTGGTAATAGTGTGGTGGTTTTGCTTTTTAAGAGTCTTTATTCACTATCAAATGCTTGTAAAATTGTTAGATGTTCACAGATAAAATCTGGGATTTGCTTCAAAATAAGCCAGTGGAGTGGGTGGGAGGAAAGAGGCAACCAGATTGGCCGGAGGAGTTAGTTGCAGTTAGGGGAAGGGTCCTGACAGTATAATTATTTTATTTTCTCCTTTTTCTATATGTTTGATATTTTCCGTAATAGAAGGTTTTAAAAGCCAGAGACTACTGGCTAAATGAAAAAACAAAGTCATGAAGACTTGTCCTGGGATGATGGACCAGTCTTAGGGTCTCCTGACATCCATCTGTCAACAGCTTTTTTTTTTTAATTAAATCTTTATTGTTCAGATTATTACAGTTGTTCCTCTTTTTCCTCCTATAGCTCCCCTCCACCTGGTTCCCACCCCTCCCTCTGCCCTTACCCGCACCCCCAACTGTCCTCATCCATAGGTATACG
>NW_006297281.1:1361945-1383439 GCF_000327345.1 Myotis davidii | reverse complement strand
GTAAAAAAGAAAACAAAAAAAAAAAAAAAAAAAGCAAAAAAAGAAAAGAAAAGAAAAAGACAACCGTGCCCTAACCGGTTTGGCTCAGTGGATAGAGCGTCTTTCTGTGGACTGAAGGGTCCCAGTTTGGTTCCGGTCAAGGACATCTGCCTTGGTTGTGGGCACATCCCCAGTGGGGGGTGCGTAGGAGGCAGCTGATCGATGTTTCTAACTCTCTATACCTGTCCTGTCCTCTCTGTAAAAAATCAATAAAATATATTAAAAAAAAGAAAAGAAAAGAAAAAGACAACCGTGTCCTCAGCTGCCAGCCCTTTCTGCGCGCGCCTCTGCACCTCTGCACTTTACTTCCGCACCTCCTCTGAGTCTCAGTGTGCTTTTCTCTTTCCTTCTAGTTGTAGAATTTCCACTCAGCCAGCCTTCCTGTGGTTCTGGATGATGTTCGTTTTGTCTTTTAGTTGTATTTTTGAAGTGGTTGTGCGAGGCAGCAATTTCCGGTGTTTACCTATGCCGCCATCTTGGTTTCTCCTCTGTCAACAGCTTTATGCTCTGGGCATTCTGGCTAAAAGAAAGCTGTTTAGAGAAGTTCCATTTCTGAATCCCAGCTTGCTCACCCCTCTTTGGTTGGTCCTAGACAGGACTTCTGTGGGCCTCAGTTTCCTCCTGTAAAGAGTAGGGTCAATCATACTTGAGGCACCTGGGAAGCACCTGGGCCCTGCTCATCACAATATGCTCACCCCTTGTTTACCCCAACTGCTCTGTAGCTGGGGGGAGGTGTGCCTTGAGGGGGACACCCAGGTGTCTACTGGGGATAGAGACAGCTAAGATCTGGCCATTTTTACAGGGCTGTTGTGAAGGGAGCTCTCCAGGCTTTTGTGATCATACACCTCGTTAAAGACATTTTTAAAATTTGTACCTCCATTCACTCAATAGTTATATACATATACTATTTTCTAATATATGTATTATGAAATAAACACATTTTAAAGAGGTAAAGATGAAATAACCATACTTTTTAAAAAATATATATATTTTATTGATTTTTTACAGAGAGGAGAGGAGAGGGATAGAGAGTTAGAAACATCGATGAGAGAGAAACATCAATCAGCTGCCTCCTGCACACTCCCTACTGGGGATGTGCCCGCAACCAAGGTACATGCCCCTGACCGGAATCGAACCTGGGACCCTGCAGTCCGCAGGCCGATGCTCCATCCACTGAGCCAAACTGGTTAGGGCTGAAATAACCATACTTTTTTAAAAAAATATGTTTTTTATCTTTTAGAGAGAGAGGAAGGGAGAGGAGGAAAGAGAAACATTGATCAGTTGCCACTGGCATGCACCCCAATCTGGAATCGAGCCAGCAACCTGGGTATGTGCCCTGGCTTTTTGGTGCACACATTGGCCAGGGAAATAATCATAATTTTTATTTATTTTTTAAAATATATTTTTATTATTTTTTAATTTTTTTTAATTTTTATTGATTTCAGAGAGGAAGGGAGAGGGAGAGAGAGAGATAGAAACATCAATGATGAGAGAGAATCATTGATCGGCTGCCTCCTGCATGCCCTCTACTGAGGATCAAGCCCGCAACCCGGGCTTGTGCCCTTGATCGGAATCGAACCTTGAACCCTTCAGTCCACAGGCCGACGCTCTAGCTACTGAGTCAAACTGGCTAGGGCATAACCATAATTTTTAGATGTCTGCTAGTAGTTATTATTCATATTATCTCTAGCACATCCTTTATATCCTTTTACGAGGCACAAAATATCCTTATGATGGGATTTGTCAGTACCTACTGTGACTGTAAGCCTGGGTTTCAAATAGTTTTCTTCTTTTTTAAATATATGTTTTTATTGATTTCAGAGAGGAGAGAGAGAGAGATAGGAACATCAATGATGAGAGAGAATCATTGATCTGCTATCTCCTGCATGTTCCCCACTGGGGACTGAGCCTGCAACCTGGGTATGTACCCTGATCAGGTATCGAACCATGACCTCCTGGTTCATAGGTTGACACTCTTCCACTGAGCCACTTTAGTCAGTTTCAAATAGTTTTCTTAATAACTTTGAATTACTTTGGCCAATCCCTCAGCCCTGACTCTATGGTTACTGCTTCCCCCATGCTGATTGACAGGGCTGGCAGGAGTGGAGAGGGTGGCCTCGGGCCTTTGTAGGCCTTTGTGCTTGCTTTATTCCTGGGGTTTCCCTACGGGGTTCTTGGTCAGCCTGTGTATAAACAAAAGGCAAAATTGCTTATTTATGTTGGATGAGTCCCCCTTCGGAGACCCTGTTCTAAAAGGTTCTGGACAGCAGGTCTCTCTTATGTGTGCATAGGAGGTGTCTGGCTCAGAATGGTGGGCCAAGTCTCTTGGGAAGTCTGTAGGAATCCTTTTCCCTGTGGACCCCTGTCTGTTTTGGCCATGTTTGTTTTTCCATTTTTCCTTTCCATTCGGCTACCCTCCTATCACCTTCTCTCTCATTTTTGCTCTATTCTTTTTTGTCTTGGTCTTGCCTTCCATTTTTATTTCTTTCCTTTAAAAACATAACCAGTTTATAATACAATCTTTTCATTGGTGGTATTTATTGAATGGCTGACTTATTGAAGGCCTGCTGTATATTTAGCCTCATGCGAGGGGTTGAGGAATGGCTCAAGAAGCACCGAATATAATTTGTGCTGGTGAGAGTGTAAACTGTGAAGCTTCTGAAAGATTTGTCAATGCATGAACCCTCTGACCTGGGTACATCCTGAAATGTATTGTCATCTCACATGGGTAAAATGATGGACTTAACGGGAACAGTAGGAACATACTGGAAATAATCATGTCTAGCAGCAGAAGGAAAAGGGTTAAGTTCATTCTGGCATCCACCAATGGCACACTGCACAGTGGAGGTGAACGGAGCAAAAAAAGTAAAACTAAAGTAATATATTTATTGTAGAAACTTTGAGAACATGGAAAATGATTAAGAAGTGAAAGTGATACTTATTCCACCACCCCAAGTATGAAATGCTTTGTTGCATTTTCTTCTAGTAAGTCAGCAATGAGCTATATTGCTTTTCTCCCCCTCTCAAAATGAGATGTTCTTATCTCTTCTGATTATAAAAGGAAAGAGTAAAATAATACATATTGATTTTAAAATGCATTAAGCTAAAGCATAAAAAACTACTATAAATTGCTCCTCTCTGTTCTGTAACTTTCTGCTTTATACCGTCAGTGAGCACCATTTCTTTAAATCTCTGACCTGAGCCTCTTTTTTCAGTGGCTGCAGTACCAGTTGTAAACTACCTTGGACAGACCTTCCTGGGCACACCTTGCACACTGGCTTGGGTGCTTCCTTTATATTAAGGTTTTTCCTAGAAGTGGAAGATTGGCTGAGTCCAGTCCCTGCACATTTTATATTTTGACACATACTACCAAATCCTGAAGAAAAAATGTCCTTGTTTTCTCCAGCACTACTGTATCAGGCATTGTGGTCTGATAATATGTATTAATTTATGTTAAAATGAAAGACCTCCTCAGTGTTCTTTTAAGTTGCTCATTGAGTAAACATTTTCCTCTCGCCCTCCCAGCCCGGCCCTCTACAGAGATCACCCTCCCATCTGGGAGCTAGGCGTGTGGGATGGGAGAGCTGTGCCGGATTCTTTGCCTGCTGGTGTGTCCCCTTGGGCCCTCTCCTGTCTTGCCTGCATCTGGCTGGGCTGGGCCCTCTCCTACTGCTGGTTGAGGTCAGCACTATTAATAGTCACTTAATCCTACTGTGACCTGTGGCCAGGGTGGAGGGAAGAGAAGGGAGGGCCCGATGGGAGGGCCTGGGAGCTAAGGGCCAGTTCTGGGGACCTGGGATGGTGGGAGGAGGGACTTGCCGAGGAGGCCAGTAAGGAGGATGCCGATGACAGCATCTTGGGTGGTGGAACCCATGTCTGATCTGGGGCCTTTGGATCTAACCCATGAGAAAAGCAGCCAGAGCTGGTGAGTAAGGCCCTCACAGGACTCCGGTAGACTTTGAAACCCAGTACCTAGTGATGTGCCCTTCTAATGGTCTTTGAAAGATAAAGCTTTGTGAGGGAGGAGGACACAGCAGGGGCTGGGGCCTAGGCTTCCGGAGACAACCTATGTGTATCCAGCAAAGAGTCCGGAGCAGCTGCTGTGCTCCTGGCTTAGGGTGGGAGGAGGGTGAGCAGATATGGAGAGGAGCGAAGTCACAGTGTAGGCCTGGCCGAGCTTCAGCCTGCTCCCGGTACATGGACAGCAGTCGGCCGATGGCACAAGCAGGCCTCATAGCCGTGCAAGTTCCGGGAAAGGAAGAGCTGGGGCACCCAGGGCTGAGCCAGGGGAAGGGTTGTCCCTGAACGCATGTCTCAGTTCTCTCGCTCCCTCCCCCTGTTCCAGGTGAGAGAGGGCAGTGGAAAGGCCTGGGCTTGCTGTCTGGTCTGCCCGGCACCTCTGGGGTTTCTAGAAGCAGTTCTCTAACCTAGGAGGAGACCTGGCTGGAAACCTGGTGACGAAGGGCATGGTGGGCAAGCTGGCAGCCAGGTATGGCCCAGAGGAGACCAAGGGACAGCAGCTTTAAGGTCCCCCTCTCCCACAGCCAGGTTCTTAGCAGTGCTAGAATTAAAGGCTAAGGAAGCCCCAAGTCCCAAAGGAAGCAGTATGGGAGTTTTTTTTAAAAAATTAATATATTTTTATTTATTTCAGAGAGGGAGAGGGAGAGAGAGAGATAGAAACATCAGTGATGAGAGAGAATCATTGATCAGCTGCCTCCTGCATGCCCCTGCTAGGGCTCGAGTCGGCAACCCGGGCATGTGACCTCCTGGTTCATAGGTCGACACTCAACCACTGAACCACACCTACTGGGCAAGAGAGTCTTTTAACAGTTACTTTAATGTGTGTGTACCTTTCTGATTATAATATTTATGATATTAATTATGGAAATTTTGGAATTTCTACTTAGAAAAGTATAAAAAAAGAAAACTAAAACCATTCTTAATTTCCCATACTTTTAGGTTAAATCATATGATTCTTTTTTTAAAAAATATATTTTATTGATTTTTTTTACAGAGAGGAAGGGAGAGAGATAGAGAGTTAGAAACATCGATGGGAGAGAAACATCGATCAGCCGCCTCCTGCACATCTCCCACTGGGGATGTGCCCGCAACCCAGGTACATGCCCTTGACCGGAATCGAACCTGGGACTCCTCAGTCCGCAGGCCGACGCTCTATCCACTGAGCTAAACCGGTTTCGGCCAAATCATATGATTCTTATTTTGTCAACTGTCAGCAGTTTTTTATGGGTCAGCCAAATATGAACATTGAGGTATATTTCTTCAGTCTTTTTTTTTTTTTTTTAAATAAAGACTGCTTTAAAAAATGTGGGATTCTCAGCTTTTGGGGTAGATGTATTATTTAAATTTTCATGTTTACTTTCTCATCCCAGCTACCTCCAAAATCCAGTTATCCAGTTGAATGGAAACTCTAATAAGATGAGGAGACTCATTAAAATAAAATTCTATGTTAGATTTGAATTCCATACAATGAAAATCATAAACATGTAAGTCCTAAGTTGATCCTCTCATTTTAAACTAGAGGCCTGGTACACGAAAGCGTGCACGGGCGGGGTCCCTCAGCTTGGCCGGCGATCAGGGCCGTCTAGCCCAGTCCGGGAGAAGGGACTGCGGGAGGTTGGCCAACTGATTAGGGTGGCTGGTTGCGGGGAGGGACCGTGAGAAGTTGGCTGTGAAAGCACACTGACCACCTAACTGGCCAGGGGGAGGGACCGTGGGAGGTTGGCTGTGAGAGCACACTGACCACCTAACTGGCCAGGGGGAGGGACCGTGGGAGGTTGGCTGTGGGAGCGCACTGACCACCAGGGGGCGGTTCCTGCTGAGCATCTTGGGCGGTTCCTGCATTGAGCATCTTCCCCCTGGTGGTCAGTGCACGTTATAGTGATCTGTTGACCGAATGACCGGTCGTAATGGTCGCTTAGGCTTTTATATATATATATAGATGGTAAATGAGTTAACAGTAATTTTGAATTATAGAAACTTCTTAATTACTAAAATTCAAATAATCCTTTTGCTGCTAGCCTCCCTGTGTGAACAAACTCATTCCCCATAAACATTCACTGAACACTTACTGAACAGACTTCTATGTTTGGGGAATACAGACTGAAGCCCTGCTATAATGGACTCGCAGTTAGTAAGAGGAGAGGAGCTATAAACCATAAGTAAAGTGAGTAAGCATGTTATATCATTTATTTCAGGTAATAAACTGATGACCAGCTTGGGGTGCTAGAGGAGGGGTCGCTGTCAGTGAGGCCCTCACCAGAAGGGTGACATTTGAACAGAGACATAAAGGTGGGGCGAGCTAAGCAGATGTGAAGGGGAGGGACAGCCAGATTAAGGGAGCAGCCTTAGATGTTTGAGGGACAACAAGGAGGCTGAGACTGACCAGAGCACAGGAGAGCGGAGTAGGAGATGGGTTAGGGGTCAGCATGAGGGGTGTCTGGGACCTGGCCACGGAGGAATGTGGCTTCTGTGTGGAGTAAGGTGTAAGACAACCTGACTTCCCTGTAAGGGGCCCCCTTGGTTCTGTGTTGAGGGTGGACTCGGGTTCAGGGTGAAGCAGGGAGATGGTGAGAGGCTGTTCCCACCCTCCGGGTGAGAAGGAGATGCCTGTGGCCCAGAATGGAACAGCGGCAGTGCAGGCTGCCGGAGGAGGCTCTTGTAAGCAGAGCTGATAGGTCTGCTGAAAGGGTTGGATGTAGAAGGGTAGAGAAATAGAGGAGGCAGAGTTTTTTCTCTCCATGCTGATCAATTGGAGAGAGGGAGATGGGAGGAAGAGCAGGGGCTTGGTTTTGATAGTAAATCCTAGGTGTTAGACATCCACTTGGCTCTAGCTATCAGCAAGCAGTAGGAGTCTGGAGGGCACAGAAGAGGCCTGGGTTGCAAGTATTTATTTGAGACACCTTAACATATAGTTTTTATTTAAACTCACAAGGCAAGGGACCAGGTGCCCTCCTGAATCAAGAGGACAGGGACGGCCTGAGGTCAGAACACCAGGAGCTTGCTGGAGGAGGGAGAGCGGCCCCTCGTCAGAGACTGCAGCCTGAGCTTGAGACCCCCACCACTGCAGGCATTGCTGACTTTGGGAAGGGCAGACAAATTAGAAAAGGCAGACACAGCCCAGAGTCCCAGGCCGGGTCAGCAGCGGGTGACTGACTAGCCCTTTGTGTGGGGCCGCAACCAGCCGGCCACAGTCAGCGCCAGTGCGCCAGGCTCTTTAGCATGCAGAGAAGGGGTGAGTGGGCAGTGCCCCAGGCCAGCACATCTGCAAGGTACTCGTCTTGATGGTGCTGCCACTAGAGGGTGCCACACACACCAGTGGGTTCCACAGACAGGAGCCTCTGAAAGCAGGCAGGGAGGCAAAGAGTGGCCCCCAATCCAGCACAAGAAATCCATGCATTTCACCCACAGGAGGATATTTCTGTCTTTTAGAGGAACCACCAGCCTTTCCCGGTGAAGCCTAGTGCAACCCTTGATCATGGGTTGATTGGAGGTTTCAGTGGGGGGACATTTTCTCCGATTATTGATGCTGAATCTGCTGGTTTCTGATTCCTAGGGTATAAGCAGGTGCTGCTAACTGGGCAGCATTCAGAGACTCACCCCATTCCTGGGCTCCTTGTGCCGCAATGCCTTGCTCACCCTAGACTCTTACCAGTTCCCCTTAATTTTGTGTTTCTCCTTAATATTTTTTAAAACATATTTTTATCTATTTCAGAGAGGAAGGGAGAGGGAGAGAGGGATAGAAACACCAATGATAAGAGAGAATCATTGATCGGCTGGGGATGGAGCCCGCAACCTGGGTATGTGCCCTGACCAGGAATTGAACTGTGAGCTCCTGGTTCATAGGTCAACACTCAATCACTGAGCCCCACCAGCCAGGCTCTCCTTAATATTTTTGTCAAAAAAAATATAGATAGAAAAAAATATATATGGAAGTGAAACATGCCCATCAAATAGAATATGGAAGTGAATAGAGTGAAACTAGCCCCCCCAACTTCAAAAGCCCCCAAAGATGACCACTGTTACCTCTTCCAGACAGTTCAAGGCCCTCTCCACCCTTCACCCCCATTTCCATGCAGGCAGATGGCACCATGCATTCAGTCCTATCTATCACTTGCTTTTCCACTAATGGCCTGTCTCAGGTTTCGTTCCACATTTCGTCCCTCAGGCCCTGCTGCCTCTCCCCAGGCAGCAGTAGCCCCTGTCCCGCACTCCTGCTCCATTGCAATTGATTCAGATGGTCTCTGGTTTGAGGCTGTGAAAAAAAAAGTTTTGATGACCCCTTTGCTTTTGTGTCTTTCTGCTTTAGTGAAGATTACATCCATAGGGTAAGTTCCTACAAGTGGAATTTCTGAGGCCAAGGTTAGGGACCCTTGGTTTTGAGACCTGCTGCCAAATCGGCCTCCTGAAATGTGCCTGTTTTCCTGCCCACCAACCAGAGCCCTGTGAGGGCCTGCCTGTCTCCCGCAGCACTGGGCAACACAGCCACTAGAGCATGCCGGTCGGGAAGGTGATAGAAGCTGCCTGCTTGCACTCTGGTTCCCGTCGGAGGACCTGGGCTAAGCTGGCTGCACTGGCCCTCAGCACTCTTTCTCTAGAGGGCTCTCCTCAGGGCCGCCTCTGGCAGGTGGGGAGGCCAGGCTCGGGCCCTGGCAGGTCACTTGCTCTCGCTGGCTCATCGCTAGAAGACGGGAATCTTTAGCTGAGTCTAGCCGTGGTCTGTCCAGCAAGGTCCTGGAAGTGTTTTGACCACAACTCCAAGCTGGAGGTCGGTACCGTGTGACCAGCACTGTGTGCGAGGATGTTTCACAGGACAGCACTCCCCCTTCACACGGGTGCCCTCAGGCACTTTCCATTTGTTTTTCCAAATGCTGGCTGTGAGGACTGGCATCTCTTCTCCCTAAGAGGCCCCCAGGAGCTCTGAAGGGCGCATGCTGGGCCTGGTGGGTTTGCTGTGGCCTCAGGATCTGGAGAACCTGGTCGACAGGGACGTCCTGAGAGTGAGGCCCTCAGACCGGATTGTAAAGGGGAATCTGTGACAAATCTGACTTGACCTTCACAGCTCTCCCAGGGCTTTCTCCCTGAGGCTGCTGCAAATCTGTGTCCCCCTGTGTGGGGCACACCTTGTTCACCCCGGAGTGTGGGCCGGGTCTCCTGTTGTCACACACTGGGTTCTGGGGCACAAGAGTCGGGGGGGGGGGACCAGGAGGGCACTCAGCCACCCACAAAGCTTCTGTGGAAAGTTTCCCCCCAACCCCTTTCTATCTTTCTCTTGCTTTAGGTCGAAAGGGTGGCCTTTCTCTAATTACAGTGCCTGCCTGGCCTAATTATACTGGGCTACTAATTTGTTAATGGTTTTGGGCAGGGGTCCTCAAACTTTTTCAACAGGGGGCCGGTTCACTGTCCCTCAGACCGTTGGAGGGCCGGACTATAGTTTAAAAAAAAAACTATGAACAAATTCCTATGCACACTGCACATATCTTATTTTGAAGTAAAAAAACAAAACGGGAACAAATACAATATTTGTATTTGCATGTGGCCCGCAGGCTGTAGTTTGAGGACCCCTGGTTTTGGGAATGCAGAGCCTTTGCCTTGGACAGTGTTGGCCCCAGGTTACTTGGGGGGGGAGGGCTCTGCCAAGGAGCTGGGGGAGGTATTGTGAATGGCCCTTGAAGCCAGGGAAGGTGGGCATCCTCTGAGCCCGTGCCCAGCTGGCACTTGCCTGCCTATGACATATGGCTTCTCTGTCCACGAGTTGTCAGTGTGGGTCTTCCCCTCCCCAGGAGGGCCTTGCCCTTTTCATTCTATTTAAGCCAATGGTCCGTAATGCCTTGTGGGTAAAAAAATACTTCTGGTTTTCCTTTTCATAAAAGCAGTATCTGTTTGCAATAGAAACTCCAGGAAATATAGAAAAGGGGAAAAAACTACCCCTGACCCCACCCCAGTGACTCAGGTGTGTTAACATTTTGGTGGAGGAGTCTCATGATTGGTCCCTTTGCTCTGGTCTGACTCATTGCGTTGTCCCCCAGGGAAGTCCCACCTGGCCATCGTGCAGAAGGTGAACAACGAGGGGGAAGGGGACCCCTTCTACGAGGTCCTGGGCCTGGTCACCCTGGAGGACGTCATTGAGGAGATCATCAAGTCCGAGATCCTGGACGAGTCCGATATGTACAGTGAGTCCACCCCCACAGGCCCAGTGTCCCTTTCCCGCTCAGGCCTGGCGTCTGCTGGCCTGATGGGGAGGCCACCATGCAGGGACACAGGCCCGCACGACCTGGGAGCGTACTGCTTGGAGCAGGGACTGGAGGCTGCTGGCTCCTCTTGGCTTCTGTGGCTCAGCATGAGCCCGGGGACTTGCCCCGGCCCAGGCACTGCAGGTTCCGTGTGGAGGGAGGGGCGGCAGAGCCGGCAGCTGGTGGGCAGGGTCCAGTCTGTTCCCGAGTCCACTGTGGGGACAGCGTGCTCAGCTCCAGTTCATTCTCTCGCAGCTGACAACCGAAGCCGGAAACGGGTATCTGAGAAGAACAAACGGGACTTCTCAGCCTTCAAGGATACTGACAATGAGCTCAAGGTGAAAATTTCACCTCAGCTCCTCCTGGCTGCTCACCGCTTTCTGTCCACGGGTAAGAGCGAGAGGATGGCCTTCACTGTTGGTGGGACGGTCACAGCGGGAGAAGGACGGGGCCTCTGGCTACTCCCCTCCTGGGATGAGGCCACACGGATGCAAGGTGCAGGGAAACCCCGCTGCCTCTGGAGGGGCGAGGCAGCTCCCACCTGGACATGCCCTGTGATTTGCAGACTTCTAGAAAGTACCAAGTTCGTTTTGAAAATAAGCCTCAGGAGAACCTGAGACAGGCCCATCGAGGCTGTGGAGTGGGAGGGAGAAGGAGGCTCCTGCATGTGCTGTGGGCCTGCCCAGGTACAGCGCGCGGCCCTTGCCTGGCTCATCACCTCTGAGGAGCCTGCATCTAGCTCTGTCCTTGTCTCTCCCGCCTCCCCTCTGCCTCATGTACCGGACTTGACCTGTAAATCAATGTCATATTTCTTCTCACCCCTGATTCACAGCTCCCTTGGGGGCCTGGGCGATGGATTAGAAAGACACCTGCCTACTCCCTCCCCCTATCCCAGTCAGACTTCAGTAATTCCTTCTCCTTTATTTTTTCTGCCAGGGTATGGATGATATCGATGATGATAACAGTCATCAAGCACTTTCCTTGTGCCAAGGATATGTCTAAGTGCTTTACATGTATTGTTCTGTTTAACCTCACAACCACTCTGAAGTTTTTAACCCCCATTTTACAGATGAGCAAACTGATATGCAGGTTAAGTAATTGTCCAAGATCATGCCCGGGTAGTGCAGGAGCTACCATTCAAGGCCAACAGACTCCAGTCTGACCAGGGTGGAACCGAAGGGAAGAGCCTGGCAGTGAGGGAGCTGTCCCTGTACTGCAGTGGCAGGTCTCATGTGCAGTCCCCCTCTCCCTTGCAGAAGTCCCCCAGTTCAGCCCTGCTCTGATATCAGAGAAGATCCTGCTTCGGCTGCTCAAGTACCCAGACGTCATTCAGGAACTCAAGTTTGACGAGCACAACAAATACTATGTGCACCACTATCTGTACACCCGGAACAAGCCGGCCGACTACTTCATCCTCATCCTGCAGGTGAGCCTGCCCACACCTGCTGCCTCACTGGGAAATGTGGGCTGCAGGGCTTTCCTGCCCCGAGACTATGCAGCCTGCTCTGGGCCTGGGCTCCCCATCACCCATCCTCTTCCGAGCAGCTCACGGTGCCATCACCCCTCATGTCTCCCTCTTTTTTTTTTTTAAAATATATTTTATTGATTTTTCGCAGAGAGGAAGGGAGAGAAATAGAGAGAGTTAGAAACATCGATGAGAGAGAAACATCGATCAGCTGCCTCCTGCACATCCCCCACCGGGGATGTGTCCGCAACCCAGGTACATGCCCTTGACCGGAATCGAACCCGGGACCTCCCAGTCCGCAGGCCAACGCTCTATCCACTGAGCCAAACCGGTTTCGGCCCTCATGTCTCCCTCTTGCCTCATCTTTTTGTTGTTGTTTTTTGCTTTTCACTCTATAACCCTAACCCTGTGTTCTTTCAGGGGAAGGTGGAGGTGGAGGCTGGGAAGGAGAACATGAAGTTTGAGACAGGTGCCTTCTCCTACTACGGGACCATGGCGCTGTCCTCGCTAACCGCTGGTGAGTGGCTGGGCTGCACTGGCTGCACTCCAGCGGCTGGAGTGGGAGCAGCAGTGAGTGGCCCCCAGCTCCTTGGCATTGAGATGGCTCCTAACTTGGGTGTTTCGAGGAGAGGGAGACCTGTGAGGTCTGGGCCTAGAAAAGGTGGCCTGGAAGAGCAATGATTCAGAGGATGGAGTGGGGTGGGTGGGATTCTGAGCAAAAGCCTGGAGGGAGCCGAGAGTGTGTCCTGAGGTGGTGGGGCGGCCTGCCTGCCAGAGGGGAGGAAGACTGGGAGTAAGGATGAGTCGGGGAGCCCCAGAAAGTCGATGGTGTATGGCTGTGATAGGAAGCAGGAAGCTGTCGATGGCCTTTGAGAGTAGAATGGGCCAGTGGGCCCACGGGCCATGGTGACCCTTACGAGCCATCATGGCAGGCGGGGAGTTGAGAGAGTGGGCATGTGGAGGGAGGCTGTGGGTCTTGCCTATGAAGCCTGGGAGAGGGCAACCAAGGGATTGGGTGAAAGCGTCCAAAGTGCCTGAAGTTGGGAGCCAGGCCAGGGCAGGTTACAGGCAGGTTTGGTTTCTCATGGCTTAGCCACTGCCTCTTGGTTAAGGGTTGGTTGTGATGGAATAAAGGGACTTGGGGCAAAGAGGGTACTGGACAACCTCCAAGAGAGGTTATGGAAAGACCAAGGAAGGACCTCTCTGGCCACCGCAGTGCCCTCTGCTTCCCCAGTCCTGGGTAGCTCAGGTGCCCCTTGCCAAAGGGGCCAGCACAGCTCCTCACTCATCGTGGGACACACACCCCAACCACGAGAGGGGCCTGGGTGGCTGTGGGCTGGAGAGTGGAGTCCACTTTGGTGCCGGGGGACAGGCCACAGATGAGGCAGGTGCCGTAGCTTCTGGGAGCCTCGGCTGTGCCTGTTGTTGACAAAGAGGACCCCGTGGGGGGCAGGGCATCCATGGCTATTGACACAGCTCTGCCCCCACCAGCACAAGCCGGCCTGTGAGAGAGGGGAGGGGAGAGGAGGAGCCAGGCTTTGGACCCGGGTTTCAGACTGGCGGCCCAGGGAGGACTGCTCAGCGTCCAGCCTGGGGAAATCTTGTTGAGAAGGATATTCAGTCATGGGACATTTCCTCCAGGCACTCTCTGCCCCTGGCACCTCAGGGGCCTGGGTCATGGTCCTGTGCTCTGTCCCTTGGCCTGGAGGCTCTCAGTTCCCATTGGAGTGGCCGGAAGGGGAAGGGATGTCTTCTGGGCTCTGTATCCACTGTGGAAGCTCTGGGCGCCTCTGCCAGCACCTGCCCTTCTCTGAGCAGGGCTCGTGAGTCTGCCCAGCTCCTCCCTGTCAAAGCCGTGTCTCCTTTCCCACTGAGCCCCTCACTGCCCAGGGGAGCCTGGACACAGGTCTGCTTCTCCAGCCCATTCCTGTGGCTCCATGTCCTGCCTCCTGACCTGGACCTCACCCAGCACTGACCTTTTCCTCTTTTGCTCCAGTGCCTTCATCCCAGGTCGGGTGTCCGCCTGGCAAGCAGAACTCCCTGCTCTCCTGGCTCTCAGGTAACATGGCATGGCGGAGAATATTGCACTGCCACCTGTCGCCTGAGCCCACACACCACAGCTGCATTAACCTGTCCCAGTAGGCACTGGGGCTCCCCACCTGTTCACACTTGAGAGCCAGCTTGGCCTAGAGCTCAGTTACTGGATGGCTTTGCCCTGGCCCTGGAAGAGGTTCCTGAAGGTTCTTCAGCTTTTGAGGAGGTGTGTGCACGCACGCGCGTGCTGTCTAGACTGATTCCTACTCACTGGCAGCATCCCTGTCCCCCATGATCCAAGGCAGCAGATGGTGGCGGGAGGTGCTGGCCTTGTCACCAGAGCCCTGGCCCGGCCCGGTGAGCCCTGAGGAAGTTCCGAGCTCGGGGCTCAGTGCGTAACCTAGAGCAGCTCCTGAGCCTCCACCGGCCAGAAAGCCTAGCACTGCAGGCAGCTGTTTCCCACTTTATATTCCTGCATCCGGTTTTTTCTTCTAAACTGCACCAAAGCACACTTTACTATTGATCCTCTTCTAAAAAATGTTGAAGGTGACTGAGAAGTCACTGGTCCCTTTCGAACACGACAAACGTTTGGCTGTGACGGGAAGCAGGACGCCGGTAATGGCTCTGAGCAGGGGGTGTCTGATGAGAGCAGATGGGCCGTTTGGCCTTCACTGGCCAGCCTCCCTCTGCCTCTTTTGCACTTTCTTGTTTCACATGTGGCCAGGAGTTGTGCATACGGGGTTTGAATCCTGATGTTCTTATGTAATATGGGAGCAGAGATACTTTTCCATAAGCTTTCTTGTTAGAGCTACACAGAGTTCACCAGGCAGGTGTGCCTTCATTTGTTACTCCCTTTATCCATATTCATGGGGGTCTATATGCTAAATAATACCATGACGTAAACCTCTATGAAAAATGTCACCTGTGTTTGAGATTATATCCTTAGAATATTCTTTTAGAAGTAGAATTACCAAATTAAAAAATTCCATTTTTGTTACACATATTGCTTTGTTTTAATCATAAAAGTAACATAGCTCATAGGGGAAAAAAAGAAAATTAATAAGCATTATAATTTCATTATTCAGAAGCAGATGCTTCATATTTTGTTGTACTTTTCTTTAGGACCTCTTTTTTTTTTTTTTAGTGGATATGGAAATCTGGAAGATAGATACCGTGGTAGTTCATAAGTCTCTATAGTGTTTATTTTATTTTATTTTTTAAATATTTTATTGATTTTCCACAGAGAGGAAGGGAGAGAGACAGAGAGCCAGAAACATCGATGAGAGAGAAACATCGATCAGCCGCCTCCTGCGCATCTCCCACTGGGGATGTGCCCGCAACCCAGGTACACGCCCCTGGCCGGAATCGAACCCGGGATCTCTCAGTCCGCAGGCCGACGCTCTATCCACTGAGCCAAACCGGTTTTGGCAATAGTGTTTATTTTTTTTTAAATATATTTTATTGATTTTTTACAGAGAGGAAGGGAGAGGGATAGAGAGTTAGAAACATCGATGAGAGAGAAACATCAATCAGCTGCCTCCTGGACACCCCCTACTGGGGATAGGCCTGCAACCAAGGTATGTGCCTTTGACCAGAATCGAACTTGGGACCCTTCAGTCCATAGGCCGATGCTCTATTCACTGAGCCAAACCAGTTAGGGCAGGACCTCTATTTTTAATAGGCCATGTCACCAATCTGTGTTGGTTTTAAATTAATTTCCTGTTCTGGCATGTTGATAAGCATTAATTAAAAGCAAATAATTAATGTGAAGTGTTTTTTTGTGTGTGTTTTTTGTTTTTTTTTTAGTTTTTGTAAGAGTTTATTTGAACTAAACTGATAACAGTTGCCAGGAAGCAAGATCTCAAATGCTCCCATTAATGTGAAAGGTTGCTCTCCCCAGTATTTGTTTTCTTCTAGAACTTAATCCGAGGTGTTACTTAGTTTAGAATAAGTGATACATGCACATGATCCTCTAATGCAGGGGTGGGGAATGTCCTACCCTTGGGCCATAGAAGTCCTGTGAAACCATTAGGTCTGGCCCTGCCAAGGCATTAGGGGTGAGTTAATGAAGTATTTAGGCTAATATAGCAGGCTAATTTTTAAGTTGGTAATTTTATATGGCCCTTGAATGATGTTATAAATATTCAAATGGCCCTTGGCAGAAAAAGCTTCCCCCTCCCTGCTCTAACAGTCGTACACTACCCAATTGTAGAATATCCAGACTATATTTTCCTTGTTTTCTGACTGAAGCTCAAAGACGGTGCATTACTGATGCAGCCTCACTTGCTCAAAGCTCCATTGGTCATTCAGTCACTGATGTTTGCTCTCTTCACTGAGCTATTTGTTAGAACGGCTAACTCGGTAGTTAGTTAGTAACTTAGTCCTTAACTAAGCGTATCAGCTTAGTCTATTTCCTGTTTGTTTGAAACCAGCCAGCATGCCTTCACAATGAACTTCTTTGTGGATTTCATTGCCTTATAAATATTTTAAAAAATAAGAGCACAATAATGGGTGCAGTTTCTTTTTCAAAATAAGGAGTGTGTTCCTCGTTTGAGGTTGAGTCATCCCGCTCCCCTGGTTAGTCAATGGAACGAGGCCTGAGCTGCCCTGGTGGCGGGAGGAGGCACTGCCAACACTGCCAGGCTTTGCCTCCCAGGAGGGGACTGGCACTAGCTGGGATGGGAAGCCTGGCGATCTGGGGCCTCTAGTTCCTGGGGAAGGAACATGCTCCCCCTGCCCCCGGTCAGGCTGGGGCTCAGCAGTCAGTGGGTGGGACTGTCCACACAGAACAGCTCATGTGCAGAACAAATGTTTGACGTCTTAAGAGCATTTTTAGTTATGAGCAGGTATCATGTTGAGGGGTGTGTGTATGAGAGAGATGAGAGTGCAAATTGTGTAATTTTTCTTTTAATATAATTTAAAGGTATGCGGTTTGTGTCCATTGACATGAGCTGTTACTGAGATGAGAGCAGCCGCCACACGAGGGTAACCAACCTGGACCGATCAGTTGTTAGGGTTTGGTACCCATAAACTTTTGAGTCTTTGGTTTTTGTTTTCTGTTTTGTTAGACTTTTTAATAGTTATTGCACAACACTGCTAAACAAACTAACTCGTTTGCTTTGATGAGGTTAAAGCTTCTGACTGTCCTTAACAAGTGTTTCCATTCCCAGTGGGGGTAGCATCCCCTGGCATCCATGGGACAGGGCTAGCCAGGAGGGCACCGCAGTCCAGGGTGGTGCCTGTCGTGGCCTGACAGCCTCTTTCTCCCCACAGACCGCTCCCCATCGCACCCCACCTGCCTGAGCCGCTCGGCCTCCCTCAGTTGCCCGGACCGCACAGACCTCTCGAGCCCGGCCCCCTTGGCAGGCAGCAGCAACCAGCTCGGCAGCTCCGTCCTGGGCCAGTACATCTCCGACTTCAGTGTCCGGGCGCTCATGGACCTGCAGTATATTAAGGTGAGTGCTTCCCTAGCCTCGGTCTGGCCTCAGGAATCAGCAACTCTTTCTTTCCCCCGCCACCCGGAACACAGGGCCCACGTGAGAGTCCTTCTTGCTCCAGCTGCTAACTCTTGTGACAGGTTTCCGGAGACTCCCCCTGGCACATCCTCGCACCTGGACTTGCAGCCTCCATCCTGCCGGCTCTGCTTCCCCAGGCCACTGGTGAGACTGGCCTCCCAGCTCCTGCTCTTACTGACTCTCACTGCTCCTCTTGCAGATCACCCGCCAACAGTACCAGAATGGGCTGCTGGCCTCACGGATGGAGACCAGCCCTCAGTTTCCCTTGGACGGGTGCACCATCTGCACGGAGAACCTGGCGGAGAAGCCTGAGTTGCCTGTGGTGGACGAGACCACAACTCTGCTCAACGAGCGCAACGCCACGCTGCACAGAGCTTCCCCTGAGAGCGCCATCTGACAGGAGGGCCCGGGGCCCCCCGCCAGCTCCGCGGGGGCCGCCCCAGTGGGCCCACCTGAAGCGAAGGAGCCTGTCAGGCCAGACGGAGCTGCCTAGCCCTGGACTGTGGGTGGCGAGTAGCCACCACAAGGCAGATTTTGTACTGGAGTTTCTAGGCTCATTGCTCCTCTTTTGAAATGTCATTGGGGGAAGGGAATGGGGAAGGGAAGACAGGGTTAAGGATTTTATTTAAAAAAAATTTTTTCCCCACAAAAACTTTGGATGGGGTTTCTCACCCCGGGAAGCAATAGCCATAATCTGCTCCCAGCCACAACCCGGCTATGTCCCGACTCAGGGAGCCGACTCTTTCTGCTCCTTGTCCTCCAGAGACGGGTCCCAGCAGCTGCGGGAGGAAGATTTTCTCTTGGGAGGAAGACAGTGCTTCCCAGGAAGCAAAGAACCAAATAGCATTGAGAACAACTGCCTGGACATGTGCACTGAGGCTTGTCTGACGTCGCCAAGGTCAAGGGATTCTGGGGAGCTGTGATCGGGGGCATTATACTCCCAGCTACAGAGGAGTAGCCCTGCTCCTGTCACTCGCTGGATCCAGGAATTTCTGAAACTCTGCTGATGGGCTCTCCTGGTGGGGGCCACTGGGACTCTCAACCCTGGCCCCATTGTTTTGCCTCATATCTACTCCTTTGGACAGCTGTTCCCTTGTAGTAGGGCTGACTTGACGCGTTAGGCAGTGTCTCCCGCCTTTCAGATTGCTCCCCCTGCTTCCCAGGCTGCCCTCTCTTTACCAAAGGCTTTCCCGTGGGTTGGGACAGCATCTACATTAGAGGTGACTTGTCTGCAATACTCCTCTTGGTTCTAGGAGGGAATCTAGTCACAAGTATTTGCATTGTTAGCAAGTAATACCATCCCCTTCCCACCCCACAACCAAAGTCCAGTCTGACCCTTGAACTCTGCTTTCCAGGCTCCCTACTTCCAATCTAAACCCCGAGGTCTCTTGGGGATTGAGAACAGAGGACGTGGAGGAAGCAGCCTAAGCAGGTTCTCCATGCCCTCTCTCCGTGGCTGAGGCTGACCTTCCTATTTACACACTTTCATACCCAGGAAAGGTTTCAGCCTCCAGGGCACACAACTGGTGGCCACGTTCCCCCAGGTCCGTGATCCTAGTGTGGGCCGTCAGCTTGTCCTGTGCTGAAGCTGGGGGTTCAGAGCTCCACGCCCACAGGAAGCCCTCCCCAGCACCTTTCCCTGGGGCTGAGTCAGGCCCTGCTGCACAGCTCCAGGCTTCCCACTGCTGGGGAGGCTGCGGGACCAAGGTCCGAGTTGGCCCTTTTGTCGGGGGGAACAGTTGCCCAAGATCAGGTGGGGGAGACTGCAGGCCTCCCCCTGAGTATTGTCTATTCGCTCCTTTCCTAAAGGGCTCTGCTCTTCAGGTGCCTGGAGAGCCCTAAGTCTTGAGACCAGGAAATGTCTTGCACCAAGTATACCTACCCCTGACCAGTCACAGAATCTATTCCTAAAAGTTTGGAGAGAAGGTGGTGATACCCATGGGTTCTCAGCCAGAAGGAAAAAAAGACACTGGACCTTTTTGTTCCCTGTGGGGAAACCCATTTGTTTCCTACACGCACAGCTTTCTGAGTCCACATGGAAGCTTGCAAAGCTGTGTTTTTGAGACCTGGGAGCCAGGCAGGGCCAAGCACATTGGCCTGAACCAAGTGAGTGTGTGTGAATAAAGCGGGTACGCACACTTCCACGCTACCTCTTTGCACACACGGTTACTACCAACAGTTCCCTCCTCCCCCGTTCTTCCCTTCCCTTCCCCATTTATAATCACTTCTTGCAAAGGGTCGTAATTATTTCCAAATATTACTGGTCCGATGACTTCCTCCTCCCAGTGCAATTTTTCACTTCCTATTCCAACTTCTGGTTCCTGGGCTGAGCTCTACCCTGGAATTGGCCCATCCCTACCTGTCTTCCTGTGTGAGGGATGGCCTCCAAATGGGTAGGCAAGTCACAGCCACCATAGCAAGTAACATATTTATTTTGCATAAGGTTTTAATTTGTATATATTTGTGATTTATTTTGGCATTGTTATGAGTTTGACTCTCGGGGAGTTTTGTTGTTATGACTCTTGTGTCTTTTGTCACAAAACAATGATAATATTTGCTAAACAATATATGGAATTTATTTTTGATTGGTAATAAAAAAATGAAATATGAAATCTTGGTGCGTCTACAATTTCCCTATTTAAGTCGTCAGTATTCGGTACCTGTCAGAAATAGAAGTGATTGTGATTGGCTGTCACTATGTGAGTACAAGAGACAAGTATTCTGGGATTGTTTCACAGTGAAAAAGCAGCAGCAATGTAATTTTAAATATATCCTATATAATAAAAGGCTAATGCAAATCAACCGAACAGTGGAACCACTGGTCGCTATGACGCGCACTGACCACCAGGGGGCAGATGCTCAACACAGGAGCTGCCCCCTGGTGGTCAGTGCGCTCCCACAGGGGAAGTACTGCTCAGCCAGAAGCTGGGCTCAAGGCTGGCAACACAGTGGTGGTGGCGGGGGCCTCTCCCACCTCCACAGCAGTTCTAAGGATGTCCGACTAAGCTGTCAGTCGGATATCCCCCAAGGGCTCCTGGACTGCGAGAGGGTGCAGGCCGGGCTGAGGGAACCCCCCACCCCAGTGCACACATTTCGTGCACCAGGCCTCTAGTATGTAATAAAGGCTGTCCTCACAGGAGCTGCTAGACATACATGGCAAATGTGCTCAGTTGCCACAATTAGGAATCCTGTAAAATGAACACCCACAGGCTCTTCTGTGTACAGGTACTGAAGGGGGCAGTTGGAAAGGGCAGATTGCCTCTTTCCCCTGGGGGCTGGCGGAGAAAGGAGCTTGATCCAAACATGGGATCACGTTGTTTTATAATGTGCAGTTGCCTCTTGGTCTCAAAGTGGGAGTGCTCATCGTCTCAGGAGCCCACCCAAGAGTGACCTCACTACACCCACTCTTGCAGTGCCCAAAGGTGCCTTGGCCACAGCCTGGGATTGTGCTGAGGCCAGGGGCTCAAGCCAGACAGGCTTAACAATGTTGCCAAATTGGGGGGATGTTTAAAAAAAAGGGAGGTACTTGGTAGGTAGAAAGGACATTCCAGATAAAAGAAGAAACAAATGCCAAAAGCTGGGTGGGAAGAGTAACTATCATTCATCCATCTGTTCCACATGTTAAAGTCCCTGCTGCCAGGTACCACCAACACCTCGGTGAGTTTAATGAGGAAGACCCTCTCAGGGAGGAAGTCACACAAGGACCTTGGATTTGCTGTCTCCTCTGCCTGGAACACTCTGAGAGAGAGAGAGAGAGAGAGAGAAGAGGAAGGAGGAGAGAGAGAGAGAGCAATATCTATTGATTGCCCCCGCAGTGCAGTCGGGAGGAATTGGACCCACAACCTGGGTGTGTGCCCTGACGGGAATTGAATCGAAACCGCCCCCAGGGGTTCACCTGCTTGCTTGGTTTGGACCTGTTCAAATGTCTCCTTGGAGAAGCCTTCCTGGATCACCCCACATAAAAACAGCATGGTCCTAACCCTGGTCTCCTCTTGTCTTGTTTTTCTCCATGGCACTTATTGCAGGATATTAAAATACAATTTGTGATGCTCCAACCAATTGAGCCACTGGCCAGGGCTGTGCTGGATTTGTTGTCTTTGGATATTGACAGTCAAATAACCATTTGTGTGATCCAAATAGCTCCAACTGTTTGTCCAAAGGTTTCCCAACAAAATGATTGATAGGTCCTTC
>NW_006297281.1:1359947-1361809 GCF_000327345.1 Myotis davidii | reverse complement strand
ATTAGGCAGGTCGCGTTGGAATCCAACATCCGCCGAGTCATGCTTCACTTTTCTCCTGGAAAATAACATGAAGCAGCGGCGAAGGTCCCAGCGGGGTTTCTCTCCTGTGTTTCTCTCCTTTCCTGCAAGAGCTGTCTCCGTTCCCGGGACTAGCGCGGGGTCAGAAGCCATCATCAAGCATCTTCCCGACCTTAGCTTCACGGAGCCCACAAATCAATAAAGAAATATATATTTAAAAAAATATGATTTGTGCATTTCCTGTTGTCCCTATACTAGAACCTAAGCTCCAGGAGAGCAGGGACTTTCTTATTTCCACATTAGAGGCCCGGTGCATGAAATTGTGCACAGATGGGGTCCTTCGGGGTGACCTGCGGGGATCAGGCCAAAACCAGTAGTCCAATGCCGCCTGCCGCTCCTGCTCACCCAGGCCCTACTGCACCAGCGGTGGACTCCCGCCCAGTCAGTCATGATCAGGAGAGCCCTGTGTCTGGCACTTGCTCAAGGGGGTTGGAGGTGGGGCCAGGATGCATTTGGCCTTGGGGGGGAGGGCAGCGGGTGGGCAGTGGGACGCCCTTGCCTGCCCGGGGATCCATCCCACTGACATTTGTGCTAGGTGTCGGGAGCCACCTGGCGGCCACTTTTATATTGTTTCTTCCTTGCAGAGCATCTAGGGAGGGGAAGCGGCCGTGGTGCCCAAGGCCGACTTTTAGGAGGCCAGCAGCGCTGTCGGGATTGTGCTGGCGGCACTGTTCCATCAGTGCCTGGCATTCTCCAGAGATTGGACCTACAGAACTACTGAGGGGGTGAGTGTTGGGCTGCTGGGATGGGTTGGTCAGTTGAGTGGCGCTCCCTCTGTGGGAGCACACTGACCACCAGAGGGCAGCTCCTGTGTTGAGCATCTGCCCCCTGGTGGTCAGTGCATGTCATAGCAACTGGTCATTGGGTCATGTGGTTGTTCAGTCACTTAGGCTTTTATATATATAGACTAGAGGCCATGTGCACAAAAATTTGTGCCAGTGGGGTCCCTCGGCCTGGCCTGCACCCTCTCGCAATCTGGGACTACACAGGGGATGTCAGAGAGACAGTTTCAGCCCAGTCCCCGCAGGCCAGGCCAAGGGCCTCTAGTATGCATATGCATATAAAATCTTTGGTTAACCTTTTCCCACCCTCTCCCCTCCCTCTGAGATTCATCAGTCTGTTCCATGTATCCATGCCTGTTGTTTTTGCTACTGCATTGAGTGTCTGGCCCCTGGTGGTCAGTGTGCATCATAGTTAACGGCTGGTCGCTTAGTCTTTTATATATATAGATTATTGACTATATTCCCTATTCTGTACTGTATATCCTGTGACTATTTTGTAACTGCCAATTTGTACTTCAATTTGTTTAATGTTTATCTTTGTTAACACTACAGTAATTATACAAAGTTAAATCCCCCCAGGTGTTTCTTTATCCATACCTGAAACTAGGCAAAGGGAGCCAACCTGGCAATAGCCAGGCTGCATGGCTAAAACCTCCATCCAAATCTGCATACAGCTGTGCCACCTTCTCATTGAGTTGACTTCTGATTTCCTTTCCATGTAAACAATGGCTAGCTGTTAAAATTATGAGCTCAGAAAGAGCTTCAAACAAATCTGGAGAGAAAAAGGTCATTCCCATTAATATTGCCAAAACTGCTTTTGAAATGTTGTTTTATTAGAGATATAAAATTGTGAAGGAAAAGTGAGAATAAAAACTCAAAAACCAACAAGGTCCTATTCATACCATCAAAAAAGCTTGTAGACAGCTTTGTGACTACCTTACCAGCAAAACAAAGAGAGGCAAGAAACCAAAAGATGGAAAGAACACCCCCCCCACCACCACC
>NW_006297281.1:1355254-1356894 GCF_000327345.1 Myotis davidii | reverse complement strand
AGATTGGCCAGGCACCGCAGTGGGGACCCTGACTCTGAAGGGGGTGTGACCAGCTGCAAACAGCCATCATCCCCTCATCCAGGCTGGCCAGGCACCCAAGCGGGACCCCCACCCTAATCTGGGACACCATTCAGGGCAAACCAGCCGGTCCCCACCCATGCACCAGGCCTCTATCCCTTTAGGGTGGGTGTCCCCACTGGGGTGCCTGGCCAGTCTGGATGAGGGGCTGAGGGCCGTTTTCAGAGAGGTCAAGCCTGCAACTGAAGCTCCCAACCTCTCCTTTTTTTCTTTCTTTTTTATTCTGGGTTGCTCACCCTGCCCGTGGCCTTGCCAGTGGGTCAGCTGCTGGAGCTGGCAGCGCGACCCGGGCGGCTGCGCGAGCGCGTGCTGGAGCTGGCACGAGGTGGCGGCGATCCCTACAGCGACCTCAGCAAGGGCGTGCTGCGCTACCGCACGGTGGAGGAGGTGCTCACTCCGCTGGAGGACTGCTTCATGCTGGACGCCAGCACCGTGCTGGACTTCGGCGTCCTGGCCAGCATCATGCAGAGCGGCCACACGCGCATCCCCGTGTACGAGGAGGAGCGCTCCAATATCGTGGACATGCTCTACCTCAAGGACTTGGCCTTCGTGGACCCCGAGGACTGCACGCCGCTCAGCACCATCACCCGCTTCTACAACCACCCGCTCCACTTTGTCTTCAACGACACCAAGCTGGACGCCGTGTTGGAGGAGTTCAAGCGAGGTAAGGTCTGGGAATCGCGGAGGGGACCTGAAGGCCTTCGGTCTTCCCTAGAAAGGGGTGAGGGGTCCCAGCCCTGTGGAGGGCAGTGGGACCTCTAAGTGCTCCTTTAAAGAAGATGATGGCCTTGCAGCTCCGAAATATCACTTAAAGACCATCGTTCAGCGGGTGATGGCGCTATAGAGAGCAAACCGGGCCTTTTCCTGGGAGGCCCCCAATTCTGGGAGGTATGTCCACTAGATGCCAACGCCCAGCTCTTTGCCTCTCCAGGTCATTTTTATGGGTTTGGGATTTGTAGCACAACCACACTCTTGGATAGAAACTAAAAAATGTAGAAAAAACGTGTCTCCAGATATCTATTATTTGCCTTCATGTAGGAGCACACCTCGGAGATATTGTGGGCTCGGTTCCAGACCACCACAATAAAGCCAGTCTTATTACCATGTTTGTCTATTATTAGATAGGATAGTCCCAACACTAGACCAGGACCTGGTACATTGCAGGCACTCAATACAGGAAATACTTATTGAATGAGTGAACTTACCACCATAGGTAAGTATTGGACACTCTGGGGGAGCAGCACCTAGCTCTCATAACCTTGACTCAACCTCGTCTAGATGGTGGAAGACCAGCTTGAGGAAGTAACATTTGCAGACCAGAAGCAAGCAGGAATTAGCCAGTTAAGTCACAGTAGCTATGGATTTAAAACTCAAATATTTGGATAAAACATGGAAATGTTTTGAACCAAGTAGCCAGTAATGAAAATGGCCCAGGGTCAACAAGGGACCTGAAGCACAGTAGAAGCCTTTACTGTTAGCAGGAAAGCACTCCGTGAGCAGCTTTACCCTGTGCTGGATTCTTAAAAAAAACAAAAACAAACTATAAATATAAGCTGTTATAT
>NW_006297281.1:1349230-1350514 GCF_000327345.1 Myotis davidii | reverse complement strand
TTGGGATTTGTAGCACAACCACACTCTTGGATAGAAACTAAAAAATGTAGTAAAAACGTGTCTCCAGATTATCTATTATTTGCCTTCATGTAGGAGCACACCTCGGAGATATTGTGGGCTCGGTTCCAGACCACCACAATAAAGCCAGTCTTAATGTTTTTGCTGGTGGAGGGTCTTGCCTTCCATTTGTCAGAAACGCAACATCTGTGAAGAGCAACGAGCTTGTAACGTGAAATGAACCCTGCCAGTGATGTTTCCAGGTGGTGTTCAGGTCACTGAGGGGCTGCTGCCTTCCTGATTACAGAAAAGGAGTGATTGACAAATCCCTTTCCGAAGGTGTGGATGGAATGTCCACTTTGATTTTGCCAGAAACCACTTCATGGATACTGATTTAGTCTCCCCGTCAGCTGTCTTAGAAAACTTCCCCTTTCTTTTAGAAAACTCCCATAAGGTCTTGCAGGTTCTCCTGTAACTACACATTTTACTCTCTCTTTCACCTTGATGTATCTGAGCAGCTCTTAGGTTGCAGGTAAAAGCCCAAACCTACCCAGGTGTGAAGGTGTGGGCTGCCCTGTAATCCTTTCCAGGGCCAACGCGATGTGCTCCTTAGAGCGTGGCTGCTCCTCGCTGCCAGCCAAGCTTCTCAGACCTGAACTGCAGGATGGGCACGGGGGACACCCCAGAATTCTGGGTCGGCTTGATCCTAAAGGCTGTGTAATGTGAGGCTGGGAAGTGAGTAAAGCCCCCTGATCTTCGTGGCAGCTGTGAGGTGCTGGGAGCCCCTGACAGTGAAGGCAGGGGGACAGGGAGCAGGGATGCAGGGCTGTGTGGAACTGACCCTGTTGCTCCTGCGTTAGCACTGCCGTGTCCCAGACAGTACTGGGCGCTCCTGTGCGTCCTTGCCTTTCATCCTTGCGGGAGACCTGGGTGTTGCCTAGTTTGGCAGTTAATGTTACTGCCGTGCCTCCCGTTGGACCGGAGGCTTGATGGGTAGCTCCGACTGCTCTGCTAGAGAATCTCATGGGTGCTCCCAGCTGCCTTCTGAGAAAGTGGTCATTCAGCCCCTCTCAGGGGTGGGGAGCCCCCCGGTAGGGGCCAGACAGAACCTCCTGGTGGTAAGTACTCCATCTGGGCCAGTGTAGTCTATGCGGTGGCCCTGGAGTCAGTTGGGAGGGTTTATTCCATCCTGCCCCTGCTGCCTCCCAGCTTGAGACGGTGGGGAGGCTGGACCTGACACCAGGGTCGTGCTTGTGAGCAGAGCATCTCACCATTACTGGTGTGGAG
>NW_006297281.1:1348816-1349197 GCF_000327345.1 Myotis davidii | reverse complement strand
GGGCGGGGGGGTGGCGAGGGCACAGAGGAGAGAGGATGGCGGGCTGAATGGGGCCTGGGGAGGAGACCCAAGAGGGCATTTGGAGGTAGAATTGGGAAGGTTTTGTGGTTGTCAGGGGCTTTCCAGCAAGAGGGAGGAGCTGGGGATGAGACCTGGGTTGCAGGGAGGTGAGGGGCTGGGTGAGGCGTTTGTTCTGGACTTTGGAATTTGTGCAGTGGCCAGAGGCCAAGTCCTAGGGGGCAGGTGACGTGAAATTGGAAGGACCTGAGTGGAGGTGAAGGTCTGATTCTGGGTGTAGAAGTGGTCCCTCAACCACAGGAGGGGAGCAGAGAGCCTAACCCTGAGGGGCACAAGCATGTCCGGGGAGGCCAAGCTTTTGGC
>NW_006297281.1:1346581-1348752 GCF_000327345.1 Myotis davidii | reverse complement strand
GGAGTGATGAGGAGAGGATCCAGCAAGCCATGGTATGGGTAAACAGATGGAGTGAGTAGGGCATGAGAGGTAAGACAGGTTATGAAGAGCCTACTGGGAGGTGTGGCTGGAGAGCAGTGACTGGGAGGGAATGGCCGGGATTAAGATGGGCGAGTCGGGTGGGTTTAGGTGTAGATGTTGGAAAGGAGCCAGAAGAGAGGGATGGCCACTGTGCCGGCCACTCCTGTGCTGGGTGGTGGCCCCAGAGCAGCTGTGGAGAGCCACGCGGGCTTCATGCAGCCTGATGCTGACCCGGTAGCTGCCTGCTGACAACTGCTGCTACTCCTGGGGGTGATGGAGGCTGAGTGGGGAGCGCTTCCCTCCCCTGCCTTCCTCCCGTGGTGAGAGAGGGCCATTCTCAGGGCAGAATGACCACATCGTTTCTGTGAAATCCCGGAGCTTTCTCTGCTTCTTGTGCCAGGCAGTTCCTTGGTGGATGTCTTTACTTTTCCTCGTTAGAGTCCTTTCTGGCATAACCCCCGTGAGCACAGCATGTTGTACCCTTGATGGTGCCTGAGGTGTTCGAGTTTGGTCCCTGTCCCGCCTCTGTCAGGTGTGTGAGGTGGCGGTGCCTCTGCATTCCCTCAAGCTGGAGTCTTCGGCATCTTGGCAGCTACCATTCCGGCCCCTGTTCCTGTCCTGCTTCCAGAGCCGTCTCTCTGGGACTTGATCGTCTCGGGGAGTCACCTTCCCCAGTGAGGAGACTTCAGTCGGTGTGCAGACTTCAGTCGGCACCGATTATTTTGTGCAAAGATCACCAGGAAGAGTGAGTGCTCTCGGGCTGTATTTCCTTTAAAGCCATCAGTCCCTGCCTCCGTGTCCACCCCACTGAGTTGATGCAGGGGCATTCAGCCAGAGGAGGGGTCAGGATGGGTGCGTTTGTTAGTTTCTGCTTTAAAGGGTCCGAGTTCGGATTCACTGTCAGAAGCCACAGCTCTGAAGAGTCAGACCTGCCATGGGGAATGTTAGTAATGTCCCTTCTCGCAGGACAGATTCACATAGTGACTTTAAAAGCAAAAGAGGGAAGGCAGAGAAGTCTAAACTCCAAATGCGTTTTTAAGAATATCCTAGAAGCTAGGCGTTCCAGAAGAGCCCTCGAGCATTCACATAACTTAGGAGCACGCTGGTGCCTGCTGACAAAACAACTAGCCAAGATTGAACAGTGGAGCTTTCCCAGGGCTTTCTGGACCCCGTTGTGAGATGCACCCTCTGCCTCTTGCTGTGGCTCTGGCCCGGTGCCAGGGCCGATGCCAGGTTTGCAGCCAGCCAGCAGGGCCCATATTTGCTGGGTATTTTATCCTCTTGGATGAAAAATAAACCAAATCCCTCCAGCTGCCCTGTCTCTGTGTCCTTCTACTGCTTCCTCACGGTGGCCTTCTGGTGGACCCCTTCAGAGTTGTCTTGAGAGGAAGTCACCTGGCCACTGTTTGAGGGGGTCTTCCATGTGGCAGGTCACTGAGAAACCTGTGCCCATTTCATAGAGGTTTGAAGGCAAAGGAGAAGTCAGTCCATCCTGCAGGTAGCCAGCCAAAGCCAGTGGCTCCTGGGAGAAGGGAGCCGGGGTGGGTCTTCTGAGATCTCAGAGGCCCCCAGAGCCTGGGATCTGGTTTCAGAACCCGAGAAGGCTGCTGCCAGAGTGGTGTGCCCTGATCTGGCCTGACATGGATGTCATGTGGCAGGGTCCCCTGGCCCTTCGAGAAATGGCGCCTGCCTTTGGTGTGAGCCGTTCCCACCACAAATCCCAAGGGGCGGAGAGCGGCCGACCTTTCAGCGCTGTCTCATCAGGGACAAGCAGATGCTTCTCTGGGGCCCCCTGGCTTGTCCTCTGGGGGCGAGGCACTGTAATATAGTCATTTCCACCTTTAATTATTGAGCCTATGAGAGCGTCCTCGGGGTGAAAAGAAAACAATGCTTGCTTTTCTTTAGAAGGCCCATGGGAGTCACTGCGGGGAGGGCTTTCTCAGACTCAGTGAGAGCCAGTAGGGCGTGGTGGTGAGGAGAATGGACTCGGGAGCCAGCTGCTTGCTTTCGAATCCTGGTTTTGCTCTTGGATGGGTCATTGGACCTCCCTCAGCCTCATTTTCTCTGAACTATAAGTGGGGATAATAGTACTGTCTGCCGCAGAAAGGTGT
>NW_006297281.1:1310534-1346447 GCF_000327345.1 Myotis davidii | reverse complement strand
GCAGTCAGGCTGTGCTCACAATTGATGGCATCTGAGGTTTGATGAGTTACAGCAAGTGTTATCTTTTATTCTTTTACAGCCTCATTCCTTTCTTGATCATCCTGCTAGTGGTTTTCTACTAATAATAATACAGTAACTAGAGGCCCAGTGCATGAAATTCATTCACGGGTAAGGTCCCTAGGCCTGGCCGGCGATCAGGGCCTTCTGGCTGCTGGCCAGGGCCTTCCTTCATTTTGCGCCACCCCTGGTGGTCAGCGCATGTCATAGTGAGCAATCAAACTCCTGGTCTCCTGGTCAGACTCTGTAGGGGACACTTTGCATATTAGCCTTTTATGTGGATAGATAGATAGATAGATAGATAGATGATAGGTAGATATAAGTAGATAGATAGCTTTTGCTTGAGTCTTCACATTTGTATTCCATCCAGCTTTGTGGCAGAGGTCCAGACCTGGGGGTGGGGTGGGTGGGGGGCATGGATGCTGCAGGAATGGGGCACGCATGCCTAATGGAGATCCACAGAGCATGTTTCTAAACTCAACACATAGAATTGTGATTAAGCCGAGGTGTAGAAAGGATGATTCACACAAAGAAGGGAACTTGACTTCTTGCTTTACCAAAAGATTCTTGAAGCAAATACCCTCTTTACATGCAAGCCCAGGCAGCTTTCCCCCAGGCCAGCCGTTCTCACTAGTAACGGAGAAGGGCGTGGTGGAGACCAGTCTGCTCTGGGCCCAGGACCTGCACAGCCCAGTTGCCACCACCCATGTGTGGCTCCTGAACCCTGGAGAGGTAACTAGTCTGAACTGAGATGTGCTATAAATGCAGACAGACACACAGCAGACTTCAAAGACTCGCACAAAAAAGTAAAACATCTATTAATGTATATTGATTGCATGTCAAAGTGGCATTTTAGCTATATTGGCTTAAAACAATAGAGTATCAGTTTATTTCACCTGGGTCTTTTTTTTTTTTAATGTAGCTACTCAAAAATTTGAAATTACCTGTGTGGCTTGCATTGTTTTCTCTTGTGCATGTATTCAGTTTTATAGACGAAGAGCGCTTAGCTAAGGCAGAGTGAGCTCCTGACGGTTTCCCAACACGCCCGACACTCAGAAAGTGTGGGATTTTTTTCAAGTTTACATTTCCTTATTAAACAAATAGGTAACAGAGAGAAGAGGAAGGGGAAGCTCCCACACAGATCCCCTGGATAACTTTCATAGACCTTGGCTTCTGGAAAGAAGGGCAGATTTCAGAACTGGGAAATCGGCCCGAGGAGGGTCAGGCTGGAGGTCCTCTCTCGACTCCACTTAGCCGTCCTGGGGAGCCTCCATTTCTGGAGTTGGTGCCTTGTGTCCACAGTTTATCTGATGCATTCATGGCGAAGCCACATTGACAGCATGAGCTGCACAGACCTGGGGCTGACTCTGGCTTGGGGGGCCCTGTGCCGGGGAGTGCAGTGTCTGGGGTTCGGTTCCTCCCATGTGAGGTGAGGCCAGTCCTCATGAGCATGTTGAGAATCTTCAGTAAGAACCCAGCTCTAGCTGGTTTGGCTCAGTGGATAGACCATTGGCCTGTGGACTAAAGGGTCCTGGGTTCGATTCCTGTCAAGGACACATGCTGGGGTTGTATCCTGGGGTCTTTCTCAGCATCTGCTAGGGTTCAAGAAATCTGGAAAAGGGGCTGTGCATACATTAATAAAGAGGCTAGAGAAGAAATATGAATTTGGAAGGCATTTTGGGGGAGCCAGAGGAGGCTTAGTTCTAGTTAACTAAGTTCCCCAAATCTCCGGACCCAGGGCTTTTTATTCCCACATTTTGCCCTATAGCAAAGCAGATATACATATCAAAGGTAAGGTTTGGTAAGCAGTTAAAAGATTATCATGTTGGGGCAGTGGTCAGCAAACTGCGGTATATATATATATATATATATATATCTCAAAGGTAAGGTTTGGTAAACAATAAAGTATTATCAGTTTGGTGAGCTGCCCTGAGCTATCTGGCAGCAGGCAATAACATGCAGATTTTCAGCCCTGCTGAAGCCCCAAGGTTCATCACCTTTTGATGAACTTGCATTTATGACCTGCTAGAATTAGCCTCTAGCAGTTGTAGGCTTGATTCCCCAGTAGGGGGCATGCAGGAGGCAGCCAATAGATGATTCTGTCTCCTCATTGATGTTTCTATCTCTCCCCACCTTCCTCTCTGAAATCAATAAAAATATATTAAAAAAAAAAAAAAAACCAGAAAAGTCACACCCAGTGCTTGGTGGGTATTGGGACACAAACATCAGTGTCTGTCCTGCGGGCTTATGCAGGGCGGAACCCTGTCACATGCACGTCCCCTCCTCTAGGGAAGTCCCACCTGGCCATCGTGCAGAAGGTGAACAACGAGGGGGAAGGGGACCCCTTCTACGAGGTCCTGGGCCTGGTCACCCTGGAAGACGTCATTGAGGAGATCATCAAGTCCGAGATCCTGGACGAGTCCGAGGACTACCGTGAGTCTCGCCTCCTGGCAGCTTTTTGGCTCAGCCGGCCTGGGGCTCCCTGAGGTGTGTGCTGCAGTTCCAGGGCATGCCGAGCTGTTCCCCCCGTTCTTCCCCTGCGTGGACCAGTGTTGCCCCTCATAGGAGAGCCCCCTTCTGGGGGGCAGAGCCATGGCGCCCGTCCACCCATGGCCTTGCAGCTCCAGCGCTTGCTGGGGCGCCGCTTGCTTCTTCCACCTGAGGGGCCTCTGTCCTGATGGGCGTTTCCAAGCCTCTCTCCTCCTCACTCCTTTTGCTTCTCAGGTGGTTTGTACAGTGTCTCCTCAAACTTGTTCTTCACTAAGAACCTGTCCTTGACTAAGAGGGTCTTCCCAGAACGTGTCCCTGGGGCCCGTGGTTGTGTCTTAGGAGCATCTGCCTCTCAGGAGGTGACAGGTCTGCAGGATGGACATAGGGCCCTTGCTCAGTGGCTGGGGCCTCCCATGGCACTGGGAACACAGTGCCTGTGTGTGCTGTCAGGAGAACTGCTTTGCCCGTGATGCGTCCCATCCGGCAGCATCTTTAGTTTCATTCCTTGGGCTGCTCCAGGCTCAGAGCGACTAGTGAGCTGCCACCGGCTAGCACCAGGGGTCCTCCAATGCCTGCTTTCCGGCGAGTGGTCTTCTAATGACCATACATGCTTGTCACTTTGCTTCTGTCAGTCTTGTCAGCAGTATCTTCTCCCGCCTCCAAGGAGAGGTACTTTCTCGGGGTGTGGCTGCACGTAGGCCTCTAGCTCTCTGTCCTTCAGCACCAGGATTACTGTGTGGTGGGAATGACAACCGGGCACCATCCAAGGGTGTGTCCTGGGGGCTCCGAGGTGTCTCCCAGGAGCCCCCTGGCTTGTGGAGGGTTGCAGACAACATGCCCCTTGATTTAGTCACGTTGGCAGGAGGGCTGCGGGTGCCTAAGCTGCCTTCTCGCCATCCCAGGAGACACCATGGTGAGGAAGAAGCCTGCTGCTCTCAGTGTCCCTCTCAGGCGGAAAGAGGAATTCTCCTTGTTCAAGGTGTCTGACAATGAGTATAAAGTGAAAATCTCGCCTCAGCTGCTCTTGGCCACCCAACGCTTCCTTTCCCGAGGTGAGGATGAGGGTGGTTCTCGTCCCCACCCTCTCGCTTACCAGTCCAGGGTGTCAGGAGACCCCGGGCAGCCCCTGCCTCCCCATCCCAGGAAGCAGGAGAGTGTCCGGGAGCACCTCTGCTCCTCCTGGCTGTCCTGGCAGCAGAGACACCTGCTGGACCCTCTCAGGTCATCCAAGGGGACTGCCCTGCTCCACCCAACATCCAAAAGCAGGGCCAGGCTGCTGCCGCCTGGGTGAGCCTCCACCAGGAAACCTTGGTGTGTGTGGCTGCCACATCCTCTTGTGTTGGGGAGGGGACTCGGCTCGAGGGCCAGCCAGGATCTTCCAGGTGGGCAGCAGGCGTTGGTGTGGTTACGCTGGCCGCTTAGGGCCCAGTGGACACTCTCTTCTCTCTGCCGCGGGCAGAGGTGGATGTGTTCAGCCCATTGCGAATCTCCGAGAAGGTCCTGTTGCACCTGCTGAGGCACCCCAGCGTCAACCAGGAGGTGAGGTTTGACCAGAGCAACCGCCTGGCTGCACACCATTACCTGTACCAGCGCAGCCGGCCGGTGGATTACTTCATCCTCATCCTGCAGGTAACAGGAGCCGGGCCAGGCCCCCACCGGGTCGGAGAGCAGGGAAGGGCCAGAGAGGGAGGCACATGGAGGTGCACCCTGGTAATCAGAGTGGGTGCCTTCTGCTGTGCTTCCTTCCGGCAGGAAGCGTAATGTGTGCGCATGTTTCTCTCCGCCTCCAGGGCAGGGTTGAGGTGGAGATCGGGAAGGAGGGCCTGAAGTTCGAGAACGGGGCGTTCACCTACTATGGCTTGTCTGCCCTGACAGCCCCATCCTCGGGTGAGCTGCAGCCCCACCCCGAGTGCAGACTGGGCTGGCTGAGGCTGGCTCCCTGCTGTGGCTGGTCCCTAGGACCAGGATTCTGCCCTTTTCTCCCTCCGGCGCTCGGCCCCTACAGGGTGGTCTGCTTCAGGACCTGCTGGACTTTCTCCTCTCGGGGTCGTGCGGGAAGGGGCAGTGTTTTTTCAGGGCTCGTCTGGGCTATCCCCTCCCATCCCTGTGACACCTTTCCCTGGAGGAAGCTGTTGGCCGTAGTCCCTCCCGGTGTGACTGTGGGGTGGCTCTGGAGGCTGTGCAGTTGTCCCCACCACGGTGGGCTGCCCGGCTCCCAGCAGGGCTTCCCATGACTGCTTGTTCCTCTCCCCAGTTCACCAGTCCCCCGTGTCCTCGCTCCAGTCCCTCTGCCATGACCCGCAGCCCGAGCCAGCTGACGGCACCCGCCTCTCCACGTATTGTCCTGACTACACCGTGCGGGCCCTCTCTGACCTGCAGTTCATCAAGGTTTGGACTGCTCATTGGTTCTGGCCTCAAACCAGCTTTGTGTCCCCAAAGGTTAGACCACCTGGTCACCAGTTTGTGTGAATTGAGAGTAAATTCCTAGGAAGTTGGTCTGAGATGTCCCAGAGCAAACCTTGAACTGGCTCTGCCTCTGACTGCTGCTCTGGGCCGAGGCACCGTTTCCTTCTGATCTTGAAGACACGGTGCTCAATTGCCCTTAGCCTGTGGCTCTTCCTTTCTCCTCATCCTGCCCAGTGTGACTCTCCCGCCTGGTCCAGGGCTTGTGGGCAGGAGGGGGTGGTATGAGCAGGCGCTTCACCTGCTCCGTGATGCGTTCTGTCCTCCAGGTCACGCGGCTACAGTACCTCAATGCACTCCTGGCCAGCCGAGCCCAGAACCTCCCACCGTCCCCTGAGAGCTTGGACCTCCAGGTCGTCCCAGGCAGCCAGACCCGGCTCCTCGGTGACAGGACGGCCACAGCAGCAGGTGAGCCCGGAGGCCACATTCTGCACGACAACCCAGAAGGCACGCGCCCTTCCGGGCCTTGCTGCTAGCGCACGCACACACCGGCTCTCTGCCCTGCGTTCTTCTCTCTTCCTCCCCTGTCTCCCCGGCCTCTCTTCTTGCTGTTTTTAATAGCTCGGATGGCCCCGAGCTCTGTAGACCAGCACGCACTTGAGCATATGAGGTCAGCATTTCCTCTTGAGAGCCTGTTAGGGGGTTGACTTCGGGGATAGTTGTCAAGTGGGAATAAGATCACATTCAGATGTGGTCATTTAGGACTAGGGTGAGTCACCCAGAGAGTCAGGTTTGGGTACCGGTGGCCCTGGCTCCGAAGGCGGGTGGCTGGTGCGCACATTCAGCTAGAAAGGCCCCGCTCACATCCGCCCTGGCTCCTCTGCGCAAGAAGCTTGTGTTGGAGGTATAGCTTTGTGATGTGAGATGGCAGACCCCACCCTCCCCAGGTGAGGAGGGCGGGTGCTGAGGAGCCGGTGAGAGGGGCTGTGGGAGGAGTGGCAGCACCTGGGAACCTTGCCCTTGTTAATCGAGAAGGTTCCTTTACTCTGAGCTCCTCCTGGGTTGGGGTCAGAGACGCTCCAGGGCGTGGCCTCCCTGGAGAAGTGCCCGGCTTCCCCAGGCTGCAGGCGGAAATGCCAGCTCGCCCCGCAGTGGGACCCTGAGCTCGCACTTCACTGGTCCTGACTCATCTGAGACCCCGTCCCTGAGGTTGGAGACGGGTAGTTACGCTCATTTTCCAGATGAACATTCGGAGGCTGGGAGCCTGTGGTGCCTCACAGAGAACAGCTCCGCCTGCTCAGATCGTGCCATAATACAGATACTTTCTGAGCCGTGAGGTGCAGGTGCCAGGGAAAGCAAACCCACCCTGGGCCGGGTTGCTAGCGTGTGGGCTGCCCAGGGCCCCTCCCAAATGAACACCCACGCCACCTCGGGGGCTGGTGAGCTCCTGGGACGGCCTTTGATTCTGTGACAGCCCTTGTTACACTGCCCTACTAGACTTGGTTCTCAGAACAAGTTTTTTCTGGAGCCTTTGGTTTTGGTTTTCTCGTGTGGGAGCCTTTCCCTGGCCCCATCCGCCACGCAGACTGTGTCAGCCCTTGTTACACTGCCCTACTAGACTTGGTTCTCAGAACAAGTTTTTTCTGGAGCCTTTGGTTTTGGTTTTCTCGTGTGGGAGCCTTTCCTGGCCCCATCCGCCACGCAGACTGTGTGTGTCGTGTTCAGAGTATAGACTTACGTCTAAGAAGGATGGTTTTCTCTTCATTTCGTCTTCTGCTGGATTTCCAAAGGTTTTTTAAGTCCTTTTCTGGCTTTTGCTGCTCGTAGTCAGTCCCCTCAGGGAGTAACTTATGGGGAGCCTGTGCGTCCTGTCCCCTTGGTAACGGACACCGTCCTGCTCTGGAGTCATACTGGGGGCCGTTTTCTCCCAAACGCGCTGACATTGCCCCTGTGAGGCGCACCCACTGTCCTGCTCCTGGCCTTGGCTCTCTGGCGTCTTGCTGCGGCCTCTGCCACCCTGGAGGGCTGACTCACTGTCACTCCACACATGGAGGCGTCATCTGCACTGCTTCAGGAGTGCGGTCAGAACCACTCCCAGAGGACACGCTTAGAAGCACGGTTATTTTTGACTGCCTGTGTAGCAGGGTCGGTAAAGTGGACAGAGGGTGGATCTGGCCCTTTGCCTGTTCTTGTAAATAAAGTTGTGTTTTGTTTTTTAAATATGTTTTTAGTGATTTTTGAGAGGGAGGGAGAGAGAGAAAGAGAAACATCGATTGGTTGCCTCCGCACGCCCCCGACATCCCAGGCATGTATCCTGACCAGGAATCGAACTGGCAACCTTTTGGTGCATGGGACGATGCTCAACTAACTGAGCCACACCGGCCAGGGCATGTATAAAGTTTTATTGGGACCCACTTGTTTGTTCACAGATTGTATGTGGCAGCCTTTAAGCTACAATAGTGGAGTCAAATTGTCACAGAGGCTATGTGACCTGCAAAACCTGAAAGTACTGGCCTTTTAAAAAAAATGTTTATATATTTTAATTGATTTCAGAGAGGAAGGGAGAGGGACAGAGAGAAAAACATAAGTGATAAGAGAGAATCATTGATTGGCTGCCTCCTGCGTGCCCCCTTCTGGGAATCGAGCCCGCAACCCAGGCATGTGCCCTTGACCGGAATCGAACTCAAGACCCTTCAGTCCACAGGCTGACGCTCTATCCACTGAGCTAGACTGGTTAGGGCAGAACTAACCTTTTACAGAAATAGTTTTCTGACCCCTGACCTGCATTTCACAGTACCTCCTCCACATTCAGCATTCACGGAACTGGACTTTCAAGGGAAAGCTCACTGAAGACTCCGTGTTCCCTGACCCTCTGTTCCAAGCAGCCGGACGCAGAGCGCATGCCCCTGCCTGGGCTCCTGCCCAGCAAGTGCCCGTCTCCTGGGTGCTGCGGGCGGAGGCTCTGCGGGTCCGGCTCCATAGCTTCTCCTCTCTTTCTCTCTGCTCTCTCCAGCCTGCCCCGTACACCTTTCCCTCTTTGGCACATTTGGAAACTGCAGTTGATAATTGACTGGATTAGTGAGCGTTTTTTGTTTTAAGAAAACACCAAGGTAAATACCTGCCCTTCCCCTGGCTTGGCTCTCCTTCCCCAGCTCTGCTGGGAGGCGCTCTGAACCCGCTTCCCCGGCCGGGGGCATTTCTCCATGGTGCGGGAGCCTCTCTGTCCCTTCTGCTGCTTTTCATTTCATTTCTCTGGAGACAGGAGGTCTCATGGCCCCCCGCCCCGCCGTGGGGACTAAAGCTCCTTCCAGGGCAGGCTCCCCCTGCCCAGCACACGGCCTCAGCCTCCTGTGGCCGGAACCCAGCCCCTGCTTTGCTGCCTCAGTGATGACCCTGTCCTCTAAGTGGTGTCTGTGAGGCCGTCAGGCCGACCGTTTTCCTAGCTAGTCACCCCCAGGCCTGCCTCGACACCCCTGAGGCGCCTCTGCCTGCCCTGCCCCTTCCTGTCCCCCAGAGGATCGTCACGCTTTCCGTCCTGGTAGTAATTCTCCTTTTCCTCTCTCCTCTAGGGTCCAACCACGGTGGGCCCAGCCTCCCAGCGGAGGAGAGCCCTGGGCGGAACCCAGGAGTGTAACTGCTTGCCAGGCAGCCCAGGCCTGGGAGCGGGCAAGCACGTGGGGAAGCAGAGAGCCCAGCCGCCCTCACCCCCTCGGCCACGTTTTAGAGGCCTAGGCGCAGGGCCGGAGCCCCTGCAGGCTGCCCCTCTAGAAATGGGGTTGGCGGCACCGCCCTCCAGGCCTGCTTCTGAAGGGATGGAAGGAAGGACACCGTGTCTCCGTGGCCAGGCCCAGCCTCCTCTGAGACGACCACGCCATGATGTGAGTGCGCGATCGCGGCCTTCCCGTGGCCGCGGCCTGTACTCGCTTTGCTTCTCTGTCAACCGGCTGCTGCTGGCAGCACTTTCTGAGCAACAAGAGCACCAGTGTCGGCTGGGGGTACAAACCCATGGCCTTGTCATGGCGAACTTGGCGGCTTCCCGACAGTGCCACGTCTCGGCACGCCCCAGCCTGTCCTTTGTGCCAAGCCTGGGAGCACCGTTCCTCACAAGTCGGTGCCACTAGTCCTGCCCCTCCCGTGGAGGTGGCTGGCTGACCCGGCGGAGCCCTGAGCAAGTCGCTGGCCCCGCGACAGGATGGCGGGGCCTGCGCCTCCCGCCACTCATCTGCCTGGGGGACGAAGAGCCTGGCCACGGAGTAGCTTCCTGCCAGCCGTCCTCACCCCCCCAGGCCACATTCTGTGTTGTAACGAGAGGTCGTGTGTGAGAGGAAGGGCTCTGCTGTGCCCCATCCTTTCTTCATGGTCAGATCCCAGGAAGAGGAACCAACTACCAGACCGATTTCACGCCTTCCTCCTGGGCTTCCGGTGGGTGGGCGGGCTGTGGGGCTGGGAGTGCGTGGAGAGCCGTGAGGGAGGGAGGGTTGGATAAGGGCCAGGTGGATCCCTGCCACCTTTCTTTTAAAAAACATGAGGTTTCTGTCTCTGAAACATTTCAAGCTTTTGCCTGTTTCCTGTCCCTCGCTATGGGTTCTAGAGAATCGGGAGCAACAAGATTCTCTCTTGGTTGTTTGTCTTTTCCTTCCTGTTTATTTACCGTCCACGGTTCAGCTGCGCGGAAGCAGGCAGCACAGGGGCCTAGGGTCTTAGAGCGGGAGGGCACGGAGGGTTTCTGGAGCCTTTCTCAGAGGAATCTGGCCGAGAGGCTCCTTATAAGGTCAGAGGGTGGCCTGCTTGCCGAGAAGCTGTTCTCTAGGAATTCACCCCCAGAGCAGAGTCCGGGTGGGAAACGGCCGGTCAGGCCGTAATTCTGTGTCTATAATGCCGACGGGGTGCCTGGGGGTGAGCTTGCTGGTATCAGTCTGCCTGTGCAAGTTGCAGAACCTGCTGACGACATTGAGGACTGAACTGTACAGTCACCTCTCTCCAGAACAGGGTTCCCCACCTGGGCTGCAGTTAGAATCACCCGGCAAATTAAACAAACCGAGGCTGTAATGGGGCTGATGTCAGGATTTTAGTTTTGAAATAACTTTAGATTCACAGTAGAGGTCCACGTACCCTTCATCTGGCTTCCCCTCATGTTAACGTCTTACATCACCTCAGTACCTTTATCAAAACTAAAAGTTAACACTGGTACAGAAATAACTAAATCAGTTTTTCTAATGTCCTTTCTCAGTTGCAGGATCCATTCCAGGGTACCAATTTAGAGCTGTTACTTATTTTCTACCTATTTGTTTTGAAATTACAGATTCATAGGAATTTGCAAAGATAGAGGTACCCTTCACCCTGCTTTCCTCCGTGGCTACATCTTAGTTATAATACAGTATCTAACCAGGAATGGACACTGGGCAGTGAGGATGGTTTGTTATATATCATCTCATGTGTAGCTTTGTGTGACCGCCGCTACAGTCTGCACACAACTGTCCCATTGCCATCAGCATCTCCCTCTAACTACCCTTTTAGAGCCACACTCCTCCCCCCCCGCCCCCCCAGCCGCCATCCCTAATCCCTGGCAACCCCTGATCTGTTTGTCATCTCCAGTTTTGTCATTTCAAGAATGTATAAATGGGTTGAAAAATCTGTAACTGTTGGGATTGGGCTTTCTCAGCATATACTCTGGTATTCATCCAGGTGGCTGTGGGGCCCACAGTTCGTCCCCTCGGGTGGTTGCGTGGTTTCCGTGGTGTGCTCGTTCTAGTTACGGACATGGGGGTGGTTTCCAGTTTTTGGCTATCCCGAATAAAGCTGCTATAACATTCATCACAGGTGTTTGTGTAAATGTTGGTTTCTTCCTCTGAGATAAATGTCCAGTAGTACAATCGCTAGATTACATGGTCACTGCGTGTTTTGTTTTTAAAAATTGACAAACTTCTGGAGTGGCCGCACCATTTTACATCTCCACCCGCAACGTGTGTGACCCAGTTTCTCCGAATCCGTGCCAGCGTGTCGTATTGTCACGTTTAGCCATTCTGGTAGGTATGTTGTGACATCTCGTTGTGGTTTTTATTTGCATTGAGAGAATGGCTAATGTGTATCTTTTCATATGCTTATTCACTCCATGAAATATCTGTTCATGTCTTTTGCCCATTTTCTAATTGGATTGTTTAATTTTTTTTTACTGTTGAGTTTTGTTAATGTTTTTAAAAGTATATTTTCATTTATTTCAGTGAGGAAGGGAGGAGAGAGAGAGAGAAACATCAGTGAAGAGAGAGAATCACTGATTGGCTGCCTCCTGTGTGCCCTGACTGGAAATTGAACCGTGACCTCCTGATTAATGGGTTGATGCCAAACCACTGAACTACACTTGCCGGGCTGCTGTTGAGTTTTATGAGTTCTTAATATATATTCTAAATACTAGTCCTTTTTTAAGGTTTTGGTTTACAAATAGCTTATTTTTTCCTCCTCTAAACAGCATATTTTACAGAGCAAACATTTTTAATTTTGATAAAGTCCCGTTCACAGATTTTTTTTCTCTTAATGATTTGCTTTTGATGACATGGCTAAGAATCTGCCTCCTGCCAGATACTGAAGATTGTTTCCTATGTTTTCTAAACTTTATAGATTTGTTTTACATTTAAGTCTGTGATCCATTTTGAGTTAATTTTTGTATAAGGTATGACATTCTGGTCAAGGTTCTTTTCTCAATTTGCATTTTACTGTTTACTGATGAGATTGAGTGTCTTTTTATGTGTTGATGGGCAATTCATGTTTTCTTTTCTGGGAAATGCCTGTTATATCTTTTGTCCTTTTTTTATTTTTAATACGATTTTATTAGTTTTTTAGAGAGAGAAGAAGGGAGAGGTGTAGTATGATAGAAACATCAATGATAGAGAAACATCACTGATAGGCTGCCTCCTGCACCAAGCCAGCAACCTGGTCATGTGCCCTGACCGGGAATCAAACCAGTGATCTCTTGGTCCTGGGCCAAAGCTCAGCCACTGAGCCACACCAGCTGGGCTCTTTTGCCCTATTTCCATTGAGTTTGTATTTTTCTTATTTATTCATGAGTTCTTTATGTGTCCTGGGTTCTAATCATTTGTAGAATAAATGTGCTGCAAAAAGTTCTCTGTTTGTTGTAGTTTATCATTCTACTTATTACATCTTTTGATAGTCATTCTTAATTTTTCTGCAGTCAGTCTTACCAAATATTTTCTTTTATGGGTTGTATTTTGTGTCTTGATAAATCCTTTTCTACCCTCTTGTCATAAAAATATTTTTCTACATTATCTATATACATGCACCCACACACACATGCATTTAAATGTTTAACCCACCAAAAATTGATATGTGTATGCACTATTCAATTTCCTTTATTTTCCCCCAAATGGATATAACCAAGTGTTCAAATCCTACATATTGAGAAGCACATCTTTCTTCTCCTCTCTGTAATGCCATCTGTCATAAATCAGATGTTCACATATGTACTGATTTGGTATCTTGCAACATTACTATTTTTTTCCTAATAATTTTATGGTGGCATCTTTAGGTTTTCTATATAGTATCATGCCATCTACAAATAGGGACAGTTTAACTTCCCAGTTTGGATGCCTTTTATTTTTCTTGCCTATTTGCTCTGGCGAGGACTTCAAATACTATGGCGAGTAACAATGGTGAGGCATCTTTTCCTTATTCCTCATCTTAGGAGAAAAGCTGTCAGTTTCCCACCATTGACTGATATTGGCTGAGGGTTTGTCAGGACTGGTCTTTATTATGTGAGGTACTTCTGTACCCATTTTATTGAATGTTTTAATCATTAATGGATGTTGGGTCTTTTCAAATGCTTTGTCTACATTTATTAATATATGACTTATTTTGTAAATTTAGTGTATTATTACATCGATGATTTGCATGTGTTGAACCATCCTTCTGTCACAGGAATGAACCCTACTTGATCATAATGTATATGATCCTTTTAATGTTTTGTTTTATTTGATTTGCTAGGATTTTGTTTAGGGTTTTTGCATCTATGCTCAGCAGAGATATTGGTCTGTAGTTTTCTTCTTTTGCGTTGTTCTTGCTTGGTTTTGGTGTCAGGGTAATGTTGGCCTCATAAAATGAGGAAGTTTCTCTTCAATTTTTTGGGAAGAATTGGAGGAAGAATATTCTCTGAGTAGAAAATATTTGGGTAGAAAAGCCATCTGGTCCTGGGCTTTTGTTAATTTTGAGGGAGGTGTGTGGTTTTTTTTGTTTTAATTTTGTTACCAGTGATTGGTCTATTTAGGGTTTCCAGTACCTCATGATTTGGTCTAGGGTGGTTATATATTTTAAAGAATTTGTCTATTTCTTCTACGTTATTGAATTTGGTGGCATATAACCTTTCATAGTATCTATCTAATCTATCTATCTATCTATCTATCTATCTATTTATCTATCTATCTAATCTATCTAGAACCCTAAGCGACCAGTCAACCATTTGACTAGTCGCTATGATGCACACTGACCACCAGGGGGCAGATGCTCAACGCAGGAGCTGCCCCCTGGTGGTCAATGTGCTCCCACAGCAAGAACACTGCTCAATGAGCTTATTGAGCGGCGGCGGCGACTGCAGGCACAGCGGAGCCGGGATGAGTGGGAGCGGTGCGGTGCCCAGCCTGGGCTTGGGCTCCTCCCTGGCCGTCTGCCGCTTCTAGCACTACATCCCTCGGGGGATGTCAGACTGCCGGGGATCGGGAAACCAGCAGTCCAACATCCCCCAAGGGGTCCTGGATTGCAAGAGGGCTCAGGTCAGGGTGAGGGACCCCACTAGTGCACAAATCCGTGCACCAGGCCTCTAGTATATATATGTATATATATACCTAAGCAACCATTCGACCATTCGACTTTTCAACTGGTAGCTATGATGCGCACTGACCACCAGGGGTCAGACAGTCAACACAGGAGCTGCTGAGCTTCAGTGACTTGGCAGCTGCGGTTCTCAGGTGATGCACCTGGAACCAGAGAGGAGGGAGCCCGATTCCAGGGTGCATCGCCTGAGAACCGCCCTCACAATTTGGGACCCCTCGGGGGGTGACGGAGAGTCAGTTTTGGCCCGATCCCTGCAGGCCAGGCCGACAGACTCCACTGGTGCACAAATCCATGCACTGGGCCTCTAGTTCTTCTATAATACTTGTATATCTGTTGTGTTCATTGTAACATCTCTTTCATTTAAGATTTTATTGAGTCTTTTCTCTTGTTTCCATAATTTAGCCAGAAATTTGACAATTTTATTCTATTTCTTTTTGTTCTCTATTTCATTTATTTTCACTCTAGTTTTTATTTCCTTCCTTCTGACTGTGCTTTTCTTTTTTTAAAATTCTTTGAGGTTTAATGTTAGATTATTTGAGTTTTTTTCATGTTTCTTGAGATAGGCCTGTAATGCATAATCTTCCCTTTTAGAGCCACTTTGCTGCATCCCAAATATTTTGGTGTGTTATATTGTCATTTTCATTTGTCTCTTAGGTATCTTTTTTTTACAAAAAAATATATTTTTATTAATTTCAGAGAGGAAGGGAGAGGGAGAAAGAAACATCAGTGATGAGAGTCATTGATCAGCGGTCTCCTGCACACTCCACACTGGGGATCGAGCCCACAACCCGGGCATGTGCCCTGACAGAATGGAACTGTGACCTCCTGGTTCATAGATTGACACTCAACCACTGAGCCTCACTGGCTGGGCTGGGTGCATATATATTGATCAGTGTTAATTCCTAATTAATTGTCTCCTTTATCATTATACTATCTATTTTTGGTCTCTAATAACCTGTTTGTTAGTCTTCACCCAAGGATATTTTTCCATTGATTTAGAGAAAGAGCGAAAGGGAAGGGGAGAGTGAGAGAAAAACATGGATGTGAGAGACACGTTGATTGGTTGCCTCCCGTACTTTCCCCGACCGGGGCTAGGGATCAAGCCTGCAACCGAGGTACGAGGTACGTGCCTTTGACCAGAATTGAACCCACGACCCTTCAGTTCATGGGTTGATGCTCTATCTACTGAGCCAAACTGGCTAGAGCTCTAATAACTTTTTTATCTTGAAATCTGTTTTGTTTGATGTAAGTACAGCTACTCCCACTCTGGATGCCAGTGCTTGGAGGATCAAGGGTCTCCTGAAGGCAGCATAGAGTTGGGTCTTGTTTTTAATCCGTGCTGATACTCTGCCTTCTGATGGGTGAGTTCAGTGCATTTACGTCTGGGATGATTGCTGATTTGTGAGGACTCAGCTGCAGCCGTTTTATCCCGTGTCTTCTGTCTGCCTTTTAGCTTGGTGGTTGTCGTGTCTCAGCTCTGGAGCTGTTTTGTGGTTACCGTTGGGTTTATGTGAAATGAAAGTTCCACGCTTACCCTGGTTCTTTTCCTTCTGATCGCGGCTCCACTCAACTGTGTAAGTTCAGTTGTCCCCCCTTTAAGGGATCATCACAAAGCACCCCTTTTTATGATGTGCTCATTTCCAAATTGCAGTTATAGTCTCTCTTTCAAGTACCCTTTCCCCTTTAACCTTTATGTCATATTTGTTCAATACTATATTCTAAAACAGAGTTGCAATTTCTTCTATTTTTCTTCTTATTCAAAAGTTCTTATTGATTGATTTTAGAGAGAGAAAGAAACACAGATTTGTTATTCCACTTACTTACATATGTTCATTGGCTGACTCCCTGACTGGAATTGAACCCGCCGCCTTGGCATATCAAGACGATGCTCTAACCAACTGAGCTACCTGACCAGGGCTCAACAGTTTTAATACACGATCATCTCTTTGTTTCCGGTAGAAGAGCTCCTCTAAACATTTCTTGTAATGCAGGTCTTGTGGTGGTAAAGTTCCGCAGCTTTTGTTTGTCAGAAAAAGCCTTTTATTGCTTTATTTTAGCCTTCAGATCTAAAGGCTAACTTTGTTGGACATATTCTTGGCTGGTGGTTTCTCTTTAAATATTTTAAATGGAGGTCACGGTTCGATTCCCAGTCAAGACACATGCCCAGGTTGCGGACTCAATCCCCAATAGGGGGTATGCAGGAGGCAGCTGATCAGTGATACTCTCTCACCATTAATGTTCCTCTCCCTCCCCCTCCCCTCTCCCTCACCTGAATTCAATACAAATACAGTTTTTTTTAAAAAAGAGTAACCTAGAGTGACAGGAAACAAGCCCCCGCTGGGGCCTGAGGGCTGGTGGGTGACTGCAAAGGGGTGTGGGAGCGCAGTTTGGAAGATGTTCTCTTTTTTTGTTGTTTTTGTTTTGTGGTTGTAATTACATGGGAATATACATTTGTCAAAACTCATGTATTCTGAAAATGGTGCATTGTAACCGCATGCAAATTATACCTCAACTAAGTTGTTTTTTGGGTTTTTTTTTGTAAGAGTACATTTACTGGGTAACTTGCAGAGGTAGAAAAAGTAATTCCTAGAAGAAATGAGCTTAAGAAACAATTATAGAGGTAAAGGCAGGGCTGGTAGAGCTTGGGAGTGAGGAACCTAACAGTAACGTGGGGGGGGGGGTGGCGGGGAAGGTGGCAGGGAGAGGCACGCTGTGCTCCCAGGAGGGAGAGCCAGTGCAGTGGATTTGTAACAGGATAGAAGGCAGCAGGGCAGAATATTCACATTAAAGACAACGTGAGCTCTGTTCGCTTCTTGAATTTGAGGGTCCAGCCCTTTGATAGGTTTGGTGAGTTCTCCTCAGTTATTTGGTTGAATCAGCCTGTTCCCTCTGCTCGTCTCTTCTCTGGTATTCCGTGCCCTTGTCGCTCTCTAATGGAGGCAGGAGGTTCTCGTCGGGTTCTTTCATTGTTTCACACTCAGTGCTCTTCCACCGGAGTCACTTCTAGATTTCTATCGTTGAGCCCCCAATTCTGTCTTCCATGTGGTCTGCTCTTTCCCATCTTTCTAATTCATTCTTCAGCTCCAGAATTTCTGGTATGTTTCTTTTTATAGTTTCAGTCTCTCTGATAAAGTTCTTTCATTTGTAGATTTTATTCCTTGGCTCATTGAACTGCCTGAGTTTTTTCATAATTGCAATCCTGAATTCTGTCATTTAAATATAGTCTTCAGTTGTCTTGGAGTTTGTTTCTAGAGACTTTTCCTTCTGAGCTACCTTGTCGCTGTGGTTATTCATGGTGCTTGATGGGTGGGTTGTTCTCTGCCTGGGCACGCAAGTCCGTGAACTCCTAGGAACGGTTTTGCTCACAACTCTGCAGGTCGGTAAGTATAGGTCTTTCTCTTGTTTTCCACTAGATGGTGCTATATTGCAAGTTTTCGTTCTTTTACCTGCTCTACTGGCACCTGGGACCTCGGGGCAGCGTTGCCTGTCATGGAAAATGCCCCGTGTTTCCCAAGGAGTTTGGTGACCCCTCCGTGGGTTTCCTCAGTCTCGGTACCATTCTGATGGGCTGTTGGGCTCCGGGCCTGTGAGTCCCCAGGGCTGCCTCTTTGTAACCAGAGGCTGCCATCTGAGGTGTCTCCACACCAGGTGCCACCATGATGGCTGGTAAGGGTGGGGGGAGGCGGGTTCACAAGTCTGAAGTTCTGCCTTCTTGCTAGTAATGGTGACCACCGGTCTGCTGCAGTGGCGACACTGCTGTGCCAGGTCGCAGCCCAGGTTAGCTGTAGTGGGAGCTGCTGCTCAGGCGGGAATGTCACGTGTGCCCATTCCACCCTTTGGACTGCCCCTGGCTCCTCCACTCCCGGGTGAGCTGGGCTGCAGCAGGTAGGGGCGGGCAGGTTTGAGTGTCTGCGGCTGCCACGTGGCTGTACCTCACCTCCGCCCTGTCACCCACGCAGGCGGCAGCGTGGCCTCTGCCCTCTGCTGTTGCGTGAGGGGAGCGGCCCGACTCCTTCCCGTTCTTGAATCAGCTGGGGCCATGGTGGGTGCCGACTGCATCTGTGGCCCCTCCCCGTCCTGCCTCCTCTGCTCCCACCCTCAGTGTCTCGTGTGCGGACCTCAGGTGTGTGTGTGGACGTTGACCAGGAATCCTCTTTTGTTAGTTGTCTGCCTGGTAACTTTTTTTAGCCTATAGATGTCCAGTTGCTCCAGCACCTTTGTCTCTCCTTCATGAATTAACCATTCGTGCACCATAAGTGCCTATGACTCAAGCAGCGGACCTTTTTAAATTAAATTCAAAATACCGTGGCAGTTAACTGGTTAAACCTTGCATCTTTGTAGAAAGTCACTTGGGCATTTGTGCCTATTTCTGGATTGTGTATTCTGTACTGTTGGTCTGCGTGTCTGTCAGTACCACACTGATTCCGGAGACTGCACACAGACACACCTCGTTTTATTGCGCTTCACCTTATTGCTCGCCACAGGTGCTGCATGGCCTACAAATGGAAGGCCAGACCTTCCACCAGCAAGGTTACAGTGTACTTTACTGCAGTGGTGTGGAACCAAACCTTTGCTATCTCCGACGTTTGCCTGTAATGAGTTCTGAAATCTGGTAGACTCCTTCCACTTTATTCTTTTTCAAAATTGATTTAGCTATAAGTTTAAAAATAATCTTATCTACCTCTGTAAAATATCTTCCTGGGGTTTTGGCAGGAACTGCATTAAATCTGTATATCAATTTGGGGAGAATTGAAATCATTGCTGTGTTGCATCTCGAAGTCCATGAACACCGTAAGTCTCCATTTAACTCTTGGTTGGTTTCATTCATTAGTGTTTTGTAGCTTTTGGCATATAAGTCCTTATGTATTTTGTTATATTTACAATTAAGTACTTTATTTTTAGAAGCAATTGTAAATGGTACTTTGTTTTATCCTCACCAAGGATATGGTTTATTGATTTTATTTTTTAATCCTCACCTTATTGATTTGAGAGAGAGGGGAAGAGAGAAATATTGATTGGTTGACTCCTGTATGCGTCCCGACTAGGAATGAAAACTGCAACCTAGTTAGGTGCCCTGACCGGGAATCGAACTGTAACCTTTGGGTGTGTAGGACACTCCAACCAACCGAGCCACCGGCCAGGGCAGTACTTAGGTTTTCATTGTGGTGATCACATGGTCATTGTTAATATGTGGAAATAGGTTTTTGTATGTTTACCTTATATCCTGAGATCTTGCCGAACTCTTATTCTAGTTGGTTTTGTGGGTTCTTTAGGATTCCTGTGTGGACCAGTGTGTGGTCTGCATGACAGTGCTAACACCTGGGTCCCACCCAGGGACTCTGATTGAGTTGTCTGGATAGTAGGACTTCTAAAGCTTTGCCTGTGATTCTAATAAGCAGCCAAAGGCTGAGAACCACTGCTTTTTGAACCTGTCCATCCATGAGTAGAGATGCCTTGAGCGTGAGGGCCAAGGGCCCAGACTGCCCAGTGTGCACAGGGCCTACCTCGCTGTCCGCTGTGGCGTGGTTAACAGGCTGGCCCCGGGCGTGATGGCCTCGCTGCTTCCAGCCCAGCACACACTAGACCGGATGGATGACCAGCCTATTTTAATGAACATATTGACGCGTATAAAAAGGTACTGTTGTCAGTTACTTAAGTGTCCCCGTTTTCTGGGCGGGGAGTCGTCTTCTCCATGGACTGGAGTCCCTGCTCCTCCCATGGCCCCAGCATCTGGTGAGTGCTGGCTCTGTCCCCCAGGGCAGGGGCTGCCAAGGGAAGGGAAGGTGTGGGCTCTAGTCGGCTTTTTCACACAATAAGAAGAGCCTTGGTCTTGGCCTGAGAAGGCCACCAGTTAGACAGAAGTAACTGCTTGGCACAGTGTCTGCCCAGGGGCCGCACATGTGGGAGGGAGGCCGGCCCTTCACCTTGGAGCTGCCCCTTGGCCTACAGCTCTCGGGTCAGGGCTGAGCTCCTCAAGGCTCACTTCCTGGCACTGCAGACCCAGCCCTGCCAGGAGCACGTCCACACCAGCACAACTGGAAGTGCCAGGGACAGCGGAAGGGGAGGGTCCATTTGGAGAGTGTGTGTGGAGTTGGGCCCTAAACGTGCGCCAGCCAGCTGCAGGGCAGGTGTGCTCCTCTGCTTCCCTTCACGCAGTGCTCAGAACCCGCGGTGCCTGCGGAGGTGGCAGAGGTGACAGCTGCAGGGTACGTATAAGCTCCAGTGCCAGGGCGGCATTGGCACCTGAGGCAAAGGAGGGTTACGGGCCACCACCCCAAAAGCTGAGTGGGCCACAAGCAACCCCAGCACCCAGGCGCTTCACCGTCACCAGGAGAGCTACCAGCTGACCCCTGCAGAGCAGCCTTTAGACAGCGGGCGCAGGTTCTCTCAGTACTGGCTCCAGCTCCTCAGTCTTGGGGCTCCTGTGGCAACCAGGCTGGCACTGGACTTCTGCAGTGGGGCCTCAGACCTGCTGAGCAGCCCCGTCCAGACCCGACACCAGAGCCACTCCAGACACCGGCTGACAGGAGCGGAGTCGCTGAGAGACCCACCCGCGGGCACTGGCAGCTGCGAAATTGCCACCCGGCAGGAAACGCCCGTGGGAGGGAGGGGACGAGCAGTCTCCTCGGAGGCCCCCTGGCACTGGGAAGCCCAGCGCGGCCCTGGGAGCTGGAGGCTGAGCTTCCTTGGCTTCGTGGCCACCCCGAGCTCCCAGCTCCACTGTCCCGTCTGGGCCTCCGGGTCCTGCTTCAGCCCTTCCTGGCTCAGGCCCTCGGGCAGCTGCTCTACCTGCGGGCCGGGCTGAGCTGACATGACTGCCTGCCCTGGAGGCCTGAGATCAGCACTGCAGACATGTGATGGGGAAACAGGGTGGACTGGTGGCTGAGCGGCGGCGGCGGGCGCTGTCGTCAGCACCGGCTGCGGGGATGCCCCTGGTAGGCCTGCAGAGCCTCCCGGATGGCCCGCTGCCAGTCGCGGGCCAGCTGCACGGGGGTCGCTGAAGCCTGGGAACGAGGTGGCTGGGTCAGTCCTCTCCCCTTAGCGCCCCCACCTGCCTTCCCGGGTGCGGGCTGCGGGGACTCACCTGGTTCCGCACGCCCAGCTGGGCTCCGTAGAGCAGCAGCACCTTCATGGCTCTGTAGTGGCCGTGCCGCACAGCCTCGTGTAGCGCTGTGTCTCCTTCCTGTCGAGAAGGGGGACATCGGTGCTCTCCCCCACAGGAACGCATCTCCGACTCGCAGGGACCCCGCTAGATGTGCAACCGGGGGAGCAGTGGGCAGCAGCAGCTCTTACTCGACTCACCCCCCGAATCTGTCCCCTGGGTCCCCTGCTCTGACTTCCCAGGGCGTGAGAGCAGCCCCACCTCGGTGCTCCCGTTGCTGCTTCTACCCTAAGCCCTCGTTTCACTGTCCCCAGCTTTATAAACGTATCCTCAAAAAAAGGGGACCTCCTCCTGCCTGAGCCGGAGCTGCCCCAAACAAGCGCCGACCTTGTCCTGCGCGTCAATGTGGGCCCCGCACGCGATGAGGTGCTCCAGGCACTCGCAGTGCCCCGTGCGCACGGCCACGTGCAGGGGGGTGCTCCAGATCTAAGGGCGCGAGGGACAGTGTCACTCCTGAGGGGCAGGCTTCGCCCCCACCCCAGGGCTGTGCTTCCTCCAGGAAGTCGGCCCCCAACAGGCCGCCCCCTGGCATGCCCTCACCTTGTCCCGTGCGTTGACCTGGGCTCCGTGGTTAAGCAGCTGTTTGAGGATGTCCAGGTGTCCCCCACGGCAGGCCCAGAACACAGGTGTCCTGTCCAGCTGCAAAACAAAAGCGCTGAAGTGTGAGGCACCGCATGCCGGCCCGGCCTCTGCTGGGAGGGGGAGCCTTCCCCGATTCTCACCAAGTCACGCGCATCCACAGCGGCCCCTGCCTCCAGCAGCTTGTTCACAAGCTGGCGGTGGCCCTTCAGGCAGGCCCAGTGCAAGGCCCTGCGGTGGAGCTGGTGGTGGAGACGGGAGGGGAAGCTGGGGGAACAGGGCCACCTCTAGAGTCCCACTCCCACCCCCACCCCATTCCCAGAGTTGGTGCCCTGCAGAGAGAGCTACCTGCTCCTTAATCATGCGAAGAGCCCCTCCCTCCCGGCTCGGGGGGCCCCTGGGATTTGTGTCCCATACAGAAAAGCCTGTGGTCCCCTAGGCTGGACTGGAGCACCCCGACGGCACTCCTGCAGCTGCTGAGCTGCTCTCCGATTCGCCTCCCTCGCTACCTTGTCGTGGGCATTGGGGTCCCCTCCGTCCGCCAGGTACTTGTCAATCAGGGCCTCCTGGTTCTCAGCCGCTGCCTTCAGGAACGCGTCGAGGTCCACGGGCCCTGGCTGGGCCTGGGGCTGGGCCTGGGGCTGGTGGGTTAGGGCCGAGAGCAAGTCAATTGCACACTGCAGGCTGCAGGGACGCCACTGCTTCACTGGTCACACCAAGTGGTCCCCACAGAGGCACTTGGCTTGTACAAATGACAGGTTTTCAAAAACTTATCTCAGTAGATTCTGGCCAGATAGCTGGTGGGGTGGGGGTTATGTGTTGACTTGTGCCCCCCACCCCCAGTTCATATGTTGGAAGTCCTGTTCCTCCAGAACCTCAGATGTGACCATATCTGTAACCATCACTGCAGCTGTCCTGCAGGTGAGGGCTCAGGTGCAGGTGGGCCCTAAGCCAGTGTAACTGGTGTCCTTACAGAAAGGGGACATTGGGAGCAGAGCCATGCACAGGGAGAAGGCCATGTGGACATGAGGCGGACGTCGGGTGCTATGGCCACAAGCAAGGGAACAGCATGATGGCCGCAGCCCCCAGGGGTTTGGGGGGCAGACCCGGCCTCCCCGACCTCAGACTTCAGAGCACAGGCAGGGCTCCCCCTCAGGCTGTGCAGCTGGGCAGTCGCTGCCACTCAGGCGTGGCTGGCAGTGCCCCTCTTCCCCAAGCCCTCCCACGGGTGCGGAAGCTCCTCGGGCTCAGGTGCCCTGGGGGGGACTCTGCGTTTCAATCGCTTTTCTCTTCGTCTCTGAACCAAGTTTTCCAAGTCAGCCAGATTCTCCAGGTTAATTCTGGAACTCTTAAATCTCTCAAGCTGGGGCAGAAGACAAAAACCATGCAGCCATCTGCCAGGGGACAGGCTTCTTCTCATCAGGCCTCTCCCGCCCGCCCACTGCAGAAGCACCAGCGCCCCGGCTGCCAGCACGCCCGCTCTCCAGGCCCTCCCGGCTCTGGGCCTGCCCACCCGCCTCACTCACTCTCCTCCTTTTCTCCTCTTCCTGCCTCTGCCTCTCCTGGGCCACGGCCTCATGGGGTCCCAGCCTCCAGTCTCCTGGCCAGCCTCCAGGATCAGGAATTCCATGTCCACATCCCAACACTTTCCTTCCTTCTCTTTCTCCACTTACCTGTAGGGACAGGGAACGGATGAAGAAGACAATTAGGAGCCGTCCTTTCCTTAGAGAGCCGAGCTGTGCAGTGGGGGGTCCGACAAGAGCTCACCCTTTTCAAAACTCTCGATGCAGGGTTGCTGCTGGCTCTCACCAACCCCGCCTGCCCTGCCCTGCCAGCAAGGGCACGGGATGGGGTGTGACCCCGTCTATTTATACTGCTGGGCTTGTGTCCAGGGGAGCTGGAGCACATGACACCTCAGCTTCCCTTGCATTCCTACCAGATCATGCCATACTGCCAGCCGACCCCGAGCTCAGGGCACAGGAGATGCCTCGGGGGGAGGGGGGACTTGAATTCCTGGGTTCCAGTCTTTGCTCATCACAAAGCTGCTTCATCAGTAAAAGGGGTAGAACTAGCACTCAGCTCAGCTCTGCTGGGGCAGAGCCCCCACACAGTGCTCCGCCCTGCCCGCCTGGCCCACCCCAGGCATCAGGAGCCAGGCGCACGGAGGACCGAGCGTGTAGAGGGAGAGGCTGGAATGGCAGGACAGCCGGGCCTGGGACTTCTGGGGCTCCAGCAACAGGGAACTGTATTCCCTTCCAGAGCAAACGCTGGCCACCTACACGTCTGGGGCCGCTGGGCACTGTGGTGCCAAAGTGTGTCCTAAAGTGCCACTGGGCTGCCGTTCCTCTCAGGCAGGGAACCAGAGAGCACCCTCCTCCCTCCCCACTGAGGCAGCCGGCCTCCGGCCGTTTCCAGAGCAGTGGATGTCCGGCAGCTGAGCTCAACCAAGACCCGGCTACAGCAGTGTTTTCCAAGACAACCTGCCATTTCCTGTTCCTCTTTAGCCATCACCATCCCTGTCGGGGCAAAACTCACTCCCCTCTAGGGTTTTCACGTCACTGCTTCCCTCTCTTGCTCTCTCACCACCCACAGGAGAACCAGCACACAGACCAGGGAACTGCCCGTTTCGGCTCTGAAAGCCCCATCCTCAGACACAGCAGCAGCTGCTGCCTCATTTTGCTGAGAAGGTCTGGGGGTACCCAGATGACTGGCTGCCCTCCTGCCCCTCTTCCCATGTCCTTACCAACTGCTGCACGCTGATGACATCCATGGTCCCCCCAGCTCTCCAAACCCCCAGTGAGAAGAGCTGAGCTGCCAGCCCTTTTATAGGCAAGCTGTCCCCTGGGGGCAGGCAGGGCGGGGCAGTGGCTTGCACCCGAGCCAGATGACTCTGTGGCTCTGTAATGCCCACCAAAATACCAGGGTGGGCCTGTAGCCGTGCAGGCAGGCAGGAGGAGCTGCTCTGAGGCAGGTGCATCCTCAGATACCCACTGCCCTGCACCTGTGCCACCCCCCTACCCACTCTGGAGCAATTCCACATAGACACGTGTCCTAGGGTGCCTGGGCCACTGGCCCGGATTCAGGGGGAAAGAGCTCCCACTTTACTAAGTCCAGACCCCACTTACAAAAAAGGGTCAAGTGTGAGCCCCCCCACTGCTGTAGGTCCGGCCGCCTGAGACCCTGAAAGGCCCAGCCCTACTGTCCTTGCGAAAGGCCAGATTCCCAGAGGGCCTGGGAACCCCCTGGCACCAACAGGAAGAAATCAGGCAGCAAGGGGTCTCCCAATGCCAAGGCTGCTGCCACTCTTGGTGGCTTCCTCCAAGGTGCCCTTCTCCCTCTCCATCGGGGGCCAAGTCCAGCCTGTTGCCAGCACCTCAGCCCTGGGAGACCCAGGCCCCACATGCAGGTCCCTACCAGACACTCTCCTGGAGTGGGACCTGGCTTTCCATGGGGAAGGCGAGACTGACATCGCTTCAGGTCCAAGTACATAACATTAACCGCTAATCCAGTCGCAAAGCAACCTGTCACCAGCCACAAAATCAAAGTTCCTAATAGTCCCTAAATGCCAGCATGCCCTTCAACCAGCCGGGCAAAAAACTCTGCCTTGACCTTTGAGAGGAAACCTGATAGCCAGTAAATAAGACTCCAGAATGGGAGTAACATGAGCAGAGATGACCAAATGAGAGGGAGGGGGATTTCGGGTCAAGGACGGCCCAGGCACCTCAGGGCTGCCAAGGTCCTACCCATGGCTGGCTAGCTAATTTGTAAGTCCTTGCCAGTTCTGAGACCAGATTTTTTAAAAAATAGTTACATCTTTTTTTAAAAAGTATGTTTTTATTGATTTTACAGAAAGCAAGGGGGAGGGATAGAGAGAGAGAAACATCTATGAGAGAGGAATATCATTAATTAGCTGCCTCCTGCACGCCCCCACAGGGGATCGAGCCACCAACCGGTGCATGTGCCCTGACCGGGAATCGAACCCTAACCACCTGGTTCACAGGTGGATGCTCAACCACCGAGCCACACTGGCTGGGCTGAGACCAGATTTTTAAGAAAATCTGTAAGCTTCAGGGTGTTCTGTCAAAGGTGCTTTCTTCCACAGCATTTCCGCCTTCATGAGGAAAGGCATCACGGGGGACTGGAAAACCATGTTTTTCCAGTGGCCCAGAATGAGCGCTTTGATGCCCACTACGCTGAGAAGATGGCAGGCTGCAACCTCAAGTTCCACACAGAGCTGTGAGTGGTGTTCATGGCACCGCTCCCCAGGGAGTGTGTGCGAGTGGCCCGACAGGGGCCTCAGGAATAAAGTACAGCTTGTGTTGAAAAAAAAAAAAAAGGTGCTTTCTTGTCTTTCCTTATGAGGAGGGAAAGGGTTACCTAGACCTGAGTGAGGGTGGACAGACAAGAAAAAGTTAGACTTGGGCTTGGGGCTCCACTGCCAGCCACCTACTCACACTCCTCTCCCTCGGTATTTCCGATGGGTAGCTAATTTGTAAGTCCTTGCCAGTTCTGAGACCAGATTTTTTAAAAAATAGTTACATCTTTTTTTAAAAAGTATGTTTTTATTGATTTTACAGAAAGCAAGGGGGAGGGATAGAGAGAGAAACATCTATGAGAGAGGAATATCATTAATTAGCTGCCTCCTGCACGCCCCCACAGGGGATCGAGCCCCCAACCGGTGCATGTGCCCTGACCGGGAATCGAACCCTAACCACCTGGTTCACAGGTGGATGCTCAACCACCGAGCCACACTGGCTGGGCTGAAACTCAGCGGAAAACTAGTTTCTTCCACATGAAACTAACTGGCTTATTAAAAAAAAATTACTCCTTGCCCTAACTGGTTTGGCCCAGTGGATAGAGCATCAGCCTGTGGACTCCAGGGTCCCAGGTTCGATTCCAGTCAAGGGCATGTACCTGGGTTGCGGGCACATACCCAGTAAGGGGTGTGCAGGAGGCAGCTGATCGATGTTTCTCTCTCATCGATTTTTCTAACTCTCTACCCCTTTCCCTTCCTCTCTGTAAAAAAACCAATAAATTTTTTTAAAAAATTACTCCTTGTATGCCGAAACCGGTTTGGCTCAGTGGATAGAGCGTCGGCCTGCGGACTGAAAGGTCCCAGGTTCGATTCCGGTCAAGGGCATGTACCTGGGTTGCGGGCACATCCCCAGTGGGAGATGTGCAGGAGGCAGCTGATCGATGTCTCTCTCTCATCGATGTTTCTAACTCTCTATCTCTCTCCCTTTCTCTCTGTAAAAAATCAATAAAAAAAAAAAAATTACTCCTTGTAAAAAAATCCACACATAACAAATAAAGCTCAAAAAGCGCCCTTTACTAACCACAGTGGCCCTAGGGAACCATGGTCACCTGTTGCTATACTTGCTCTGACTTCATTCCTGCAATTTTGTGTATGTACATACATGTTTCTACAGACATGTCTTGAGGCACATACTGTGATTACAACTCAGCACGCTTCCCACATTAGCATACTCCATTCCACTGCATTGCACTCAAATGGCATGTGGACCAGAAGGTAACGATTTCCCTATCGGGGAGCACCTGGGTTGTATTTTTTTTTTTTTTAACATTACACCCCAGGCTCAAATGTGTGAATACCTCCGTAAATAGGCATCTTTGTAGATTGAATATTCTTCTACGTAGCTACAGGGAAACCAAATTATTGGCCCATTTAACAAAATTTTTTAAAATGTTTTTCTTGATTTCAGAGGACAGGAGAGGGAGAGAGCGAAACACCAATGATGAGAGAATCATTGATCAGTTGCCTCCTGCATGCCCCCTATTGACCCGGAAGCGAACCCTGATCTCCTGCTTCATGGGTCAATACTCAACCACTGAACCACACTGGCCAGGCTGTTCATTTAAATCAGTGGTTCTCAACCTTCCTAATGCCGCGACCCTTTAATACAGTTCCTCATGTTGTGGTGACCTCCAACCATAAAATTATTTTTGTTGCTACTTCATAACTGTAATTTTGCTACTGTTATGAATCATAATGCAAATATCTGATATGCAGGATGTATTTTCATTGTTACAAATTGAACATAATTAAAGCATAGTGATTAATCACAAAAACAATATGTAATTATATATGTGCTTTCCCATGGTCTTAGGCAACCCCTGTGAAAGGGTCGTTCGACCCCCAAAAGGGTTGCAATCCACAGGTTGAGAACCGCTGATTTAAATTTTAATAGCTATTGCCAAATTGCCATCTATAGTGGCTGTTATCAATCCATGAACAGATGCCAACAAAGTTAAGACAAATGACAGTATGAAAGGAAAAAATATATACATCCAAAACAGAGTCAATATCCAGAAACCATAAACAACTCCTATCCTTTATCCTTTATAATAAAAGGCTAATATGCAAATTGACACAATAGCGGAATGACCGGTTGCTATGATGCACATTGACCACCAGGGGGCAGATGCTCAACACAGGAGCTGGGCTCACAGCTGGCAAGCGCAGTGGCGGTGGCAGGAGCTCCCCCTGCCTCTGCAGCAGTTGGACATCCCCCAAGGGCTCCCGGACTGTGAGAGGGCACAGGCCGGGCTGAGGGACCCCCAACCCCAAGTGCACTAATTTTGTGCACTGGGCCTCTAGTGTATCTGTGTATGTGTGTGTGTGTGTGTGTGTGTGTATGCCCAGCAACTGGGACAGCGGAACAAACGGTGGCTATGATGTGCACTGTAGCAGCCAACCGGCCTGATCTGGGCCCCGATCAGGCCTCCCGCCCCCGCGCCGGCCCGCAATCAGCCAACACTCTGATTGGGGCCGGGGTCAGCCAGCCAACTGCCCGTGGCCTCTCCCCTCTGCTGGCCTGATGGGCTCATCGGGGCGAGCTGGCCGGACCCCCACCTGTGCACGAATTTGTGTACAAGGCCTCTAGTGAGTCAATAAAAACAAATTTTTAATGGGCAAAGGATGTGGACAGGAAGTTCACAGAAGACAGGTGTCAACCTCACTAGTAATCAACAATTCAAAATAATAGCAACAACACTTTTAAATCTATCAGATTATTGAGATGCATGAAATTATGGTATAAAAACGTGCTGATCAGGTTTTGAGGAAGGGTGTGATCTAATACACTGCTTGCAACATGCCAGGCACTCTCTCCAATGCTCCCCATACATTCAAATACCAAATCCCCAGTGCCTTTGAGGCAGGTCCTAAAATCATCCTCATCTCACAGATGAAGAAAGTGACATTTACCAAGATACCTCAGATCGCAAGAAGCTTTTGTTACATATTCTGTAGTTTCTTCTAATACTTACTTGCAAAGTTTTGTGTTTTTCAACTTAGGTCTTTTTATTTAAGTTTTTTGTTATTTATTGATTTTAGGAAGAGAGAAATGTTTATTTGTTGTTGTTCCACTTATTTATGCATTCATTGATTGATTCTTATATGTGCCCTCATGGGGAATTGAACCCACAATCTTGGAGTATCAAACCAACTGAGCTACCTCGCCACGTACAATTTAGGTACTTGAAATCTAATCTGGGCATGGGTGAGGATATAACTTTATTTTTTCCAAATGGATAGATGTTTCCACATGAACTAATTTAGAATAGGGTCATCTGTCCAGGCTTAAGCACTTGCAGCCCCCCAAATCTACTCTGTCACTCCAGGGGCCAAAATCAGGCTCTTCCTGGGTCTTTGGGCCTCACTTTCCCACCCTGCAGCATGGATGCTGACCAAAGCTGGGGCTTGGAGACCTAGTCTATGTACCCTTGCACGGCAGCCTGAGACCGAAGGGTGGTGATTCAACTGGCCAGCAGGTCCCGCAGTTCACTGTTGTGGGGCAGCAGGTCACATGCTAGTCGTGCCTTCCGATCTCGGACGGCCTTCAGGGCTGGGCTGTGTTGCAACAGAAGGGAGCAGATATCCACGTGACCATTCTCAGCAGCCTGTGGAGAGAACAGCCTGAATCAAAAGTCACACCTCACTGGGCCCTGCTCTTGCACTACTTCTGGGGGTCTCTTGGTCCTCGTGGAAATGGAGACACTGGATGTTTGGGTTGACTTCGTCTAACTCCTACCCACTCCCACGACAGGCACCCAGATGGGGGAGTACTCTAGGGCCAGCCTGGCAGTTAGCTTGAGTTTTTGGTTCTCGTGGTCTTTGGCTCAGTGGCCATTCTTCCTTGTCCAAGCTGCACAGTGAAGACAAGTACAGAACCCTGGGTCTCTAAGTGTCTTTTACAAACATTCTGATCATCTAGAGGGTGCTGGGCACCATGAGCATAAGAGACATCAGACATGGTCTCTGCCTCTTGGGACTTTCAGATGAGCAGAGGAAACGGGCCCAGGTCCCCAGCTTTCTCCTCTCCTCCTCTGAGACAGACGATCCCAATCTGGATGTCAATTTCTAATTTATTTCCAAAAAATAGCAGTTAAGTGATTTACATAAATTATCTTATTTCACTTCCACAGTAACTATCAGAAGTAGGAGCTATCATTATTCCCATTTTATAAACGAAGAAACTGAGGCTTATAAAAGTTAAGTGACTTGCCTAAGGTCACAGAGCTAATGTGGCAGCCTGGGGATTCTCAAGCAGGTCTGTCTGACCTCAAAGTCTGAACTCTTAACAACTGTCATACTACTATACTCCCTACTCCTCCCAACAGACAAACTGATGGAATACAGGGGCTTTTGAGAGGTATCAAAATTAGTATTAGCAGCAACCATCATCTCAAATTTGAACCCAAATCTTTTTTAGCAGGTCCTTTTGATGAGTATAGACCCGGTTCTTAATTCTGTTGCCTCATTTCAGGCAGTGGTATGTTGTGAACAATTGTGAGATGCATTTCAAGTAATTTTTTTTAACAACAACAACAAAAAGTACCAATGTTTGCAAGTAGTTTATTTTTTTTAAAAAGAAAGTGAGGTCCAAGATGGTGGTGGTGTAGGGGGACATTGCACTCACCCCTCCATGAGCCACTGAAATATATGCCCACCTATAGAGAGAGCCATTCCTCCAAGAGACCACTGGGAGCGACTGAGCGCTTCTGCACAATAAATGTCAGAGAGGAACTGTACAGGAAGGCTGGGGAACCGTGGGAGCCTCCAGGCTGGTGGGACTTCTCTGGGTGCCACTGAACGCCCTTGCTTCTGTTTCCCTCCACCTCATAGGGCAGGTCACAGCTCTATCCAGGGACTCTGATCTCCACGCAAGGTTACTGCAGTGCTTTTCCAGCTGTACCACCCAGAGCCCATTTCAGCTCTGAACGAAGGGAGAAAACAGGATCAATAGGGCATTACCACATGCAGCTGGCTCCAATGGCCTGCCAAACAACCCAGCACACAAAGCCACTAGGCCACTTTTTCTTTTTTAATTTATTTTTATTTTTATTGATTTTAGAGAGGAAGGGAGAGGGAGAGATAGAAACATCAATGATGAGAGAGAATCATTGATCAGCTGCCTCCTGCACGCCCCCTACTGGGGATCGAACCTGCAACCTCTGGCATGTGTCCTTGACCAGAATAGAACCTGGGACCCTTCAGTCCACAGCCCAACACTCTATCCACTGAGCCAAACCAGCTAAGGCAACACAAGGCCACTTTTTCAAGACTGGAAAAGATAGCTATTTGTCTAGTTATATAAACTAGAATGTCAAACAAAATGGGAAAATGAAGGAATATCTCTCACGGGAAGGAACAAGAAATATCCCCAGAAAAGAATCTTATTGAAACAAAGATAAGTAATTTATCTGATAAAGAATTCAAAGAGCCCTGACCAGTTTGGCTCAGTGGATAGAGCGTCGGCCTGCGGACTGAAGGGTCCCAGGTTCGATTCCGGTCAAGGTCATGTACCTTGGTTGTGGGCACATCCCCAGAAGGGGGTGTGCAGGAGGCAGCTGATCGATGTTTCTCTCTCATCATCAATGTTTTTAACTCTCTATCCCTCTCCTTTCCTCTCTGAAATCAATAAAGATATATTAAAAATAATTCAAATAAATGGTCATAAGGATGCTCACCAAACTTCAGAGTAAAAAAGGGACTTAGAGAGAACTTCACCAAAGAGTTAGAAAGTATAATAAAGAACCAAGCAGACCTGAAAAATATGATGAGTGAAGTGAAAAAATACAATAGAAGGAATCAGCATCAGATTAGCTAAAATAGAAGAATGGATCAGCAACCTGGAAGCCTGGCTAGTGGAAACCAATCAATCAGAACAGCAAAAATAAAAAATAAATAAAAATGAGGATAGTTTAAGGAGCCTCTGGGAAAACACCAAGCACACAAACATCACATTATAGGGATCCCAGAAGAGAAAGAAAGGAACAAATTTTGCTAACCTGGGAGAGGAAACATATCCAGGTTCAGGAAGCACAAAAAGTTTCAAATAAGATGAATCCAAAGAGACCCACACCAGGACATATTGTAATTAAAAAGGCAGAAGTTCAAAAGTTCAGTGGTGCAGGGGGATAATGAACTCACCCCTCCAGGGGCACACTGAAATATATGCCCACACTGAAGTTAAGAGGCAATCTTAAGTGCAGCAAGAGGCAAATACGTTGCATACAAGGGAAAACCTATAAGGCTATCCATTGACTTCTCAGCAGAAACTGTACAGGCCAGAAGGGAGCAGTAGGACATATTTAAAGTGCTAAAAGAAAAGAACCTACAACCTAGAATACTTTATTATTCTAGGCAAGATTATTATTCAGAATTGAAGGAACGATAAAGAATTTTCTGAACAAGCAAAAACTTAAGGAGTTCATCATCACTAAACCAGCTTTACAAGAAATGGTAAAGGGTATTCTTTAAGCAGAAAAGAAGAGGCCATAACCAGAAACAAGGAAATATGAGAAAGGAAAATAACCTATAGGTAAAGGCAAATATTTAATAGAGACAGCAAATCAGCCATTTAAAAAGCTACTATGATAGACAAAAGACAAAAGTACCAAACTCAATAAAAACTACAACAAGTAGTTAGGAGACACACAAAAACAAAGATTTATTAACAACAACAAAAGAAAACAAACAAAAAATATCTGAAGTATGACCTCAAAAACCCTAGTTGGTTTGGCTCAGTGGACAGAGTGTCAGCCTGCGGACTGGTTCGATTCTGGTCAAGGGCACGTGCCCGGGTTGTGGGCTCCATCACCAGAAAGGGATGTGCAAGGAGGCAGCCGATCAATTTTTCTCTCTCATCATTGATGTTTCTATCTCTCTCTCCCTCTCCCTTCCTCTCTAAAATCAGTTTAAAAAATTTTTTAAATTAAAAATAGATAAATGAAGTGTGACCTCAAAACATAAAGACTGGAGGGAGGGGAAGCAAAAATGTAGTCCTTTTAGAATATGAGAATTTACATGCCTAGCAGCTTAAAATAAACAGCTATAAATATAGAATGATACACATAAACCTCATGGTAACCACAAACCAAAAACCTACAAACGATACAGAAAAAAATAGAGAAAGGAACCCAAACAGAAGAATAAAGAAAACCATCAAACCATACGGAAAGAGATAAAAAAAAGAAAGGAATAGAGAAGAACTACAAAAACAACCCAAATAACAACCAACAGCAATAAGTACATACTTATCAATATGACTTTAAGGGCATTAAATGTTCAATAAATATACAAAGGATAGCTGAATGGATTAAAATCATGCCCTATCTATATGCTGCTTGCAAGAGACTCACTTGAAATTGACAAGCACATACAGACTAAAAGTGAAGGGATGGAAGAAGATATTTCATACAAATAGAAATGAAAACTGGGGTAGCAATGCTCATATCAGACTAAATAGACTTTAAAACAAAGAATGTAAAAAAAGACAAAGAAGGACATTATATAATTACAAAGGGGCCAATCCAAGAAGAGGATATAACAATCATAAGTATATACACACCCAACATAGGAGCACCTAACTATATAAAGTAATTATTAATGGACATAAAGGTAGAAATCTACAGTAATCCTCCTGTATAATGAAAGACAACTATGCAAATCGATTGAATGGCAGAATGACCAGTCGCTATGACACACAGGAGCTGCCCCCTTGTGGTCAGTGTGCTCCCACAGGGGGAGCATCGCTCAGCCAGAAGCAGGGCTTAGTCGGACATCCCCAAGGGCTCCAGGACTGCAAGAGGGCACAGGCTGGGCTGAGGAATGCCCCCCTGAGTACATGAATTTCGTGCACAGGGCCTATAGTACAATAGTAGGGAATTTTTAAATATCTATCTATCTATCTATTTTAATCCTCACCCAAGGACATGCTTAGAGAAAGGAACAGAGAGAGACAGAGAGAGAAACATCGATAGGTTGCCTTCCGTATGTGCCCCAACTGGAGATTGAACCTGAAACCCAGGTATGTGCCCTGACCAGGAATTGAACTGGCAACCTTTTGGTGCACAGGATGATGCTGAACCAACTGAACCACTCTGGCTAGGCAAAAACTGACAAATTTTTAGCTAAACTCACAGGAGAGAGCCCAAATAAATAACATTAAAAATGAAAGAAGAGACATTACAACTGAATTTGTAATGATTACAAACAAATTTGTAATGATACAAAGCATCATTAAAGGATACTATGAACAATTATATGCCAACAAACTGAACAACCTAGAAGAAATGGATAATTTTCTAGAAGCATATAACCTTCCAAGACTGAACTAGAAAGAAATAGAAAATCTAAACATACTGATCACTAACAATAAAAATGAAAAAACTCCCAACAAACAAAAGTCCAGGTTTTATAGAAGAATACTTATCCTTCTTAAATTATTCCAAAGAAGGAGGAATGCTTCCAAACTCATTCTACAAAGCCAGTATTAACCTAAAACCAAAATGAGACAAAAACATTACACACACAAAAAAAGTTACAGGCCAATATCCTTAATAACATAGATGCAAAAATCCTCAAAAAAATATCAGCAAAACATTTTCAGTAATACATTAAAAAGAGCATACATTATGATCAAGTGGTACTTATTTCTAGGATGCAAGGTTGGTTCAATATCCACAAACCAATGAACTTGATATACAGCATAAAATTAAGAATAAAAATCATATGATCATATTAGTAAATGCAGACAAGGCATGTGACAAAAGACAACATCCACTTATGATAAACTCTCAGCAAACTGGGGACAGAGGAAAAATCCCTCAACCTAATAAAGGCCACACATAACAAACCCACAGCTAACATCACACTCAATGATGAAAAGCTGAAAGCTTTTTCTTTAAGATCTGGAACAAGAATGTCCACTTACATCACTTATATTCAACACAGTATTGGAAGTTCTAGTCAAAGCACTCAGATAAGAAAAAGAAATGAAAAGCATCCAAATTGTAGAGGAAAATTCAAAAAGAATAACATATATAGGAATAAGTTTAACCAAGAAGGTAAAAGACTTATACTTGGAAAACTATAAGACACTGAAGAAAGACACTGAAGAAGATACAAATAAATGGAAGCATACACCATGTTCATGGATAGGAAGTATTAATATTAAAATGTGCATACTAGCCCTAGCCGGTTTGGCTCAGTGGATAGAGCGTCGGCCTGCAAACTCAAGGGTCCCAGGTTCAATTCCGGTCAAGGGCATGTACCTTGGTTGCGGGCACATCCCCAGTGGGGAATGTGCAGGAGGCAGCTGATTGATGTCTTTCTCTCATCGATGTTTCTAACTCTCTGTCCCTCTCCCTTCCTCTCTGTAAAAAAATCAATTAAATATATATTTTTTAAAAATGTGCATACTAAAAGACGGAACGGACATCACCCAGAACCACAGGAAAGCTGGCTGAGGGGAAATTCTTCAACTAGAAGGAAAGAGAACAGTGTACCAAGACTCAGAGGAGGCGCAGTGGGGAAAATACAAAGGTGCGGAGGTGCGCGGAACGGTCTGGTGGCTGAGGGCGCGGTTGTCTGTTTCAATCGGGAGGGAGGCTCAGGCACTGAGCTCCAGTTCTGGGTGAGTCTCTAGGGACCCAGACTCAAACGGGAGAAGCGGGACTGTCTGGCATCGGTCGGAACTCGAAGGCAGCTTTCTCTCCGAGGTTTTCAGCGGTTGCTGGAAATGAGAGGCAGAGCCTCCGGGGACAGGACTGAGAGCAGCCATAACTGCTCCCTCCACCTGCCCTGTTGATCCCATGCGACCCGCTCTGCCCCGCACAAGCCCTGCACAGAGCCATTTGCCGGATAGCCTCAGGCAAAGGCTAGATTAGCACCTCCCCAGAGGGCAGTAGTTCTCTCAATGCAGACACAGCTGATTCTCACAGCCACTTGGCCTAGAGGCCAAATCCCCCCTGGTATTAGCTACAACAATCAAGGCTTAACTAAAAGACTGTGCACAAAGACCACTAGGGGGTGCACCAAGAAAGCATAACAAAATGCGGAGACAAAGAACAAGGAC
>NW_006297281.1:1304263-1310327 GCF_000327345.1 Myotis davidii | reverse complement strand
AGAGGAACCCAAAGAGAACCACATCAAGACCCATCATAATTAAAATGCCAAGGGCAAAAGACAAAGAGAGAATCTTAAAAGCAGCAAGAGAAAAGAAGTTAGTTACCTACAAGGGAATGCTCATACGGCTGTCAGCTGATTTCTCAACAGAAGCTTTGCAGGCCAGAAGGGAGTGGCAAGAACTATTCAAAGTGATGAATGCCAAGAACCTACAACCAAGATTACTTTATCCAGCAAAGCTTTCACTCAGAATTGAAGGTCAGATAAAGAGCTTCACAGATAAGGAAAAGCTAAAGGAGTTCATCACCACCAAACCAGTATTATATGAAATGCTGAAAGGTATCCTTTAAGAAAAGGAAGAAGAAGGAAAAGGTAAAGATACAAATTATGAACAACAAATATGCATCTATCAACAAGTAAATCTAAGAATCAAGTGAATAAATAATCTGATGAACAGAAAAAAAATGTGCATACTAAATAAATAAATAAATGTGTATACTACCCAAAGCAATCTACAGTTTCAATGCAATCCCTATCAAAACACCAATAGCTTTTTTCATAGACCTAGAATATATAATCCTAAAATTTATATGGAATCACAAAAGACCCGAATAGCCACAGAAATCTTGAGAAAGAACTTTATCTCTGTAGACATAACATGTCAAGGCTGCTGCACCCATGCAAGCACCTGTCAGGTCCCTCTCCTGGAGTCCAGCAGATTGCTGTGAATTCGTCAACCCTGAGGTCTCTGTTACCAGCGGGGGCAACAGAGTTGGAACACTGATTCCCAGAGGCTTTCTCCTGGAAACAATGATCAATGTGTCTTGTCTTCTATGCATGAGGGGGTGGAATATAGTCTGCGATTGCAGATCCCCTTTGGAGGGACATGTCTCTAATATGAAACAGTTCAATCATTATGTTGTACACTTGAAACTAATATAATATTGTATATCAACTATAATGAAAACTAATTTTTTTCCATACCCGGTTTGGCTCAGTGGATAGAACGTTGGTCCGAGAACTAAAGGGTCCTGGGTTCGATTCCAATCAAGGGCACGTACCTCAGTTGCAGGCTCAATCCCCAGCCATGGTCGGGAGCATGTGCAAGAGGCAACCAATTGATGTGTCTCTCTCACATTAATATTTCTTTCTGTGTCTCTCGCTAGGAATGGGAAATTATCCTTGGGCGAGGATTAACAAAAACAACAACAAAAACATGCTAATTTTTTTAAAAAGGTGAGCACAGCCCAGCTGGAGTGGCTCAGTTGGTTGACTATTGTCCTATGCAGTTCGATTCCTGGTCAGGACACATACCTGGGTTGTGGGTTCAATCCCTGGTTTGGGGCACATAGGGAAAGCAACTGATCAATGTTTCTCTCCCTCTACCTCTCTCTCCTTCTCCATTCCTTTCTCTCGGGTAGGAATTAAAAAAAGAAAAAAGTGAGCACAGATTTTTAGTGGATAGCAAAAGGTGTTAGTGGATAGCAACAGGTTCTATTGTTAACATAATGCAGACAACTACTTACATTTTTCTTTTTTAAAAAATATTCTTATTGATTTTTTTAGAAAGAGAGGGATTGAGAGAAATACTGATGAGAGAGGAACATCATCAATCGACTGCCTCCTGAATATCCCCTACTGGGGATCGAGCCCGCAACCCAGGCATGTGTCCTGACCTTGGATTGAACTAGTGACTTCTTGGTTCCTTGGGTCGATGCTCAACCACTGAGTCACACTGACCGGGCTTAAATTTTTCTATCTTAATATTCACAGCCAGAAATGTGTTTCACACAATTCAAAAATATTATTGTGCTCCTGGTTGTATAAATAAATAAGAGAAAAAAAAAAAGATAAACTGGAGAGGTACGCAGGGGCTAACCTCAAGCCTGGTAAACCATATTCAGGACTTTATTTTTTTTAATATATTTTATTGATTTTTTACAGAGAGGAAGGGAGAGGGATAGAGAGTTAGAAACATCGATGAGAGAGAAACATCGATCAGCTGCCTCTTGCACATCCCCCACAACCAAGGTACATGCCCTTGACTGGAATCAAACCTGGGCCCCTTCAGTCCGCAGGCCAACACTCTATCCACTGAGCCAAACCGGTGAGGGCCATATTCAGGACTTTAAAAAGCTTGGAAAGAGTCTAAGTTTGTCATGATCCAAACTGCTTTTTAAAACCATCACTCCGGAGGAAAATTAAGTGGGGACAAGACAGAAATAACTGTACACATATCCAATAAACCACTTCTCAAAGACACCTAAGAAATGGGTAAAAATGTATGCCTTAAGGAAGGGACCTAGAAGAGGGACTAGGGGCCAGGGGTTGAAGGGAAACTCATTTTCACAGTATACCATCTTGTATTCCTCAAACTGTCTACCACATGTAGGTATTTCTAGTCTGAACTGTACAGGGACAGGTGAGTATAGGTGCAAGTTACAGGAAAAAATTATGTAGAAAAGCATTCATGTCATATCACTAAAGGAAAGAAAAATTAAATGATACTACATTTAATTCTAATTTACATGCACCGGAAAAATGCTGGAAAATTACACAATAATCCTAAAGTGATGAGAAGTGAGCACTGCAATTACAAATGCTTTTATTTTCTACTTTATGCTTTCCTGTTTTCCCCATGTTTCCTACAGTGAACATGTTCTATACCTTTTATAATGACAAAGAACAAGGTTTTGAAGGGTGTGAGGGGGCATACCTTATGTAGACTGGTCATGCCATCATCATCTACCAGCCTGGGGTTGGACCCATGGGAGAGTAGAAGCCGTGCAATCTCCGTGTGCCCACAGTAGCTGGCCCGGTGCAGAGCGGTGGCACCCCCACGTGTCTGGGCGTCACACTTGGCCCCACTTTCCAGCAGGAACTGGCATACTGCGTAGTGTCCATTGCGGCTGGCATAGTGCTACAGGGAACAGAGACCGAGGTTGGACAGCAGAACCAGGCAGGCGACAGGGGAAGGGGAGGGGAAAGCATCGGTCCTAGAGCAGAGGCCTGGCTCCATCAACTGTGTGACGGGCAACTGCCTTCAAGTCTGGCATCAGTTTCCTCAATCATTTCTACCTCACGGGACTGTTATGAAAATGAAATCAAATAACTGACATAAAGCACACTTATTTTAAAAATCCAGGTTCACATGACACTTAAAAGAGAAACCCTGCTGGGCGAGAATGGGAGGGAGGAGACAAGGTAAACCTCAGTCCCCCTCAGGGAGCAGGCTGACCCCAAGCCCCTCCCAGCTCACCAGAGCGGTGTAGCCGGCCAAGTCGGGCTGACTAGGGTCCACTGCCTTCTGGATTAAATACTTCACTCGGCCCAGGTCTCCATTCAGGGCTGCTGACCAGATTCCTAAGGAAAGACAACCAAAGTACCAAAGTACTGAACGATGCTGACCGAGGACATTTAATATTTCCTTCACCGCTTGACCTCCATTTTTTTTTCCATCCATAAAATTGGTAAGAAATGGGTGTTGGGTTAATATTCATTCAACAAATATTAACCAAGCACCTCCTCTATGCCAAGGATTGTCCTAGGTGCTGGTGACATGTAGTGAACCAGACACTGAGCTTGCCTGACCAGAGCAGGGGGATGGGACAGACACAGAAATCCCTTCTCCCCACTTCAAATGTTGAGTAATGTTTAAAATGGTTGAATGCACAAATTCAAAAGCAAGAAAAGAACATTGCCAGGTGCCAGAACAAGGAGAAAATCGCAGCCACAGTGGTGAGCAAGCACTGGGTCTGCAGGATTCAGAGTCTGCACAACTAGACACACACCCCAGGGACTTGGGCTCCAATGCCTGAGCAGGGTCTGGAGCAAAGGGAACTAGAGAAGCTCTGTCACAAAGCCAGGAGGTGGCACACCAGGGATGAACTGGGACTGAAAAATCTCTCTTGCCCTGGGTAGCGGCAGGAAGCAAGCCACCATGCCCAGGCCCTTCACTCATTCAACAAATATTCACTGAATACTTACTATGTATCTGGCACTGTTCTGGGTACTAAGGGTCAGCTGAGAATAAAAGACCTCCTCCCAAATGTTGGTCTTATGGAGCTTATATTCTAATTAAAGGAGATAGACAAGGAGAAAAAACATACATGAAGTAAGTCAGGTGGTGCTAAATGCTGTGAGGAAAAAGAAAGCAGAGAAGGGGTATAGGCAGTGGTCAGCGATGGCACCTCTGATAAGGTGACATCTGAACAGAAACCTAAAGGAAATGAGAAACAGCATCATCTGAATAGGTGTGGTGAGAAGATAGCATTGCAGAAGAAACTTAAAAAATCAGAGGTCCTGACCTATGCCACTTGGCGGTGTGGGACCTATATCTACCTACATTACCTTAAAGAGCAAACCCCCAAGCTAAGAATCTGGCATAAAAACTGATCCAGACAAGTGAACCCTATAAGGGCCAGTCAGAGGCAACTTCTTAAAATGACCCTTAAGGTCCAGCTGGCATGGCTCCGTGGTTGAGCATCAACCTATGAACCAGGTCACGGTTTGATTCCTGGTCAGGGCACATGCCCCTGTTGCAGGCTCCATCCCCAGGAGGGGGCATGCAGAGAGCAGCTGATCAAGGATGCTTTCATCATTGATGTTTCTATCTCTCTCCTTCTCCCTTCCTCTGAAATCAATAAAAATATATTTGAAATAAAAAGATCCATAAGGATGCTTCTATTAGCCTCAAAGCTATGTGTGACAATCTCTTACAAAAGAGGACCCCCTGGCCAGTGTAGCTCAGTGGTTGAGCATGGACCCATGAACCAGGTGGTCTAGGTTAGAGTCCCACAGGGAACATGCTAGATCCCCAGGGCATGCAGGAGGCAGCCAATCAAGGATTCTCTCTCATCATTGATGTTTCTCTCCCTCCGTCCCTCTCTCTACAACAGAAAAATAGTGTGAAAAATAAAAGAATAATATTTCCAAAGGATTGGGTGGGAGGGGGAAATAACTGTCAACCTAGAATTTTATACCAGCTAAGCTATTGTGTGTGTGTGTGTGTGTCGTGTGTGTGTGTGTGTGTGTGTGTGTGTGTGTGTGTCAGTGACGCATGCTCAGTGAAAAAACTATTAAAGGATATACTTCAGGCCTGGCCTCATGGCTCAGTGGTTGAGCATCAACTTATGAACCAGGAGGTCACAGTTCGATTCCTGGTCGGGGCATATGCCCTGGTTGTGAGCTCAATGCCCCCAGTAAGGGACTTGCAGGAGGCAGCCTATCAATGATTCTCTTTCATCATTGATGTTTCTCTCTTTCTCTCCCTCTCCCTTCCTCTCTGAAATCAATAAAAATATTTTTTTTTAAAAAAGATACACTTCAGGAAAAATAAAAATGAACCAGAAAGAAAATATGAAAAAAATCCACACAACAAAAAAGATAAGGATCTTTTCCATGTGTGCAATGTAGATAATGAACAAGCAAACAAAACAGGCACACCTCCTTTTATTGCACGTCACCTTACTGTGCCCCATGGATGTTGTGTATTTCACAAACTAAAGGCAAGATGTTCCACCAGCAAAAACATTAGAACTCGCTTTACTGCGACGCCTACTCCGTTTTGATGGCGGTCTGAGTCCAACCTGCAATACCTCCAAGCTGTGTCTGTGGCGTCAGACTGTAAAAACTGCTCTGATGAAAGCAAGGTCCTCTCCAGAACCTGGAGGGCGGTGGCCCTGCTTCGCATGGGTCAGGTTTCCAGCAGCAGCAGCCCACCCGGCAGGTGTGAGGGGAGCGCGATGGGTCCGCACCTACAGCGCCCGGGCCCCCTCGGCTGTAACGACTGTGTGTCCCAGTGGTTCTCAACCTTCCTAAGGCCGAGACCCTTTAATACAGCTCCTCATGTTGTGGTGACCCCCAACCATAACATTATTTTCATTGCTACTTCATAACTGTAATTTTGCTACGGCTATGAATCATAATGTAAATATCTGATATGCAGGATGTATTGTCATTGTTACAAATTGAACATAATTAAAGCATAGGGGTTAATTACAAAAACAATATGTAATTATATATGTGTTTTCCGATGGTCTTAGGCGACCCCTGTGAAAGGGTC
>NW_006297281.1:1294749-1303527 GCF_000327345.1 Myotis davidii | reverse complement strand
ACCCGTGGGAGGCAGGAGCCGCTGTAACCCCCGCGGGCAGGGACGGAGCTCGGGTTGGGCGGAACCCCGTCCCAGTGGCGCCCAGTTTGCGGACTCAGCCTTCAGACCTCAGAACGTCGTCGCAGGTCCCAGCAGGTGTCCCGCAGCCAAGGCCCGGCGCTGCAGCCCGTTGTGGCCACAGCAGCCCCGCGCGTGCAGGACGCGGCACCCAGGCCTCCAGTGCCCGAAGCTGCTGCAGCCTGGAGAGCGGAGGCGGGACCACCTCCTCCCGGGCAGCCCAGCCTCAGCCAGCCCGCCTCCAGTGCGTCCAGGGAGCGGCCCCCCCGCCTGCCCCCCTGCCCTTCCCGCTTCTGGGAAGTCAGTTCCTCTCCGCTGTGACTCCCAGTTCCCTGCTTCTCCCTCGGGCCAGAAGCCAAGGCCGGCTCCCGGAGGCCTGGGCCCCAGCCCCACGGCCACCCCTAGGGGGAGGGTGGTGGAGAAACCCTGGAGTCCGGTCGCCCCTCTGGAGGGCTCAGGCAGGCGGCCCAGGGCCATGGGGAGTGGGATGGTCCAGCCCGAGTCCCACAGGGACCCTTCCCTCTTGGCACTCAGGGTTTAGCCTCAAAATGTCTCATTCCAGTCCTAACCGGTGTTGCTCAGTGGATGGAGCCTCGGCCTGCGGACTGAAGGGTCCCAATCAAGGGCATGTACCTTGGTTGCGGGCACATCCCCAGTAGGGGGTGTGCAGGAGGCAGCTGATCGATGTTTCTAACTCTATCCCTCTCCCTTCCTCTCTGTAAAATCAATAAAATATATATTTTTAAAAAAGTCTCATTCCAGTCAGCTTCATTTTCTCCATTTTATTTGTCAATATAAAAATACTCAAATATTTACAACAAATAAATACGCGGGGACACAATAAGTTACACTGTTAGGAGCCCTCCTCCAGGTCTGGGAGAGAGGATATGCCATAGCCGCAGCATGCCCACCCTCTCCCCCGCCCCACACCTCTCCCAGCCCTGTCAGGGGGACAAGTACAAAATACCAGAAACCCCAGGGCCACTGGGAGGCCCTCCCTCCCTTCCTCCAAACACACAGGAGGTTCCACTCCCTCCCCCGAACCCTGAAAACATTCACCACCCTGGAAGCAGGACGAGGCCCACCCCAGAGCCCTGCACTCCCCCAGGGGCACAGCACCCTGCCCAGCCCACCCCCATATGTACATCCCTGCCCCTCCTGGGGACAGTGGGGGTAAGAGAAGCAAAGTGTTCGACCCCTTCCCCTTCATAGCTCCAATGACTCACCAGGAGGACCCCAGGCCAAGGGAAGACTCCACAGAAACAGAAGACGTCACACAAACACACCCACGTGCACACACACACATACACAAACACACCCATATCTCCAACTTCTGTCCTGAAGGTTTGGCTGCTGGGGTCCCGTGTCTGTGATTCACAGCCCCTCACAGAGAGGAGGAAGACGCCATGTGGCGGCTGGTGCCTTGGTGAGCCACACCAAGTGGCAGTGCCCGTGCTGAGCAGAGCAGGTCCTCATGGGCGAGCAGGTGCTGGGCAGGATCCGTCCCAGTAGAGCAGGTGCCCACGCCATGTCCCTGAGGTAGCTGGTGCCTGTGCAAAAGTAGGAGCCACGGCCCCCAGGCTGCCCCACCGACGTGGGGTCCCTCATACCGAGGACTCCTCGGGATTGGAGTCCGGGAGGGGCTGGCGCTGGTGCAGTTTGCGCCTCATCTCGTCCGCCAGCTCGGGCAAGGGGTGCCCAAGCCCCTCGCTGTGGTCCTCCCCACCTAGCTGTAAGCGCACATAACCATTGGCATTTGAGTTCCGCCCACCCCCCAGGTGAAGCCGGGTTGGGGATGGCAGGGGCTGGCCAGGGATGCCAGGAGGCGGGGAAGGGGGCCCAGTCCCCGGCTGGCACCGGGCGTGTCCAGGCACAATCTTGAGGGAGCCATCTGAATAGTAGTAGCCAACGGGGTCCCAGAGCTTCTCATCAGTCTCGGGGCCAGGGCGGAAGGGGGGGCTGGTGGGCTCCTTGGGAAGCTCCAGAGGGTACACCAGGGTCCTCTCTGCCGCCTTGGCACCTTTCTCCAGCTCCTCACGCAACCGACGGCGCAGTGACAAGACGAGCAGCAGCAGCACCAGGCACACGGCCCCCAGGGCCACCACAGCCAGCCATACCAGCCCCAGGTTTTCCAGGGGGGCCCGGGCCTCCAGGGTCAGTGAGGAGCCGGCCACCACAGCAACCAGGTAGCCTTCGGCAGCCAGCCGTGCCCCCTGCTCCTCCGAAAAGCAGTGGTAGGCCCCGGCGTGGCGGGGCTGGGCGGCCATCACGACCAGGGCCTGGAGCCGAGCATCATAGAGGAAGGATCCAGGCTGTTCCACAGGGAGGTCCCGGCCCCCAAAGGTCCATCGGGCATGGGCCAGGTTGGAAGACAGGCGGCAGGGCAGCACCAGGTCTGTGCCCGCCACCACCGTGATGTTCTTGGGCGTGAGCCTGACTGCAGCGGCCGGGAGAGGAGAGGGAGCAGAGTCAGTGCAGGAAACCCAGGGCCAAAGGGAAGTGCAGACACTCCAGCTCTGGCCCAGGGCCCATCCCGCTGGGAGGGGGACAGAACGGGCGGCTCACCTTTCTTACTGCCACGGAAGTTGCAGATGCCCGAGGTGTCTGAGACTGTCACTTGCTGGATCAGCAGGGATCTGGTTGGGGAAGAGGGTCCATCAGCATCCCTGCTCCCACCACCTGCCTCCCCTCCTGGTCCCCATAGGAGGAGAGTCCCACTTACCCAGAGCGGCCGCCCACGGCCACACAGCGGCTGGCGTTGACGCTCCAGGCGCAGTAGGGGTCCCGAGCGAGGATGCAGTCGGCACAGGATCGATACTTCACGCAGTCGGCCAGGGGTAGCTGAACCAACTGTGAGCGGGAACCTGCAAACAGCAGCTTCTGCAAGAGAAGCAATGGGTATAGGAGAGGGCCCACCAGGCCCGGACACGGCATGGGCACAGCTGGGACTGCTGCGGGCAGCACAAGGCAAAAGGGGCCAAGAGAAGGGAGAACCGAAGATGGAAATCGAAGGACCAAAGAACACAGGGAGGGCTTATTACAAGCCAGACCCCATCCTAAGCACCTTATAAGGGTGACCTTACTGGAGAGGAACAGTAGCCCCGTGGTGCTGTGTATAATCACACATTCACACACACACACACACACACACACACACACACACACACACACACACGGCTCCAGTGCGGTATAAATAGTGCAGGAAATATGTTTTCCGCAAGGCCCGGCAGCCCTCCCAATCGTACCAGCCGAGCATAAGGTGTTTTCCTGTCTGCATGGTGACTGCTAATCTGTGTTTCTTCACCAAGACTTTCTTTCTACCATCATTCCATGTTCCGGGGAACAATTTGAGCCCCAACAGTTGGTAAAAGGGGAGCATGTGAAACTTTAGGTGCGGCAACAGGCTAGAAAAGGGAAAGGTGCTGAGTGCACCTCAGGGGAGGGGGCAAGGTATGGGGTCAGGACTGGGGGGCAACGCAGCCTCACTGGGACCTGGCCATGTACACGGCCTCTGGGGAGCAGGATCCACTGGGACTGACCTGGAGCTCGCCCCGAGCTGAGCGAGGGTGCTGGAGCGCCTCCCCTGCCCTAAAAGGGCCAAGCACAGAATGGGGGAGGTGGAGGAAGAGCTGTGGGCGGGGCCTGATGATTACCTTGCTCCGGGACAGGACCAGGCTTTTCACAGGCTCCTGGTCAAACACCTGCAGCTCCTCGATCAGGTGGACCCAGGGCCCCAGGCTGACAGCCTTAAGTAGCCAGCCGTCTCCTGTGAGGGGGTTGGGGAGGACAGGTGTCAACGAGAGAGCCCACGGGCTGGGGCAGCCCCAGATCACCCTATCCTCGCCCTATCCGGGCACACAGGCCTTCAGCCAGCCTCTAGCAGCTAGGCCCGCATGCCACGTGCCTACCTGTGGCAATGAACAGCACTGTATAGGAGGCTCCATCAAGCCCCGTGACCCGGTCAGCCACCAGGTGGGTGAAGTTGGTGTCCTTCTTTACGAGCAGGGGCCGGCCCCAGAGGGGCCTCACCTGCTCCTCCAATAGGGGGTGTTTCTTGATGAAGTTGAGGGTGTTGTCGGGCAGCTCCAGAGAACTGGTGTAGCCGTGGTGACGGTGCCAGTTGTTGATGCACTGGAGATTGGGGCCGGGGAGGGCGGTCAGTCAATGGGATTAGCACAGGGGCTGAGGGCAGCAGTGCACCCTCGGGGGCAACTCACCGAGCCCGGCCGGGGGCTGGGTACTGGGTCGGTGTAGCGGCCCCACTTCTGGGATTGCTCGTGGTACTCCTTGTAGGGACCCTCGAACACCCTCTGAATCTCTTCCAACTGGTACTCACAGACTGCTGACAGGTCCACATCACCCCTGTCACAGCAAGGGAGGGACCCCGGGGGTCAGGCTTGGTACCCACGTCCCACTGGGAGCAGATACCCAACATCCTCCTTGGCTTCCAGATAACTGGCCAGCCGGCCTCGCCCAGAGGCCTGCACCACAAACCATCCCTAACCCGAAGACCTGCTTCTCCCCACCCCAGTGACTCCTGGCCAGCTCACCATCGTGCCCGAAAAACCGCAAAGAAGGTGGTATTATGCCAGGAGGTGCCCTGCAGGGTGTGCAGCGCCTGTAGGTGGCTGAGGTAGAGGTGGCGACTGGGGGCCGAGCACACCAGGTGTGCCTTCAGGAAGGTGGTCCACTTCTTCTGCAGGGTCCGTGCGCCCCCCACGTCTCCCTGGCAGATGGCAAGGAGACACTGGCAGTCAGCCCGGCCCGGCTGGCAGGGCTCCCAGCACTCACCGCCACAGACTGTACCTTGCAGACCCGGGCCACACGGGCCACCACCTGCTCCATGTAGCAGTTGTACTCCAAGGCCCGCTCGCTGAAGAAGAAGTAGACCTTGTCATCGTCCCCCGTCAGGCTCCCCACGCTCTCCGGGACGTAGGCAGAGCCGACAAAATGAGGTTCTACGGGAAGGGGAGGAGACTTAGCGAGGCCCTAGTGATGCCTCCCCCCCAGAGCTCCCGCAGTGCCCACACCAGCTCCAGCTCCTAGGCGCTCACCGTTGAGCCAGAAGGCCAGGTACTCTGTCTTCATGGCATGGTGGGGCCCCATGTTACGCAGGATGATGGGCTCTGTGCCCAGGAAGTTGTTGAGTGTGGCCGAGTACAGCTCGCCATCTATGGAGACAGGATCAGCCAGACCAGGTGAGCGGACACGCAGGCCACACAGCCCCGGTGGGAATGAGCCCTGGGGGACACCCAGCCTACTGCAGGTGGGAACTCACCCACAAGGAGGCCAGTGTGGCCCTTAGCCGGGTCGTAGGGACACTTCCCCTTCCCATCCTCAAAGGCTCCACGCTCCAAGGTGAAGGTGACCATGTCCTGAGGCAGGGAAGAGACAGAGAGTGAGGTGCAGAAGGCCCGGCGTTCAGAGCAGCACACGCAGGGCAGAGGGAGGGGCAGCACTCACGATGTAGGCACACTTGGGCTGGAAGGCGTAGGTGCCACACACATACAGGTGGGACGCGTTGTACGGCTGCAGGAAGCGGATGAAGTTGAAACACTCCGTCTGGGGAGAAAAGTGGATCCAGTTAAAAGAGAATGGGGGTTCCAGTTAGAAGAGGGCCTGAGAATGGGGGGTCCAATTAAAAGAGGGCCTGAGAATGGGGGTTCCAGTTAAAGGAGGGCCAAGAATGGGGGTTCCAGTTAAAAGAGGGCCCGAGAATGGGGGGTCTAGTTAAAAGAGAAGGACCTGAGAATGGGGGTTCCAGTTAGAAGAGGAGGGCCGAGAATGGGGGGTCCAGTTAAAAGAGGAGGGCCCGAGAATGGGGGACACTGGACGGAGTTCAGGACCCAGACCAGGAATGAAAAGGGAGCCCTAGGCAGAGCGTGGGCCATGAGGCCCAGCCAAGGAGAGACAAAGGCTCCTGCCCCCAGCTCCTTGGTCTGTCCCAAGCACCCACCTGGTTGTTCTTCCCTTTCTGGACACACTCGGTCTTCTTCTCCACGGGAGCTGCCCACGAGATCTGGGGACAGGACGGGCACCGCAGCAACGTCACAGGTGTACACTGAGCATGTGCCCAAGCATGGCCTGTGGCAGCCACAGGAATACCAAGTGACAGTACATGGTCCCCAACCCTGGGATCTGACTCATAGAGGACATAGGCTCCACACGGCCCCATGGTAGCAGAACCTAATGAGTGCTGCAGATGGCAAGACAACTTGCGCACTCTGCCCACAGTGGCCTTGCAGATCCAGCAGATTCCCAAGGGGCAGCCTGACCATGAGCCTCTGGGGTCCTGCCTGTTATGGGCCTGTATGCCTCCCGCTCCCCCACCTCTCACCACTCCTCGCAGCTCCAGAGCCTCCACGCTGAAGGCAAACAGGGTCTCCCGGGCCCCAACGTACAGGAGCCCGGTCTGCTCGGTCAGGGTCAGCGTCAGAAAGTCCTGGATGCCCGTTTGGGAGAACCGCCGCACCACGGGGGCAAGCTCTGCAGGGACAAGATGGGAGTGAGCAAGGCTGTGGATAGGGGGCCTTCTTAGGGCTCCAGGCACCCCCCCACCCCAAATCAGCCTTCCTCTACACCAGAAGTTTTCAACCAGCGTGCCATAAGATTTTTAAAATATGCAATACCTGCCCTAGCCGGTTTGGCTCAGTAGATAGAGCTTGAGCCTGCAGACTAAAGGGTTCCGGGTTCGATTCCGGTCAAGGACACGTACCTTGGTTGCAGGTTCTTCCCCAGTCGGGCCCTGGTCAGGGCTCGTGCAGGAGGCAACCAATCGATGTGTTTCTCTCACATCGATGTTTCTCTCTGTCTTTCCCTCTCCCTAAAAATCAATGGAAAAATATCCCGCAGGTGAGGTTAACAACAAAAACCATGCCCAACTATTTTAGTCAGGGGCACTGACCACTTTTCCCTTATATTGTCCAATACAAAAAATGACAATAGGCAATATAACAGTAGTTGGTGTGCCACAGAATTTTAGTAATTAATTTATGTGTGTCATGAGATGAAAAGGTTGAAAAATCGCTGCTCTATGCAATGGTCTCCTGGGCCTACTTGTCCTTGTTCCCCACATTAGGGCTAGCAACCCCACAAGCAATGCAGCCCAGTGCCCTGAGGGCACTAAAGCGCATTTCCTGAGTTGCCGCCTGGCTGACAGCTCCTGTGGGCTCCTCGCTTTCCCTGGGAAAGCCTGGGAGGAGGCACATCTGAGCTGTGAGGAGGAAGGAAGGACATCTCAGCCACAGCTTCCGGCCAGAGGAAGCCATCAGAATTATGGCTCCCACTCTCAGGCCAGCAGCGCCTCTGGCTGCAGAGCTGGGCATTCTCCTTCCCAGCTCCACAGCTGCCTCTTCCTTCTTTGCTCTGCTGCCCACTGCCCACATCAGAGTCCAGCCAGACCCCACCCCTGACCCCGCAGGGCAGGGCATACCGAAGTTGAGAGCGCTCCTTGTCTTAGAACCCCCCCACTCCACTCAGACAAATCCAGGCTGCCCGACATACCAGCACAGCTGGCCCCTGCAACAGGCGGGGGATGGCAGGGGAGACCGGAGGCTGGGACCAGAGAGGGTGCTGACGCCTGGGGGCTGGGAAGCCAGGCAGGGCACTACGGCATCCACATAGTCACAGGACCCCTATGTCGGCTCCCAAATAGCTGCTGGCCCGTCCTCAGGGTCCCCCTAAACCAGCTTAGTCTTTGGAGCCAAAGATGGGCCCAGACACAGGTAAGGAAGGGCTTCATTAGCACCTGAGTGCCGCCTGTGGGAGGTGAGCTCATCCCAGGTCCCCAGAGCGCAGGGATGACACAAACACCTGACATCACCCCTTGGTGCAGGTGCGCGCACCGTTAAGGGCTGTCAGGTCCGTGGTTCTCCCACATGAGCACGTGCACACACACCCACCCAGGGCCACCAGGTCGCAGGCCTTGGCTGTAAGACGCGGGTTCGGGATTCTCTGGCCGGACTCAGTGAGAGTGGCAATGTCAGAAGGCAGGCACGGGGAGAGGGATGCAGAATGGGGCCTGCGGGTCCTGAGCATCAGAGGCAGGGGGTAGCCCAGGTCCTGGCTGGACCATCAGTTCTAAGTCCCTGGGGTCAAAACTGGGTCACACGCCTCGGCGGGCCTTACCAGCAGAGTGAAGCCGGCACAGCCAAGGGGGCAACCCTCAGCGTCTCTTCCCTCCTGGCCCCTCTCCCCAGCTGGTCTGTCTCCTGATTTCAGACACTCACCCCCAGAAGAGACCGTCTTGCGGGGCACCAGGTTCCACCACATCTCAGCCCCAAAGCCCAGGCCCCACAGCCCCACAGCCAGCAGCCAGCCAGCCCAGTGTGGGGCCATGGCACGCGCCTGGCTAAAGCTCCAGGCCAGCTGCCCTGCTGGGGAAAGAAAAGGGTCAGAATCAGCCCGCGCACAGACCGGAAGGCACTGCCAGGACAGCCAAGCTCAGGCCCCCTAGGAGCCGCCTCCCCCTGCCCCAGTCCTAGGAGCAGAGAGCAGAGACCTAGTGCCCTCTCACACCTGAGCGCCCCCCCTCCCGCCTCCAAAGGACCAGGGAGTCTCCCTGAAGGGGTGGGGCCGAGGGGGGGAGGAGGCCCTCCCCCATTCCCTCTCCTCAACAGGAAGTTGTTTAAGAAAATAAAAAGGGTCCCCTCCCCCATACCAGGCCTGACAGGTTCGATGATTTTTGAAAGTAACCTTTGGAAGCAAGACTTGACCCTGCCG
>NW_006297281.1:1256514-1293087 GCF_000327345.1 Myotis davidii | reverse complement strand
GAGCGGCGCCGGGGAGCGCGGCCCTTCCTCTGGGCCGACAGCCGGCCCTGCAGCCGGACTGCACGGGCCTCCGTGGGCAGGAAGACCCCAGTCTGCGGAGACACTGCCCTGGCTTTTCCTCCACAGGCACAGGGACCCCACTCGGCGCCCCTGGCCCAGCTCCCTCTAGCCGAGGGCACAGAGCTACTCCAGGAAAGGATTCCTTCTGTGCCTCCGGTGGGCTAACAATTGACAGCCCCGATGTTCAGATGAAAGGGGCTGAGGGTAGCCACGCTGCAGATCTGCCACCTTCAGAACCGCCAGTCTCCGCCCACAGCCGCTCCTAGAAGTAACTGGGTGATGTTGCCAGCTGGTCCTCCGAACTGGGAGGTGGACAGAGGCCAGCACCCAGAGAGATGCCACCTCCTGGCCAGGAGCAGAGGGCAGAGGCGAAGAGAGGCCCCGAGGCTAGGGTGGTTGCTTTAAGCCTGCTGCAGCCTTGCAGGGGAGAAATGCTTTCGGGCCCCATCAGCAGATCTGGATTATAAATCAGTCCAGACAGAAGCTTTTGTTCTGGGTTTAAACTTGGCGTCTGAAGAGCAGAGACCAGAAGAGTAGAGGAGATAACTGGGGAGGCAGCCCAGTTTGGACTCAGTAACTGGGTCTTTGCTGATGCACATAAAGGCCCCTTCTCCCGCTCTGGCCGAGGCCATATTTCCCAGCTCCTTTACGCCAGAGGAAAGCTGTGTAGCTGTGGAGGTGCTGGAGACAGGGAGCAGCCAGCCGCCAGGACGGGTGGGCAGCAGGCTTTGCCTCAGCGGTGGAGGGAGATGCCGTGTGTGACCTCAGTCGGGGGCACTCGGTATCCATTTAAGTGGCAACCTGTATGCAGATCCCCTCACTGTTCTGTGCTGTAGACTTTGCAACCTGCCGCCTCTACATTTTCTTCCGCTCCACCCTCAGGACCACTTTGTAAAAGTGGGCATTGTTTGTCCCACTTTGTAGATACAGTGAGTCTGAGAGAGACCTGCTTGAAGTCACATAGATATAAACAAGGTCAGAATGTTAAATTGGGCCCTGGGACTCCAAATCCATCTTTCCACTAAGTCACATTGGATCCGGGCAACTTTTAGCCCCCAAATGCTCCATTTCCTGCTGTTCTGCCTCCCCTCCCAGCCCCTCCCCCACGGCCACCCACTAGGTGTGAGGGTTACCAGACAGAGACTTGAGCTCCTCCTGCAAGATAGCCCCAGTGGAAAGTTTCAGATGGTGGTTTGGTTTCACTGGCAGGGACAGCCTTCCGCGTACCCCAAGGCAGGCTTCTGTGTTCCAATAACACACTCCAGGGAGCCCTTCCCTTCCAAAGGCTCCTCCCCAAAGATAGGGCTGCAGCCCCCACACCGCTTTGCCACCTGCGCCCATTTCCTCTGCGCTCGGTTCACTCCCAGTACTGGCCTTTTCCGGGGCTGAGTGAGCAGGGGATAGTTTCCTGCATGACCATTTGCTCATGATTCATACTTCAAAAAAAATGTTTTCATTGATTTTTGAGAGAGAGAGGAAGGGAGAGGGATAGAAAGATAGAAACACCGATAAGAAACCTCATGGATCTGCTGCCTCCTGGATGCCCCTCAAAAGGGATGGAGCCCACAACCCCGGGCACGTGCCCTGACCAGGTGACCTCTTGGTTCCTAGGTCGATGCTCAACTGCTGAACTATACCAGCGGGCATGAGTCATACTTTTTAATATAAGCACAATTGGTCTAAAATGAGAATTCCTAGGTCTTAAGATAAAAATTTTACGACAAAAAACAAACAAACAAAACTACTGTGTATCTATCGACCTCCCTGGGGCCTGTCTGGCATATTCAGTGGAAGTGCCCACCTCAGCCTCAGGCCCTGACACTCCTACTTGCCCCACTAACTCAACTGCTGAGGCCAAGTCAAGGAAAGGCCGGCGCTAAACGCCTTCTGAGGTTTGCTCGGATGCACTGGCAGCTGAGGCTGGCCCCACAGGTGGGCCCAGGAGTCACACCTGGAAAGCAAGGCTCCACTCTCCCCCACACGCATGGGTCCTGCGCCAGAGTGGCCTTCACTTGAGCCCCTTCCCCCTCTCCCCGCTGTTCTGAGGCAGCTGACAGGAGGAGCCCTGCTTCCCACTGGGGTTCTCTGGTCAACATGCCTGGCTACTTCCCAGGAGCCTGGAGCTGCTGTGAACCCAAGGGGAAATGAGAAAGCCTGGGTCAGCCACCCTGCAGGGATCTCCCCGAGGGCCTGGGACTGAGGTCAGTGGGGACAGAGGAAAAGGACTTCCGCTCTACTTCCTCCTGGAGGACAGTTATCAAAGCCACCCACCTGGGAAGCCTTTCCCTTCCCAGCCCCTCCCTGCCACCATCACCCAAAGGAAGCAGGAAAACATCCGTCACCACAGCCCCGGATGCTGCTCTCAGGGGCCTCAGGATGCCCCTCCCTTTCCCCAGGGCTCCATCTGGAAAGGGCAGGGGTGCCAGGACCAGCACCTGTGAATTCTTGGCCGAGAGCAGGCTGAGTCTCCAACTGGCCCCAGACTAGTTTGAGATCAGGTCTGCTCCAGGCCAGTTCCAGAGAGGGCCCATTACAGGTCCCAGGGGATGGCGTATGCCCTTGCGTGACCTCAAACTGCACACCTCCGCTCAGGTTACAGCTAGGCCCCCGGAGCGACTGAGTCGCCACCAACACCTCCTTCCCTTGGTGTCCATTTCTCTCCGGGGGATGAGTGTTCGGGGCAGTGCGAGAACCAGAGCCGGTGGCGAAGGGACAGCGCCATCCCTTTCTAAGAGCCACAGAGAGATCTGGAAACTCCCCAGGTCTCCCTGCTCCCTCTCTGCCCTTGGCAGTGAAACAAAGAAGGGAAATTACAAAGGTGACTTCCAGGTTTCCAGAGTGAACTGAATGGCTGCAGATTAACTGCCAGGATGTACAGTGTTAGAAGCGGGCAGCCCTGAGGGAGGGTGCAGGCGGCCTGCCCTTTTTTGCAGTATCGCCGGCCTACCTGGGGCCTCAGTAATGCCCTGGCCAAGGGGGCCTGCACTGCAGCCAGGAACAGAAACCAGAACTCTCGGTCCAGTCACCTGGGCAGCCAAGTCCCCTGGCAGAGGATTTCTTCCACCTCTCACTTGGCAGAGGCGTCGAGGCAGGGAGGCGCCCTGCACGGTACCCAGCCTCTGAATTATAGATGCCTCCGGCTCCCAGCACTCTGGCGCCCAAGGAGGGAGGCCCAGGAATTGATGGGGTGCTGCGGCTTTGCCAATCGAGCTACTTGCCCTGAAAGTCCTTTATTTTGGGGGAGCCTCTTTCCTAGTTAGCCCACCTTCCCCTGACCTCCGTGCCTTGAAAGGACAAAGGAGAGGGACCAAGTCTAGGCACCCGCCATGGTGACGCTCCACTGGCAGACACTAGGGCTGAACTGAGGAGTGGGCACAGACATGTTGGCAGGGGTGGTCCTTTGTTACTCCCCTTCTACTTCTGTGGCCCCTGCAAATCCCCATCCCAACCCCCAGAGAGTAGGAGGGGCCAGACACTAGAAATGGATGCTCAGGGTTGGAGGAGTGGACGGAGGGAGGAAGTGGACAACCGGGGTCCCCTGGGAAGGCCCCATGGGATGCTGGGGGTACGGAAGACCCACTCATTTCTCAAGGGGAGCCGGTCTAAGACATTCAGCATCCTGTTAGGGATCAGCACCCACAAAACTCACCTCCGGCAGCAAGGCCGGAGCCCAGTCACATGGCTGTCCGAGGTGAATATTCAGCAAACCGGACGCTGGCCCGAGACCTCAGGACAGGGGCTGCAGGAAACCATCTGAACCACTGATGTGAAACTCGGCTTTAGTGTGCACAGAGCAACCTCACATTCATGAGAGAGGAAGGGGGTGGGAGGACAAGGAGGACATGCTGGGCAGGGAAGGAGAGCGGGAGCGGGGTGGGGCAGGCAGCGAGGGGCAGGGTCCTTTGCCACTGGGAGTCAGGGCATGGTGGAGGCAGGCTCTTGCTTCATCAGATGGTCCTCCTCTGGCCCCCATTCTTTGCTTCCTTCAGTTCCATGGGTCCTGTTCACTCCCTGGCAGAGCGCAGCCCTGGGCCACCCCTGCCCTGCTCCTTTAGATGTCTTCCCCGGGGCTGAAGCACTGGGCCTGCAAGGTGAGAAAGGGTGTGGTCGCCCTGGGCCCTGGTGCTCCCTGGTTCTCCAGTGTCCATGCACCATCCAGCACAGCCTCCCTGTGCCAGCTGCTGAGTGACGGGACTCCTGGGGCTCAGCCCAGGCAGGGCAGCAGGCCACGGGCCACACCTCTGCCTGGTCCCCTCCAACCCCTCGCTGCTGGCTGCTCGCAGCCCCAGGGCAGTGTGAGAGGTGGGCCTGCCTCCTGGCGTGGCCAGGCCACAAATCACTTTTCCTTCTTTTCATGACAAATACAGTTTCCCACCAAAAGACTAGAGTGATCCAGTTCCTTGGGGACTGAGGGTGAGGTTAACTCGACAGCTTTCCCAGGGACTTGCGAAATCTGAGACCTAAGCCACAGCCTGTGGCGACATGTCAGTCCCATGTCAGAGGTTACAGGGGAAGGACATGCAGAGAGAAGGCAGAGGAAAGGCTGCTCATCTCCACCAAGGGCTGGGGGCCCCGAAGGGAAGTGCCCCTAAGCCAGCCAGCGCTGCTCCTCGAGGAATGGAGGCCAGAGGGAGGATGCCAGGGCAGGGCCACAGGCGTGGGTGCCAGGCTGGCCCGGCGCCTCGGTTCTGACATTTACACGCTGCCTGCCTGTGAGATGGGGCAAGCTAGTTAACCTCCCAGTGACCGGGTTGCCTTCTCTGTGAAATGGGGACATAGTAACACCCGCCTCCCTCTGGGGCTGTGGGACTCGTGTAGAAATAAGTATTAGCTGTGAACAGCATCACCTCAGTGTGAGAAAGGGAGGTGTGGAGGTTGATGCTCCAGAGGTGGAGGGAGGGCCCGGCGGCTGGGAGTGCTCCTGGCAGAGCAGGCCAGCTTCAGCCTGCAGGGCGGGCAGGCAGAGGGGGGACAGCTGGCGCCTCTGGTGCCTGGGTCTCCCCTCTCTGGGCAAAGTTCCTCTGCATCTGCTCAGTAGAGGCTTCTCTGTACCCCACGCCACCCACCCACACTGGTATCTCACTCTTGGTAAGAATGCTGAAGGCCTCCAGGCCCTCCCTTCCCCCACAATGCCCGCTCCAGCCTTTTCCAGCCCGAAGCCCAGCAGCTGCAGTGGGGGTGGACACGGTGGGGGCGGGGGGGGCGTGCTCTGGCTCTGGTCAGCTGCCTGACCACTTCCCTCCCCTCCCAGGTCCGGAGGCTAGAGGGGCACCACCTGGGGCCGGCAGTGGGTCAGCAGCTCCTGCCAGCGGATGTGGGTCTGCGTAGCCAGGTCCTTGAGCGTGGTCCGGTGCATGGCCTGGGGGCTCTCCCGGATATGGGTGCTGATGTGACGGTCCAACTGCATACACAACAGCCGCAGCTCTTCCTGCAGAGGCACCGTGGAGGGGCGGCCGGAGAAGTCAGGCAGGAAAGAGGAGAGGGACAGGGCAAGTGCTGGGGCACATGTCAGTAACTCTTGAGAAGGCCCCATGGGATGCTGGGAGAAGGCAGAGGCCTGCTCCACGCTCCCCCCCCCCCCCCCAGCTGCTGCTGCTTCTTTCTCAGCCCCTCTTTGCAGTCCCTGAGAGCAGGGTGGGCTCCGCCCCAGCTGACTATAGCCCAGCCTCTTGGGAGACTCACCCGCTGGTCTGGAGTGATGTCTTGGCAGTTGACCACCACCCCCGCGAGTGTCAGGAGGCTGTGGCACAGGTAGCAGACCTGGAGAGAGCACAGGAGACGGGCGTCCCTGAGTCCCTCACCCCAGTCCTCCTTCCAGGCCCTGCAGGGTGAGGGCTGGGCTTCCAGCCAGTTTCCTGGGAGGCGTCTTTAAGGAGCCCAGGGCCCCACTCACAGGGCTCTCCCTTCCTTCAGAAAAGGTAGAAACCCCTCCAGAGCCCACGCTGCCCCAGCCCTGTTCGGGGCTCCAGTGGAAGGAGTGCCGCTAGGGAGGGGCTATCCACTCTGACTTCTGCCCTGCTCCTCAAGGTGCCACCTACATCTGTGGGCGCTGTCACTGGGGCCACTCTCCTCGATTGGGGGGGCGTGGCCCATGGGTGCCCAGCTCACCCCTGGGTGGAACACTACTTGCACAGATATGTGCAGTCCATCCAGACATTCAGACCTGCAGACACGAGGAGGCAGGCGAAGAGGCGGTGACAGAGTGATGGCTGTGGGTGCGCATCTGCACGCCTTACCCACCAACGCATACCCTTGCTCTTGCCCTAGAGACTGAGGGGTGCCATTTGGTCAGAGTGGTGTGATCCCAGGGCCCTGGACTCTGTGGGTGCTCACTCATCTGCTGTGCAGAGAAAAGGAGGCGCTGGGAGCACCCTAAAGACAGGCGAGGCCCTGCTGTGGAGACGGTCTGCTCCCGGCACTCTGAGGTTCTGTCTGTGGACACCCCCACCTCGGACTCCTATGCCTGAGACAGGGAGGGTGGCAGGAAATGACCCTGACCTGCCTGGTAGCTGCAGATAACCAGCCCTGAGGCTGAGCTGGAGGGAGAGGCGGCTCCAGAATGGGGCTGGAGCTCCGAACCAGCCCAAGGCTTCCCCTGCCATCACTTCCCCTGAGAGCACCAAGTGGTACCCAGAAATGGGGCAGCCTCTTTGCACAGACCAGAAGCCTCCTTAGGGCAGAAGCTAGAACCACTTTCGAGGGTACCAGACTTGGCACTGTGGAATAGTCTTCTTGAATTCAAATGCCACAGTGCGAAGGCCTGACGGAGACCACCTGCCCCTCCCCCAGCAGCACGTGCCCTGCGCAGACCCAGCCTGTTCTTCAACATGGCAGCGAGGCCCCAGGGGGCCTGACCGGAAGACTGGCAGGCACAGAGATGCAGTGAGGGGGAAGCAGTGCGGGTGGGGGTCACGCCTGGCTTCTCTGAGCCAGCTCCGACTGCAGGGTCCTGCAGCTGCCAGGCCCCCAGCAGGTCAGCTCACCAGGGAGCTAACTTGCTAGGAACCCCCTGCTCCCCGGGGGCTCCCTGCTCCCCAGACTGACCGTGCCCCTTTGGAGGGAGGGCCACAGCATTGGAGCCCTGTGACCTCTGCAGTCCACCACGCAGCTCATCCCCACTTCTCCCCCACCCCAGACGTAAAGCAGGCGCAGGCCTGTGTGCCCACTGCACTTGGACTGAGACACAGCCACCAACCTTAGACATTAGAGGAGAACGATGCTGCAGGAAGGCAATCATTTGGCCACAGACCCTGAATTTCAGCCTCCCCAGCGCGCAAAAGGAGAAGGGTCCTTCTAAGTGCCTGGTGGTGTTGTGCAGCTCAGAGGCTCAAGGAGGAAGTGACTAAGCTACAACAGGCTTCTAAGGAATAGTAGGGACTCGGTGAGGTGGTGAGGTTACTATGTGGGGCCGGGTGGGCAGGGCTGATTCAGGGAAACAGAGGCAGGAAGCTGGCTGGGGTGGAGCGGGGGAGGGGCACCCTGAGGACCGGGCTGGTGGCAGGGTCTGGGCAGTGGGCAATGAGAGCAGGGAGGCTGGCTGAGTCACTCCAGGACTCTCTGGTATGCACACTGTTTTGAGCTAAAGGCAACTTTAGCCTCAGGCTCAAGAGAAACTTCTGCCCCTCCTTTTAACTACCTGGAGAATTTGAATCAGGGCAGTGGTCGGCGAACTCATGCGAACTCATTAGTCAACAGAGCCAAATATCAACAGTACGACGATTGAAATTTTTGAGAGCCACATTTTTTAAACTTAAACTATATAGGTAAGTACATTGTTATTAACTTAATTAGGGTACTCCTAAGGCTTAGGAAGAACCACACTCAAGGGGCCAAAGAGCCGCATGTGGCTCTCAAGCCGCAGTTTGCCGACCATGGAATTAGGGGCCTTGCCGAATTTGACCTATAGAAAGGTCAAAAGAGATGGGGCAAATATCTATTTGCTGAATGCCTGTGCTTCTTACCATCCACCCTGCCATGACCCTTGGAAGGACCCAAGGACATGACCTTCTCCCAGCTCAGAAGGTCCTACATACCTCAGCCCCCTTCTGTCCCTGAACCTCGCCCACATGTGGGTCTCTGACTCTCTCACGTGCCTGCGGGGTTCCTGTACATACGTATGTGTTAAATGTCATTTTCTCTTGTTAATCTGGCTCAGGTTTCTGATTATCAGGCCAGCCAGATGAGCCTTGAGGGTGAAGGAACCTTGAGGGTGGAGGAGAATCCGCTCCTCCCTGACGTGGGGGACAGATGGACACCGGAGAAGCGGGCACAGAACCGCGGAGGTGGGAACAGCAGTGGCAATGCGGCTCTGAGAGAAAAGGTTCTAGGACATCCTCCTCATTTTTTTTTCTTTTTAAGATTATTTCTCTACAATGTGTATACTTTACTCATATGATCAAAGTACAATGAAAGTTTATAAAAATTAATTATAAACAAGACAGTGCCCTTTAGAACTGACTAAGCCTGGCTGGGTTTGGGGTGAGTATGACCTTGGAAAGGAGCGGAGCCCACTTCATTGGCTCAGTGGTTGAGCATCGACCTATGAACCAGGAGGTCCTGGTCAGGGCACATGCCTGGGTTGCGTACAGGAGGCAGCCAATCAATATTCTCATCATTGATGTTTCTATCTCTCTATCCTCCCTTCCTCTCTGAAATCAATAAAAAAAATATTTTTTTAAAAAAGCAGCAGCAGCTGAGCCCTGGGGAGCTAGGGCCAGGGTGAGACGCTAAAGACAACATTCAGGGGCTGAGGGGCTGACGAAGGGCCCTAGCTGCAGGGTGGGTTCAGGGAGGGGCCGGGCAGAGAGGGAGAGAAAGGGGTTAGTTCTCATTCCTTTCACTTAGTTGTCCCTCAGCCCTGAGCTGGGGACAGTGGCTCTTCCCTCTGCCCGCCCGCTCAGTGGAGGTCTGTGCTGTGCACAGCAAGCCTAGGGCTAGAAGGGACCTTCCCCAGCCTGAATGGGTCCCTGGGGCCAGGCACCCTGCAGAACTCAGCTTCCTAGGAGACAGTGTGGTGGGGTGGGCCCAGGATCTGAGGAATGCCCTGGGGGAAATCTGTGAGGAGGGATTTATTGAGGAAAAAAGGACTACTTGTATGCAAATTTCACAACTTTGTTCTTTTGCTCTTTCTTTCCCATGATTGAGCTGGAGGAAAATCCCCTGAACGAGTTTTGGGGGTGGGAGTGTACCAGCAAGAAGGAAATGGTAGCTCTGAAGAAAAGCCCCACTAACCACGTTTTATTTTATAAGCTCATTTTCCAAAGTTGGGTGGGGAGGGGGACGGCTCCTACCCAGAAGAGGGGTTGGTGCATTTTCTCCTTGCATTCGAGGGTGATGCCTGGAATCGGGGTTCAGTGACGGGGACCCTTTAAGGAAGACCTTGACCCCACTTAAGGGGATCCTTACAACTTTGATTAAATTTAATTTTGAATCCTAGCGCTAGAAATCATTTCTCTCTATATATATACCCCTCAGAGACCTAGCCTTTTCTCCAATAATCCGCAGCCCCCGAGGCAGCAGAAGACAGAGCCTGGGCCCTGACAAGGCTCAGACCTCTGCAGGTTAAAGATAACATTTTCACCCAAATTATGTTTTAGCTCCTTAACCCTAAAGTAGAAAGACCCCCCTTGGCTACTTTCCACAAAATAAGAGCGGAATGCTGTACAGACCTCAGCGGTCCTCAGACCTGACCCATCAGCGATCAGCTCCCAGCACAGCCCACATCCCTAAGCCAGGGTCCTGTGATTGTGCCCAACAACCCATACACCATCGAGCTGTTGGAGCTCCCTCTTTCCCGATTGGGCAATTCACTATGACACTATTTTTCCTTTTGTGGGGGTCCAGAACGAGTTACCCCAAGATGTGCTCTTGTGGTATGCAGACTATTTGGAGCTAAAGGCAACTTTAGCCGCAGGCTGAGGAGCAACTTCTGCCTCCCACCTGTAACTGCTTAGAGGAATTGGAGCTAGAGGCCTTGCCCACTTCAGTAATAATCCTTTCAACCCACCTAGACGGCAGGGCAAACTTCTAGTAAACATCTGCTCTTCTTTTTTTTTTTTGTTAATTGTCACCTGAGAATATTTTCCAACCTGCAACCCAGGTACGTGCCCTTGACCAGGCATCAAACTTGTGACCCTTCAGTACTTGGGCCAACGCTCTAGCCACTGACCACACCAGCCAGGGCACATCTGCCGTTACTGTCCTGCACTGAGCCTGTGAAGCTTCCACAGCAGATTATATACCTCAGTCCCCTCTGTCTCGGAACCTCGCCGGCATGTGGGGTTCCCATACACATGTGTTAAATGTGGTTAATTTCTCCTGCTAACCTGTCTCAAGTCTATTTGATTATTAGACCAGCCAGAAGTTGTGCACCTTGAGGGTAGAGGAAAGTTCGCCCACCCCACTTCCTGCTCCTGCATTTCTTTGTCCAGTGCACCCAGGCAGGACTCAAACACTGGGATCCCTGGAACAGTTCCCTCCGCGGTCAGAATCTTGCCGGCTATTCTGTACAGCAGTGGGTTGGGGGAAAAGGCTTCACTATGTACACAGGACACGCCCAGACCACGTCCCGGTCCCTCCGCAGGCCCGAGACCCACAGTCTCAGCCCCGAGAGGTAAGAGAGCACCGGTGCGCGCCTCCCAGAAAAGCAGGCGTTAGCGGACACTGGGCTCTGGCTCAGAGGAGGCCGGGCCGGAGTCTCCATCCTCTGACAGTCCCACTGTGGCTGGGGGACCAGAGGCGGCCCGAGCGCCAGCCAGCCGTGGTGAGAGCCAGCGCACCCAGGAGGACACAAAGCAGACAGCCAGGTGTGAGCGCTGTTTCCTGCTCCAGTCGCTGTGACCAGTTCCTGAACTTAGCAAGCCCATTCCTGTCCCGGCTGGCACCAGGCTCAGGGCTCTGATTTCTTTCAAGACACAGGAAAGGGGGAGGCTGGGCAGAGGCACAGGCTGCTGGTCGCCACCAAAGCCCCCGCCGCTCCCATTTCCTGCACAGCTGGGAGTGCGTGGTGGCCCAGGCCCCTCCAGGTCCCTAAGGCGTGGGGGCGGGGTTAAAGCGAGGCAGGAGGCAGTGAGGGGCTATACTTTCCAGTCTTCAGGAACTTGTCTGAAAAATGGGCCCTCACCGTTCAGGCTGCCCAGCCCCCAGCCCTCCTGGCCTTCCCACTCCCGGCCTCCCCCCACCCCCCCACACTGGGTGTGAGTTGGAGGCTGGGAAGCCCCCATGGGAAACGGGCCCAGGAAACCTCAGACAACAACTGGGAGAGGCAGAGTCTGAGGGCGCGGAACGGGACGTGCCTGAACCCCATGTGGACAAGATGGGACCGTCCCCTGCTGACGCCGCTGCCACTGGCAAGGCCTGCAGCTTTCGCTTCCTGGGTCTTTCCCAGAGCCAGGCGGACTTTTCTGAGAAGTGCTGTGCAGGATGCCTCCTTCCTGGCTCTGGAGTCTTAAAGGGCCCACCCGGCCCCTGGGGAAGGATGACAAGAGTAAGAGATAGAAGACAGTGTGCTGGGCCTGTTACCCACCAAGGGGGAGTTCTGACCCCAGGAACCAGGGCCAAGACTCCCTCTGCAGCCTTGCATCACACGAGGAGAGGGGAAAGGGTGGCCGTTTCCCAGGAACTCCCTCCTTCACAAAATTCCCCTCCAGCTGTGCCAAGGAAGCGGGCTGTGGCCAGGAGCATTTGTGCTAAAAAGGGGCAGAGAGGAGGAGGGAGAGGATCTCCCAGGAAGCCACTGGCTCCGCCCAGAACACTATGGTTTCTCCCACCTCAGGTCATGACAGGAATCCAGACTTAAGGAACCAGGCAAGTCTTCACCCCAGCCCTTCTCAAGGCAGCCAGGCTGGAGGGGATGGCAGACCTGGCCCCTGGCAGGAGGATCCTGTGGGAGCTGCTCCCGCCAGACCCCAGGCAGCTGCTGTGGGGGCGGGAGAGGGGGTGAGCTAAGGCTGACCCAGGAACAACTGCTGGGGAGGACCAAGATGGACCCACAGGACGTGCCCTCTGGGGCTCAGGGGTCCAGGCTCCTGCTCAAAAAGCCCTGGATGCCTATGGGTGTCAGGGTTTCTGCCTGGGACCCTGGGACCCCAGAACAGCCTCCTCCGGCGTCGCCCCTCCGGCTCACTGGCTCTGGGTGGTAGCTGCGCTGGGGGACCTGCATCAGCCACCACCTGGCTGGGCTGCTCTCAGCCTGACCAGAGGGCCTGCGGCGCAGCCCAGCCACAGCACGGACTGCAGGAGAGGACTCCGCCCCAGGCCCAGCACTGTCCTGTGTGGTCCTCTCGGGGTTGTTCCATGGGAGACAGTCAGACTCACGCACAGGTGAGGAGGTCAACGCTACAGCTAATCTGGCCTGGGCAAGACTGACGCTGCCTGGTCTATTCCCCGTGGCACATTTCAGACCCAAGGCCAGAGCTGTGTCCTGGAGAATTTTTATTTTCCCTCTTTCTGTTCTTCAAAATGAAATTTAAACCTACAGCCCCACTTCCCAGTGCCCTGAGGGGGCGGGGCCTCAGATGTGGACACTAAGCTTGGAGAGGTCCCCTGACTGTGTGACCACCTCCGTGAAGGTTAGATCTGAGCAGATGTCTGTGCTTCTGCCTTAAGCTGGACAAGCTCCGAGTGTGTGTGTGTGTGTGTGTGTGCGCACGTGCACCCCTATGGTCCCCCTTCAGAGAGAACAAGGCCCCACTGCTGGCACAGCAAGGGCCCAAGGGCCTGCTGGAGGCTGGATAGGGAGAGGCCCAGAGCCCGAGCCCCCAGGGCATGGTCTAGGTCCTCCGCCACAGGCGGGATATGACAACAATAATTAGTGATGAGTAATCCTGACGCAGGGCTACTTTCGGGCTCCAGGCCAAGGGCCTCAGCCCACGAGAAAGCCTGGCAGCTCCTCCGGCTGGTGTGTCCACAAAAATAAGACAAGAGGGGATGCATTTTCCAGGGGGACCTCGTCTGGACCTGTCCTGGAATGTGGCCTCTGCTAGCCTCTCGAGGACGCTATCTCTTCCCGACCCGCACAGCTACCACAGCCATGCATGCGCCTGCTCAAAGTCACACCCTGACCTTGGCTTGGACCGTCATGACAGCAGCAAGCAGAGGGAAGCAGAGTTTGGAAATGACTCCGACCAGGACAAGTCCTTGGCCGTAAGTCCTAGAGAGAAGGAAATGACGAGGACATTGGACTGATCACCAGGAAATGAGAAGAGATGGTGACACACCTCCTCCCAGGCCAGGGTCCCTGTAGGCACAGGGCAGAGAGGCCCTGCCACACTCACCTCTTAATGAAAGTGCCTGTTCGGAAGTTCGGGGTGGGTTTGAGCCCAGAGATGAGGCACTTGAGGGTGATGGGAGACAAGTTGTAGCGTCTGGACAGGAGTAGGACTGGGGTCAGCTGCGGGGACGGCGCCTAGAGAGTGCTCGGAGCCCCGCTGGGCAGAGGCTGGACGGCTTGCAGAGGCCCTGGAACCTGAAGGCTGCTGGAGCCTGGCTTGTGTCCGTCCACTACCTCAGACCTGAGAACTGAACTCACTTAGGAGAGACAGGATTTTCTTAGCTCTATCTGGCCTCAGGTCTAGGCCCTGGGCGGCCCTGGCCTCCGCTCTTGGTACTGGAGGCCAGGGCGGAACTGGAGGCCAGGGCACAGTATGGTGCAGGGTGGGGGAGAGATGGAGTTGGGACGAAAGCAGGAAGGCTGAGGGCTTCTGTTCCTGGGGACCAGCTGTAGGGATGTTATCTGAGCATCTGACTTACTGCTCATCTGCCTGAGGGAGGAGGGGTGGGGTGCTGTAGGCAGAGCCTTGCTAGAGCCCTCCCACCCAGCCACCCTTCCCTTCCAGCTTCCTGCTGGCCCTGAGGGCTGGGGAGATGACAGGTGGGGGTTGGCTGGCTCTTCCTGCTTCTCCAGCCAGAACTAGAGACTCTGACCCCAGAGGGATGTGGACTGGAAACCCAGCTCTGCGTCTGCCCAAGCGGGACTAGGTTCTCCACGCAAGAGTCCACGCGTCAGTACGTGGGCGCCATGCTGAGGAGCCTGAGAGCAGCGGGCATGGCCCGAGCGTCCTCAGGGGCTTGGAGAGGCCTCCCAGCGCAGCACCTCCTCCAGAGCAATGGCTCCCTCCCTTCTCTTTCCCACTCGCTGATTTGGCTCCTGGCCGGCACAGCCCTCCTCCTGCCTCCCAAGGATAACAACGTAGGACCACTGCCCGTGGCTGAAGACCAGGAGGATGCCATGGGCGTCTAAGGTTTCCAGGTGCCCAGATTCTGTCCCTTCTTTTGTCACTGTCCCAGCCTCCTGTTCCCTACATCCAGGCCAAGTTGCTCCAAGAAGAGTGACTTTAGCCCTGATTCTAGGGGAGACCTGGCCCAGGCTGGCTGATTCCTGTGCACCTGGCTCTGTGATTGGTTTAGAGATGAGCACATGACCTTTTTGCCAAGCCACTGAGACTAAACAAACTCTGGGACTCTGGTTAGGAGGCCGGGACAGAAGCCTTTCTTTCTCCCTGGCTGGGGCTGATGAGGGCAGGGTGGGAGTGTGGAGGGTCCAGCCCCAGGGGGAGAGCCTGCTGGGAGGCAGAGCCGCGGGGTTCAGGGAGCAATGCTGAGGCCTCACGACACTGCTCAACCCTGTCCCAGCTGGAGGGGCTCTCCAGACCTGCCGGGGTGTGTTTGAGCTTCTGTCACTACAAAGTCCTGGCAAAGACAGGGAGCAGGGACAGGAAAGGCAGAGAGCAGAGAGCTGCTGGGAAGCATGGTCTGCCTGGCAACTGCTCCTGCAGACAGAGCAGTGGGCGGGGCCTCACCCCCTGCCAGGCCCCTCAGCTGTGTGGTGCTGCTGAGCCTACGGGGCTTAGACACAGCACTTAGAAGGCACTGCTCTTGCCCTGGCCAGTGTGGCCCAGTTGCTTGGAGCATCGTCCTGGCACCAAAAGGTGGTGGGTTTGACTCCTGATCAGGGCACATGCCTGGGTTTCCGGTTTGATCCCTGGTTGGAGTGTGTGGGGGAGGCAACCTATTGATGCTTCTCTCACATCGATGTTTCTTTCTCTCTCCCTTTCCATTCTTCTCTCTCTCAAATCAGTAGAGACATGTTTATTTGTTTGTTTTTACTATACTGATTTCAGAGGAAGGGAGAGGGAGAGAGAGAGATAGGAGAGAATCACTGATTGGCTGCCTCCTGCATGCCCCCTAATGGGGATCAAGCCCGAAACCTGGGCATGTGCCCTTGACTGGCATCCAAACCAGGACCCTTCAGTCCGGGACCCTTCTATCCACTGAGCCACACAAGCCAGGGTGAGACATTTATTTTTTAAAAAGGCACTGCTCCTCCACCTCCTGGCTCAGGCCCGGGCAGGTGGGCTGGGCACAGGGGGTAGGAAGGGTCCCTTGGGCCCTTGCTGTGCCCAGCAGAAGGGGCTTGTTCCCTCTGAAGAGGGATCCACTGGAGATGCAGTTGAGACAGACTCAGCAGTGATGCTGTTTAGGTGAGTGAAGCCACAGGGTGAGTGAATAGCCTGTGGGACCACGGAATCCAGGACAGGGGACAGGCCGGCGCTGCCAGGAGAAGCAAGAGCAGGAGCCAAGCCTCAGGCCTGAGAAGGGGGTTCTGGGAAGGACGCACTGCCTGGAATCAAGTGGTGTGATGTGACCCTGGAGGGAAGCGCATGGATGAAGGGCCAGCTGAGGAGCAGGGATGGCAGGGCTTGGGTTGATGGACGGGCACTGAGGGTCGCTTTTTCCTGAGCAGCAACGGGAGGAAGATGATCACAGAGTGGCCCAGGAGGACTTGCAGGATAAAGAGGCTGGGAAAGTGTTAGGTCAGAACAGAGAAGTTACAAGCACGGGGCAAGGACTGTGCCGGGGCCCCTGGGCCTGGGGTGGGTGGGCAGAGAGCAGGCTTGAGTGCCAGCTGCCTGGAGAGGCCCGCCCGCCACCCGCCGAGCTCTGCCCCTTCAAGCTCTGCTCACACACCCGACAGAGCGGGCCTGGGCCCGAGCCGTGTGGCTTCGGATGCTCAGGAGGCCACTCTGTAGAGGCTGGGCGGCCACTGAGGTGCGCGTGAAGTGCGCGGGTGCCCTTTAGGGCCAGCTTTCCAAAGGCCAGCTCTGACATTGACTTCCAAAGATGTCTGAGGCTCCTCACTGTGGAGGAAGTAAGAACGCACCAACGACCAGCCAGGGAAGGGACTCCCGACTCCCCAACATCTGCTTTCTGTTCCTCGTGCCAAGTTCCCTTCCCTGCTAACCATGGCTCTCCCTAAGGCAGGGGGAGGGGCAGCAAGACAGGGAGTCCCGTGCAAGGAGAAGGCAGAGGGTATAGGATGAGGGAGAGGCTCCAGTGCACCCATCCTTCTGGCTGACAGGCACCAGGCCTGTGCTCAGCAGCCCCAGGGAACGCCGTCCCATGCTGCTGGGAGCGGCAGGAGAGTGCGGGCAGGCACACCGCCGCCAGGGGCCTGCCCCCTCCCTGCCCTTCCCAGAACCGCCCAAGCCGACCCCAGTCACTTCAGGTGCTCTTGGCAGCAGGCCAGACACAGGGACAGGCCTGCAGCCATCACAGCAGCAGAAGCAAAAGCAGTAAAACTTGTTCGTCAGCTCTATTACCACAAAGATATATGCACCACAAAGATATACAGGAGAGGTGCACAACACACACAGACGCAGGCACATCCAGGCCAACGCCCTCTGCGGTGGGCATGCGGGGATCCCCGGGGTAAGAGCACTCAAAGGACGCGAGGCCCGAAGCGTGGTCCAGCCTGGAGCGCATCCGCCTCCAACCATCAATTCTACACCAGCACTTCTCCCATGTAGGCACGCCCAGCACAGGGCTGACCGCAGGCTGTAGGCATGGCGAGGAAGCTGGCAGGAGCCACCTGTGGCCGGCCAGGCTCATCCGGCGTGTGGTCTCTTGCAGCTAGTCCACCAGGGACAGGGCCCATCACGTGTGCAGAACCTCAGCGTCTGTCCCACAAGGACATCATCTGGGTGTGAGGAGGATGAGGCCAGAAGCTGACAAGGAGACAGGACGGGCTCCTGGCGCCTTGGCGCGGTGCCCCCGGACTTCCCCTTTGTGGACCTTCCTTTTCTTGCACAGTGAGAGACAGTCTACTTCCTCAAAGCTCCCAAATGTAACCAAACTGGGGAGAACTCCCTGCACCATAGAGACCCTGGAGGGAAGGGTGGGAGACGGGGCACAGCAGATGCGGAGGTTCAGCAAGGCCAGTATCAACAACCTCAGTAAAAGGGAGGCCGAGACCTTGAGATCGGCCAGGGTACAACCAGACAAAAGCTTCCCAAATGCTGCGGACAAGAAAGGGGCCACGTGCTCAGCGGAGGCCAACGCGGCCTTACAAACTCACGGGAGTTATCACGTAGATGGTTTGATCATCAAAATTCCTAACTGAGAGCAGGTCACGTCCGAGGCCCGCAGCTTGCGTGACAAAGTCAGTCTTTACCTAAGTGAGCCTGCCTACTATCTTTTTGCATCAATAAGATAACATGCCTTTGAAATGTCAGAGTAATCTTCTTTCAGAGCCCTCACAACCCAGAGTGAACTGTCATTGTTATCTTAACCCCCGCATACCATCTCCATGCGGTAAATGTTCACTGTCCTGTACCCACAATGTAAAAGAAGTACCTGTCAGTGGCTGAGCATCGACCTAGGAACCAAGAGGTCACGGTTCGATTCCTGATCAGGGCACATGCCGGGTTGTGGACTTGATCCCCAGTAGGGGAAGTGCAGGAGGCAGCCGATCAATGATTCTCTCTCATCATTGATGTTTCTACCTCTCTCTCCCTCTCTCTCTCTCTCTGAAATCAATAAAAATATCTAAAAAAAGAAGTATGTGTCTGTTTTCCTTTATCCAATGTCAGAGATCCCCACCCCACGTTGCTCTCTCCTGCCTCCCTAATCTACCAACGGGTTTCATGTAACCCCTTTACATCTCCTCCTTCGACTCTAATGTATAAAAGAATCTGCAAAACTGCCATTTTCAGAAGCATTTTTCAACCAAATTCATTAAAAATTGCCCTAACCGGTTTGGCTCAGTGGATAGAGCGTTGGCCTGGGAACTGAAGGGTCCCAGGTTCGATTCCAGTCAAGGGCATGTACCTTGGTTGCAGGCACATCCCCAGTAGGGGGTGTGCAGGAGGCAGCTGATCAATGTTTCTCTCTCATCCATGTTTCTGGCTCTCTATCCCTCTCCCTTCCTCTCTGTAAAAAAATCAATTAAAATGTATATTTTTAAAAATTATCTACAGGTTTGGGCATTTCTTACATCGACAATGGTTTACATGAGTTAACAATAGAACAAAAAAGCTCTGGATCCCTGGCTCTGGTTGGAAGGCTGAGCGGGTAGCTTCTTGGAGGCAATGGCCACGTGAGTGCAGTTACCTGCGTCTGTCTGCCAGGGGCTGGAGCAGCCTCCCACGAAGCCCAGGGGCCTGTCTCTCACAGAACTGGTGCCCTTGGATCAGAGGGGGAACCTGGAGGCCAACTCTTGGAGTCCACTCCTGCATGAAGACATCCTCTCCCCCTCTCAGACCCCAAACCACACTCTGACCTCTGTCTGTCCTCCTCTGGCAGAGCCCCTCTGAAACCGAGCAAGCACGGGGCCTACACCAGCCACGCAAGGGCAGGGAAACATCCCTCTTCTGGCTGGTGGAAGGATTTGAAAGACATACAGAGGTAAAAGGAGAAAACCAAATCTTTTTAAAATTGGTTTTAGAGAGAGAAAGGGGTAGGGAGAGAGAGAGAAACATCGATTAACTACCTCCTACATGCACCCGACCAGGGATCAAGCCAGCAGCCTGGGCATGTGTCTTGATGGGGAACTGAACCAGCAACCTTTCACCAACTGAGCCACACCAGCCTGGGCGAAAATCAAACCTTAATATTTGTGCAAGGGAATTCACATAAACATAAAAATTACACATACTACAAATGACATATATTCCTTAGTAAGGCAAGCTGAGGTGCATATGTCCTTTTGGACTAAGGAGGGGGAGATAGGCAATTCATAGGTGGTTGAGAAAGATCAAACGTCCGGTAAATACATTCTTGCCTGCCCCCCACAACAGTGGGTGCAGAGGGGAACCTCGGAATCGGATGTTCTTGGACCCCGCCTAGCTGCCACACTTCATTCCTAAGTGAGAAGGTTCCCTGTTCTGAAGCAGGTTTTTCTCTCTGAGTCTCTAGCAGGAAAGGGGGAGCTAACAAACTCTTCCTGAGTTTATTGGGCTTTAATTGTTTTCTGTTCAAAATAGTCTGACCCACACACCACAAGGGGCTGGGCAACCGTTTCTGTTGCTCAGGGGATGACGCCCAGCCAGCTGAGCCACAGCAGCTAGGGCTGGGCAACCATTTCTTTATCCAAAAGCACTTGAAAATGCTGCAAGTATTCTAATCGCCCGTCAGGAAGCAGGGCTCCTCTACTCCCCAAGCTCTGTGTGAGCTGCCAGGACACAGCAGCACTCCACCCTCCCACCGAGGGCTGTTAGCAGCAGGCCGTCTCCTTGGTGGCACTGGGCGGTTAGCGTTCCCAGGCAGGAACCTCACTGGCTCAGAATTACCCACCATGTTCTCTGATTGGCCCTCTCACAAGCAGGTGACCCTTGTGAAGCCCAGCGTCTCACAGGCTACAGGCCCCTGCAGCTCTAAGACACCAGGACTTTAGAGGACAGGGGGCCACATGCAGAGACGGGTCAGAGGTCAGAGGGCGTGCAGAGCGAGCCGGTCTCAGGCCCTCCAGACTGAGGGGTGGGGGAGGGGGAGTTCAGAGAGGAAGAGGAATTGAAGTTGCTTCATTCATTCACTCATCTGGCGCCAAGCATACCACACGATGCTGGGAGACACAGGCCATGCCCAGCTAAGGACAAGTAAAGGGACAACTGCAAAGTCACCAGATCAGGGAGGACAGAAAAGCCATGCCCTGGGCAGCAAGAGCGCCTCTCCCAGTCGGGGGGCTGGCTGGGAGCCTCACCGGGAGAGGAGGCTGTGCCAAGGCCCCAGGCAGAGAGAGGAGGTGGGAAAGCGGGCATGGAGCCTGGCGGAGTGTCTATCTGAAGGCTGGGGAGGGCTGTGACCACGCAGTCTCTCCAGGGCAGGAAATCACCCAGACAGGAGCGAGCAGGTCTGAGGGAGGGGGCCCAAGGGCTGGGAAAGGGCCCGTCCCCTTTCAACCTCACTCTGGCCTTGGTTTCCCCGCACACCTCAAGGAGAAAGAAGGCCAGGCCTTTGAGCTCTGGGATAAAAGCGCAGCTGGCCCAGACCACCACTCCTGTAAAACAGGGCGGGTGACGCCTCCACTCTTTTCGGCTGGTGAGTAGCCTGTTCATCTTTGAAGATGAAACGTGCTGGGGCCTAATGAGGAGTCAGTCAGCCGGCCTGGGAGTGGGGCTGGGCTGCTGGAGCTGTCAGCAGCCCCACTGCCCCCACCATGGCCTCCAGGTCAGAGCAGAGCCCGCCCAGGGGTCGGGACACTTCACATTTCTGTCTCCGCTGTGGCCAGCCTGGCCTGTTTTCTCCCCTCCCCTGCCCTGGGCCACCTCCCTCTCAGGCAGGACCAAGGTCAGGGGGCTCATGCCTCCCTCTGCAAAGGCATCAAGAGCCCCCTGTGTCCTCTGCTGCCCTGGCCAGCACACGCTGCACTTCTGCCCTGGTGTCAGGCCATTCCATGTTTCTAGGCCAAACTGATCATGTCGTATATGGCCACTGGCCAGGGGGACGCTCCACAACTCCTGCATATGTGAGAGAACCGTCCTCAAAATAAAGGGTACCCCGCCCACTGGGTGAGGCCACGGGAGTGGCCCCAAGGCGCCTGGAGGTCCACTCTCCACGTGGTGGACAGACAGCCCCTCCCTTATCTCTCCCCTCCCCTCCCCTCCTCCGCCCAGTTTCCTCCATCTCCAGCCCAGGCCTGAGGCCTCTCACCACTGCCCTGCTCAGACAGACCGCCCCGGGCTGACCCCCAACACTCCACTCGCCTCCGAGCCAGCGCCCCGGTGTCAGGAAGTAGCTGGACCGGAGAAGGGACACGTGGGCGCTCCCGTGCTCCGGGAGGCCGCGCCTGGCAGGGCACCAGTGTCAGGTGGAGCTTGGTCGGTTTGTGTTCATTAAGTAATTAATTCGTTTATCTGATTCGCAGGATGATGCCCAAAGGTTAGACTTCTGACTGCCAGCCCCCAGGAGCCTTTGGGATCACCCTTCCTAAACTAGGAGGGCGCCTGTCTGCACTCCTCACCCGGAGCCTGGGGCGCGCTCGCTGAGATCACGGCTCCAGGACCCAGGTCTGGGGTGCAGTCTGAAGCCCCACACCACCTGCTGGCGCTCGCCCCGGGGCCACGGCCTCACTTCTCCGAACCCACACCTGCCGCTCCCGCCAGAGGGTGGCTTCAGGGAACCGGGGCAGTGTCTGGAGGGGCAACGGGATGACTCGGGCTCAACGACAACCATGCCAAGTGCGCACAGGCAGGTTGACCGGGCGCTGCCCTCGGAGAACAGGGGGCCGGATTGTCTGGACACCCCCTGGCTTCTCCTTCGTGTCCCTCTCCACTCCTCCCTCAGCAGCAGGCTGCCTGCGTCCTCTCTGACCGGCGCTGTGGGACTAATGGGCCCATGGCCTCCACCAGGCCGAGCGCCCAGCAGCAGAACCTGAGCGGCCTGCGCCTGTGCCCGCAGCGCCCAGCGAGGGTCCTGGCAGGGCACAACCACAGGCAGGGCCCAGACTGCGTCTCCACTCACCAGGGAGGCAGCTGCAGGTCTTTCCCCTCAGGGCCCCCAGGTGAAGGGGAGGGCCTGCCTCACCCGCCCCGCGGGCTGCCCGTGCTCACCTTGTAGTCTCGCTTAGCACTGGCTGTGGGCTGCTGCTCCTGGCGGGGTAGCGAGGCCTCGGAGTCCAGGTGCTGCCCGAGGGCTGCCGGCCTCATGAGGCGCAGGAGCCGGCTGAGCACTACCAGCTGCGGGGGAGAGAGGCCGTCACCTCGCTGGCATTGGTGGCTGAGAGTGTGGGTTCTGGAGCCAGACCGCCAGCTTCCAGAACCTGGGTCCACCTCTCACTCTCGCTCTGTACAGTGGAGGTGCACACACACCTTCCCGAGAAGGAGGGCACACGGTCACCCAGGCCTGGCACAGGGTGAGCCCCTCGGAGGAGTGACCAGGAAAGAAGAGCTCTGGGGGCTGGAGGCCGCCCACTCGCCTGCAGTCAGCAGACACCCATGGTTTAGAGCAGTGGTTCTCAACCTTCTGGCCCCTTAAATACAGTTCCTCATGTTGTGAACCAACCATAAAATTATTTTCTTTGCTATTTCATAACTGTAATGTTGCTACTGTTATGAATCGTAATGTAAATATCTGATACGCAGGATAGTATTAGGTGACCCCTGTGAAAGGGTCGTTCGACCGCCAAAGGGGTCGCGACCCACAGGTTGAGAACCACTGGTTTAGAAGCATGGCCAGCAGAGAGGGTCTCCTCTGCCTCCAGGGAGGCCCCTGGCTAAGCTACTCTGGCCCACTCGCCCGCGTCCCTCTCTTTCCATTTAACGTGTCCCTGTGGGGCCTGAGCAAGGGCTCGGGGAAGGGGAGAAGCTGCATGCCGCCCCCCTCCCTCGCTGGGAACAATGGTCCATGCCATCACCATGCTGCCTACTGTTCCATCCTCTCCCCCCATTTTCCTCCCAGAGAATTTTAAAGCAAATCTAAACACTGAATTATTTTACCCACAAAGAGCTTCTAACAGAAAAGGATAAGGATCCCTCCCAATATAATCATAATACCATTTTCTTGCCCAATAAAATCACCAAGAATGAATTCCTTTTATGATCTAACACCTGTGCTGTTTTCTCCGCGTCTCAGCTATGTTCTCCTGTAGTTGTTCTGTTGGAATGGGGATTCCCCACAAGGTCCACAACTTGCATTGGGTTGAAATGTCACTTAATCTGCTAGCTCCCCCCCCCGCCCCCCACTGACCACCCTCTCTGAACAAATGGGCCAGTGTTCCCCACCCTCTGGACCGTGGTCCACATGAGTCCAGGTGTCTGTGGCAAGCGATCCTTCCTGCCAGCCCCTGCACCTGGTGCGGGCAGCCTCAGCTGGGCCCCAGCCAGGACCGCCCAGCTGCCCTGGAGCGAACGGTGGCAGGGCAGGCGGGCAGGCAGGCTCCAGCCGTCCCTCTGAGGCCACGTGCCGCCTGGAGAGGTGGTGGTGCAGAACCAGGGAGCAGCATGGGGGTGGGGGAGGTTCACGGAGGCACCATCTCTTCAGATGTAGCAGGTGCAGGGCAGCCGAAGGGGGAAGGGCTTGAGCCCTGAGCCCGACCCCTGCTTGAGCCCAGCCTGCCCAGCACACCTGGCTTCCTCCCTCTGACACCCTCAGCCACCTGCTCAGCCCCCCAGCAGCTGTGGGCTTAGCCCAAAAGAGCAGCTGGGATGAGGGTGAGGAGTCAGGCCTGAGGAAGCCAGAGCTCTGGGCTTAGTGTCTGATCCATCAGGAGGGCAGAGAGGAGGCAGGGAGAGAGGGAGGGAGGGAAGGTGCTGGGTGAAGAGAGACACCACACCCAGTGTGCCTCTTGCTCAGTCCCGGCAAGTCTGGGGAGAGGTCCCAAAACAGCGCTGCCTTCTCAGGGCTCACAGCTATGCGAGCACAGGGGCACACAGGGGCGCTCTGCAGCCCTCCCGCCAGTGGACCCTCCCAGCCAGTGAGCCTCGGGCAGGGCAGAGGAACACATGCAGACCTCCCCAGTTTCCCCTCACTCCACCCCGCCACCCCACTCAGCACAGCGAGCCTCCACCTTCTGGTTGCTTATTCCCTTGTGGTTCCAGCTCAGCCAGCCCATCTCTCTCCAGGATAAGGACTCGTTTGGCCTGCATGGGTCCCAGCTGGGCCAGCGCATCTCCCCCCCGGGCCCCCGTCTGGGAGCCGGCTCCGTAAACACTCAGCCCTGGAGGGTAGACACTTCTAGGCCAGAGGCAAATGATCCCAGGAAGGCAGCGCTCCACTGGCCTCAACAGGCTGCGGGCAGAGGAGGCAGGCCAGTTCCAGTGCGAGCACTGCCACAAAGCCTGTCGCTCCTGGCTCAGCCAGACCGCTGCTCCTCTTGCCCAGAGGAGAAGGCCAGGGTCTCACCTGTGTGCGATGCCCTGGTGGCCCCTGCTGCTTCCGGGAGCCTGTGCTGAGTGGTCCTTCTGACCAGACACTGCACAACCGCACTCCCCTCCTTCCAGCCCAGTTCCCTGCAACCTGCATCCGCCCGCCCTCACCACTCCATTCGCGGATCCTGACTCTGCCCTACCTTATTTCCATGGAATTTATTACCTTCCAACATGCTGTGCAATTTACTTTTTATTATTATCTGTTCCCCCTCCCTTACTAGAATGTAAGCCCCATGAGGGCACCTTCATTCACTCTGTCCCAGAGTCTAGCACAGTGCCTGGCACGTGATACGTGTTGAACCCGTATCATTAAGTGAACTAACAAGTGAATAGCCGGGCAGTGCCTCAACTAGTTCCCCTTGTAAATGCAAACCTCATCCCCCTTGATGTCAGCAATTTGAAGCCCACGTTTTTTCAAACTCCAAACTGGAAGACATGACTTGACCAAAGATGCTTGCTGTGTGGCCAGAGGTGGCTGCGACAAGACACTACCTCCGACTTCCCTCCACAGCCTGTTCCACCCGGGCTTGCCTGCCTCCGTCAAGTGCCTCTCCACCTGCCGGATGTACAGCCTTGGAGCCCTGATGCCTCCTTCTCTCACATCCCAGGCCCCACTGGCTGTCCTTGGGGAATATACCTAGAATCTGACCACTTCTCACAACCTATGGCACCACCACCCCAGGCCGAACTGCCTGCTCTTACCATGGTTACTGCCATCACCTCCCTCCTCCCCACCCCCAATAGTCAATTTCAAGAGTGGGAACATTTTATAAACCAATTATGTCTTTCCTCTTCCTTCCAATGGATCTCCACTTCCGCCTGGAGGTGCCCGGGGCTTGAGTCCCCACTTACCTCTCTGACTCCACTCCTGCTCCACCCTCAGCCCTCTGCTCCAGCCACACTGGCCTCTGGTTTTCCTCCAACCTAAGAGGCCTTTGCCTGCCCGAGTGCCTTTGCACTTGCTGTTCCTTCTTCCCCCCAAAACCTGTTCGATTCCCTCAGGTCTGTGCTCAAATGTCCCTGTTCATCCTTATAAAACAGCATCCTCCCGACACTCCTCTTTCCCGGTTCCATCTTTCTCCGCAGCACGAACACAATCTGGCAAGCCAGGGCTCGGTACTTCTTCCCTGGTCCCCATGTCCATCTTGCCCTGAACCATGAGTTTCATGAGGGAGGGACTGAGTTTGCTCAGGGCTGTATCTGCAGTGACCTGAGAGTGTCTGGAGCATACTGACGCCGGAGGCCGGAACCCCGCTGCTTCTGGGATAGTCCAGGGAGTCACGGGAACCCCAGGAGGCAGCTGGGCCCTGAGGCTCTCCTGAAAAATGCACGCTTTGGAGTTGTTGCGTGCTGACCATCTACGGAAGTCCTGATCCTCACATTCAGTTGTCCAGCACCTGCTCCTCCTGCTCCCAGGGCCACAGCCTGCAGCCTGAGACGGGGAGCCAAGCAGTGCAGGCAGCAGACACTTCTGCCAGCAGCGCCTGAGGACCTGTGCCCAGCACTCGTCCCAGACCCTCTCCCCGACACCAGTGCTCAGCCCTTGCACCCCATTCCTAGGGAGTCAGTTGACAGGTTCATCAAGCACTTGTGCATTAAGAAGGACAAGGAAGGGATGGCCTGGTCCTCTGACCTGCCATTCAGGACTAAAGCTCAAGGAACCAGCAGGCACCTGCCACCGGAAATGGCAGGTGCAGTCCAGGCTGTCACCACAGTGCGAGCCAAGGAGGGGTTGGGAAGCGCAGGTGGCTCATGCGGGTCAAGGGCAGGACTCTGGAGCCAGGGCCTTGCTGCTGAGTGACCCTGAGCAGTGCCCTAACTGCACCTGCCTTCTTTCCCCATCTGTGCAAGATGGGTGATAACAGTCCTTCACCTGGGGCGGCTGTGAGAAAGAGTAAGCTTGAGGTGGCCCTGGGACACGATCCAGTTGGGGGTGATGGGTGAAAAGGAAGACGTGTCGGTGCACAGAGCCCTGTGTGGAGGCGCTGAGCTGGCCCGCGAGGCGGCTGGGAGGAATGGGCCGCCCTGGCAGGCTGCGCAGAGGAGATGTTGGGAGGGGGGCGTGTGGGCTGAGCATGGGCAGCTGTGGGCTGCAATGGCCCTTTGAAGGTGTGTTTCATGAGGCTCCGTCTGACAAGCCAGACTGGAAAGGGGAGTGCCTGCAGCCGACACCAGGGAGGAGGCCATGGCAGCGGGGCTGGCGCAGAGATGGGGAAACACACGGAGGCCGTGGGCAGGCCCGAGCTGGTCCTGCCTCCGCCAGCCACCAGGCGTCTGGCACGGCCTTGCACAGCTGTACTGCCCGCTGCAGACTCCTGTTGCAGCACAAGCACGGACCAGCCTCCAGGGTTGGCTCAGGACACCGCTAGGAGCTTGTTCACTGTCTCTGCCCCCTGCTCACACTCTCTCCAGAGGGCGGCTCCCCTGCAGAGTCCCCAGGCCTCCCACCACACTCCCCTCACGCACAGGCTCTTGTCAATAAAATGCAAGCAAAACAGCACTGGCCGATGTGGATCAGTGGTTAGAGTGTCGGCTGGACTGAAGAGCCGTGGGTTCAGTTCTGGTAAAGGGCACGTACCTTATTTGCAGGCATGATCCTCAGCCCTGGTCAGGGCGTGTGTGGGAGGCAACCAATCTACATGTTTCTCTCACATCAATATTTCTCTTTTTCTGTCTCTCCCTCTCCCTTCTCTCCCTCCCACTCTCTCTAAATACCAATGGGAAAATATCCATTAACAACAACAGAAAGCAAAACAAAATCCCAAACCTTGAACTGATGCTGACACTGGAGTCACCTCTGACTTCCCAGTCATTGCCAAATGCTACGGGCGACTACCCCTACCGGCCCCCACCGTCCGCAGCCAGTCCTGCCCTCCTTGACCTTGGTGCTGGCCTCGCTGCACTCTGGGGACACTGCTCTGCTCTCCGTGGGGCTCGGTGACCGCTCTGGAGCCCTCTGGGATCACTCAGCCTCACCCCCACCATCCCTGCTGCATCTCTGCCCGCCCTGCCCCTACCACTTGGCATCCCCCGTAACACTGTCTGGTCCCTCTGTTCTTCACAGAGATGTCCTGTCATCAGCTGTCACTTCTGTGAAGTGACCCCTGTTCAGGCGACTCCCTCACCCAACCTCCCAAGGTCTCTGTCTGGAGAATGTTCCCCTGCACACATACCAGTAACTCACTGCCACAAGTGTACACCCACAGTGTGCACCTGCAGTATACACCCGCAGATACACCCGCAGTATGCACCCAGAATACACCTGCAGCACACACCCGCAGTATACACCCGCAGTATGCACCCAGTATACACCCGCAGCACACACCCGCAGTATACACCTGCAATATACACCCAGTGTGCACCCACAGTATACACCCGCAGTATACACCCAGTGTGCACCCGCAGTATACACACGTAGTACGCACCCGGAGTATACACCCAGTATACACTCACAGTACACCCGCAGTGTGCACACGCAGTATATACCTGCAGTATACACCTGCAATGTGCACCGCAGTGTATATCGCACTCCTTTGTGGCCAGCACTGTGCTAGGCGCCAAAGGGCAGCAGGAAGCAGGAGCCATTTGGTCTCTGCACTCAAGGAGCTGCTGGTGTGTGTGTGTGTGTGTGTGTGTGCAGACCACGAACAAACAAGAAAATATCAGGAGGTGAACCCCAGGAGTAACTGAAAGACAGGGTGACGGAGCCTGGGTACTTGGGTTGGGTGGTCAGGAAAGACCTCTTCAGCCGGAATCGGAATGACAAGAAGCTCCAGCTGCGCTGAGCCCTAGGGTAGGAGTTTCTAAGGCAAAGGGGACAGCGGAGGCAGAAGCCAGCGGGGCCTGCTCTGACAAGCCAGCCCTGGTCACCGTGCTGAGCTCTGTCCCTGCCTCGGCAGGCTCAGCATACCGTCTGCCCGCCCCGAATGTGCTGGAACATTCTCTCAGCACTCTGGGTAAGGGGCTGCACCTCCAGTGGCCAGGCCTGTCCTGCCTGTCTCCGGGGCTGAGCTGGAGGATTGGGCTGTACCCAGCACTTCTGGGTTTGCGTGTGGGGGGGTGGGGGAGACTCTTGGGAGGGTGAGCACATTCTCAACCTCCCTGCCATACAGCCTGGCTGGCTGGGACCCAGGCTGCCCGGGGCCCTGAGGGATGTTCTCTGAGCTGCGAGGAGGTTGTAGTCAGAGCTTTTTGGAGAGCAGAGGACCGGGAAAGAAAACAGACTGCCTTCCACTGCCCTCAGGATGCCTGGCGCTGGCACAGAGGTCACTGAAAGGGAGCAGTTTCAGTTGAGTAGCATTTGTTTTCCACGTATAAAAAGTGATGTAACAGCCCTGGCTGGTGTGTGCAGGAGGCAGCTGATTGGTCTCTCCCTCTCCGTTCCTCTCTCTCTAAAACAGTGGTTCTGGGATTTTAAAAAGATTCCCAGGTGATTCTAACGTGCAGCCAAGGTTGAGAACCACTGCTCTAAAAAATCAAACACATATATGCACTTTCTTTTTAAAAAAATGGTATCACCAGGGGCTGCAGGAGGAGGGGATGGAGGAGTTAGTGTTTTACAGGTGGTTTCTGTTCGGGAAGATGAAGTTCTGGAGATGGCTGTGGGGACAGCCTCACAACACCGCGAACATACTAAGGCCACTGAACTGGACACTTTAAAATGGCTAAAAATAGTAAAGTTTATGTTATTTAAACTTTACTACAATTTTAACAAAAGGTAATACACACTCCCTGCTCCCCACTCTATCCTCAGAGCCTAGCACACAGCAGGCACATACAAGTAACTGTCCAACGCAGGGATGTGAGTAAAAATTCAAACCGCCTGGCTCTCCCGGCCGGAAGCACCTAACCTTTGGGAAAAGCATGGGGACGAGCAGGCCAAGGGGAGAGCTGTTCACTCGCCCACCGGCTTCCCAGGCCCCAGCAGACACACCTGGCAGAGGCGCAGACTCACCTGGGCCTCCTCTTTCCAGAGCAGGGCTGCCTCCTGCTGGCCCAGCATCCGGGCAATGACCACGAGGCTGAGCTGGCGTCGAAGCTGCCTGTGAGAGAGGAGGGAGGGGACCAGAGTGCGCAGTCAGAGAGGAGGGGTTGATATTCCGGAGAGCCGCTCTGTCTGGAGTATGTGGGCTTTCTCATTTATTTATTTTAGAAGTAATCAGCCACGCATGATGGGAAAGTTAAAAAATAAGCAAACAGAAAATTTATAGCAACTGGTAATTTCAGGGTCTAGCACAGTGTTTTTCTTCTGTTTGTTTTCTCGCTCTGTGCTTACACTTATCTGTGGACACAGAGATAGGGCATGACCAAGCCCTTTGCACAGGCCCTGCCTGTTCCTACCTTTCAGCCCGTGCTGGGTCAGGGAAGGTGGGCCGCCTGACTTTCCCTGGGAGAACCCCTTCCCCAGCCAGCCGAAACCTGGCTCCTAGGGTGGGCGCGTGGGCCGGGCCTGGCCCCGTACAGTCCCTGTGAGCGAGCCACTGGGCGGTGCGGGGGTCTTGGCTGGACCTGACCGCTGAGTGCGTGCCTTTCCAGCAGGGCCACTTATTTGGCAGAAGTGATCCCCCAGCGGCTGGTGGCCATCTGCCTCCCTGTGGGCGCGCCTGAAGGATGAAGCAGACCGGATGGAGAGCGAGCCCTGGCAGCAGCCAGAGCAGCTGTGCCTGAAGCCTCCAGCCCTAGGACCGTGCGCTCGCTAGCAGTTGGCTGGTTGTGTGAGCCAACGAAGTCCCATTTGCTCGAGTCATTTTGAGCTGGCTTCTGAGTCTAGCACCACACGGCTGTGATTCACTCATGATGGGCCGCCATCTCCTCTCTTTAGGAGTGAAGACCTCTGATGCGAATTTGAGATGCTAATCGTTGGGCTCTGATTTCGAGTCCTTGAGGGCTGGAGTGAGCCAAAGAGAAGACAGGAGGGGAGTGGAGACCGGAGGGGGGAGAGGTGATGGGAAGGGGTCCAGGGCCCCTGCTCCACTCCTGCCACAGCCTCCACCAGGAGATTACGTCTTCCATGCACCCCCACACCTGTTGCCCCACCTCGGAGCAGATGGCAGCCCCTTGCACGCACTTTGATGTGGCCGCAGCCCCTACTTCCTGCGGAAAGCCGCCACCAGGGAAGGCGAGGAGAGTCCTGAGCTGGAGGAGAGTTGGGCTGGAACTGCTCCTCAGAGGAGAACCGCCCTCCAGTGACTGCACTGTGGGGGGACCACAGCGTGGACTCAGCAACTAAAGGAGGGAGGGGACGTGGGAGCAGCAGGCTGAGGGCAGCACTCAGAAATGACGCTGCCCTAGGGAAGGACTTGGGGAGCAGGACTGAGCCTCCTGCACCTTCCACCCCATGCCCAAGGCTGCCCAGGCCCGCATGATGCTGGGGACTGCGGGGCTGGGCAGGCTGGCATCTGAACCAGGGCCTCATTTATTTTCTTCACTAGCACTTAGTCAAGAAAGTCAGAGGAATCAACAAAGCGAGGCTCTTGATTAAACAAAGAAAAAAGGCAGCAGCCGGCGGTACCACTCCCACCAGGATGAGCATGAGGAGGGAAGGCCCAGCGCCAGGAGGGTGTGGGCGGAGGGGCTTGCACACAGCTGGTGGGAGCGCACCCTGGGGCCCCCACTCAGTAAACTGGAAGATCTACGGAAGCCGCCCACATGCCCACCTCGTGGCCCCGCAGTGCTCGTCCCGGGCACCACGCACGGAAATGAGGAAGGCGGAAGTGCGGCCGCATGGGGTGGGTGAAAGATCCTACAACCAACCCTGCACGGATGACCGTAGACCGCCTGCCAGCTCACCCAGCAGCATTCATGCCCCCCTCAGTGCCGTGTGCAGAGGCCAGACACAAAGGAATAGCCCTGGCGGGCAGCTTGGGCAGAGCCGCGTGCAGATGTGCCAAGGTTGCCGTTCGATCCCGGTCAGGGCACGTATAAGAATCAAACAACGAACACATGAATAAGAGGAACAACAAATCAATGTTTCTCTTTCTCCCTTCCTCTCTCTAGACATAGATCAATAAAAAATTAAAAATAATATATTTGTGATTTCACTTGTAGAAAGAACAAAAACGGGCAAGTACCAGGTGTTGGAGTGGGGATACTGGTGACACATGGTGGGGCAGGTTCTACTCACGTTTCATTTCTTTTCTTTTTAAAATATTTTTATTGATTTCAGAGAGGAAGGGAGAGGGAGAAAGAGATAAAAACATCAATGATGAGAGAGAATCCTTGACTGGCTGCCTCCTGCACGCCCCACACTGAGGATCGAGCTCACAACCCAGGCATGTGCCCTGACTGGGAATCAAATTGTGACCTCCGGGTTCATAGGGTCAATGCTCAACCACTGAGCCACACCGGCCAGGCATGGCTCATTTCGTGATCTGGGTGCTGCTTCCACAGGCTCAACTTGTGGAAATCCGCTGAGCCATACACTGACGGTCTGTGTTCTGTTCTGTTCATATGTTACAGTACAATCAAATAATTACTTAAAGAAGGAATCCAGCTGGGGGAGGAGATAGGATTGCCAGATTTGGCCAATAAAAATATAGGATGCCCAGTTATTTTTTAATTTCTTATAGATAAACAAAGAATGTTTCAGCATACGTTTCTACCATGCCATATTTGCATGGTATCTGGCAACCCTGGGAAGGTCTGGCCACTCCCATCCATTCTTGACAGGGAAGATGTGACATTAACCAGCAAGAGGTCGCCTGACCCTGTCTCCTGTCAGCCTTGACCTTCTCCGCAGAGGGTTGTGGGTTCCCACCTCACCTCCTGAGTCCTGAGTGGACTGCACCAGCACAGAACACAGGAGCCCTCATCCTGGGTCCCCTGCACTTCTGAGTACCCCTCATCCTGAGTTCCTACGCCGCCGAGTCCCCCCTCAGCCCCACCCTTCAGCCCTCCCTGGGCTCTGGCCCATCACACACCCTGCGTGGCTTCCCTTCACAGTGAGCCAGGACCTGCTCTGCAGCTGCTCAGAGCCCCAGCAGCTGGCGGGGAACACAGTGGGAGGTAAATGGCCCCTCTGAGCTGCTGCGCAGAGCGAACGTGCAGCCAGAGTCAGAAGTCCTGCATCTGGGCATCAGTAATCCAAGCCAGGACTGCGAGGCTCCTTGGCACAGCGGGCAGGCGGGGAGGGCCCCTGGGTGGGAGTGTGGGCGGGCAGTGAAGCAGCTGGGGTGGGTCCAGAAGGAAAGAGGCGGTGGGTGGGTCAGGACAGGGCAGCTGTCCAGAAATGAAGAAAGGCCCAGAAAAAGCACTGAGGGGGTGAATGGATACAAAAACCCACATCTGAGAGCGATGCTCCGCCTCGCCGCCTGCCTTCTACCCTAACGGCTCTCCCAGCCTTTTAAACACAGTCCCCTGCGCTCTCAGCTCCCACAGGGAGAGGGGACAGGACCCCTTTCTAGTTTTAGACAGAGAAGTCACTCTGCAGAGGAGGAAAAGCAAGGATGCATCCTAAACACCCCCCACCCCCACCCCGCTGCAGGGGGCAGGCAGAGGGCGGGCAGCAGAGGATGGCCTGGGCTCCTCCCCCCTGGAACTCGCACCAGGCGGACAAAGGAGGATGCAAAAGCCACTGGAGCGGCCCAGCCACTGTCATATAAGGCAAGGCTCCAGCCCAGGCTCAGCAGGCCCGCCTCGCCCTGCCCCCGCCACTCCCGGGGCCTCCCGAAGACCAGGACACTGGAGTAGCGCTCAGAGGAGCCCCAAGTGCTGGGGAATTTGGAAATGATTTTTCCAAACACTCAGCAGAGCTGGACGTGGGATGTACCCCTCAGCTCCTTCAGGGACAGCTCAACCGGCACCCTGCAGAGAAGGCAGGATGGCCACCAGGCAGTGCAGGTCCCTGGGTGCCGTCTTCCCTCCTCCAGGAGCCAGGCCCTGCGAGGCTGAACTGCCCTAAAAGGCCATCAGGCATCTGGCCAAAGGCGTGAGCCGCCTTTTCCATGTCTCTAGGGCGGCTCAGGAAGCAGCAGCAGCAGCACGGTGGCCTGTTCCGAGTGGAAATGCCGCCCAACACACTGCCTCAGGGTCCAACACCCTGCCTCAGGGTGCCTGCCCGGCTCACCTCTCACCCACCTGCCCCAGGCCCTTCATGTGGTCTCCCTCCTGCGCACAAGCAGGCACTGCCCAGGCAGAAAGAGCCAGGGCCTAGGCCAGTGATGGTGAACCTATGACACATGTGTCAGAGGTGACACGTGAACTCATTTTTTTGGTTGATTTTTGTTAAATGGCATTTAAATATATAAAATAAATATCAAAAATATAAGTCTTTGTTTTACTATGGTTGCAAATATCAAAAAATTTCTATATGTGACACGGCACCAGGGTTAAGTTAGGGTTTTTCAAAATGCCGACATGCCGAGCTCAGAAGGTTTGCCATCACTGGCCTAGGCTCAGAGCTGAGGACCACCTCCTCCGTGGTCTGCGGGCATCCACATGCAGGCTGCGGCACCCCTGACTGTGGGCACACAGCGGGGACAGGAAAAGGCGGCGGGCGGGGTACAGACAGCCACAGGCCCGTTCATGAAACGCCGTGTGGCATCTCCAAGGATCCACCCTCTTCAACCGAAATGAAACCCACGGAGCGCTGCCGCTCTGCACTGTGCCCGAGAGCGGGCTCTGCAGGTGCCTGTTCTGTGCACGTTTCCAGCCTCGCAGACCACCTGCGGGCGGGAGCGGAGCTGAGGGTCTCTCTGCAGGGGGAGCCGGTGAAAGATCCTGGGGAGCAGGCGCAGTCTCTCCCGGGATGTGCTGGTGCCACACAGGTGGCCCCATAAGGAGCACTGGGGGCCCCCTCTGCGGGGGTCCTTCCTGATGCGCATTATAACTAAGTGGAAAGGTTACTGCTCTTTAGCAAAATAAATAAAGCTCATATAGATAATCGCAAGACAACGTCCTCCCTTCCTTCCTCTTTGTTTTGGTATAACCTTAGGCTTAGAAAACACCTAAACATCACCCTCTACCATCTGCCTGGCCATCCATTCCAGCAGCCCTCACAGGCTGGAGCGAGGTGCAGCCCTTCCACCAGCTTCTCCCCTCGCCACTCTGGGCTGGGTCCTCCCAGGGCATCGCGGCAGGGCAGGCGCTTGGGGCAGAGGCCCCACGATGTGGGGCAGTAACGGATTGAGCCCGAAGGCTTTTGCACACATCTTGCTGTCAAATCCCACTTCCTACATCTTGCTCTTAATTGTGCAGCGGGGTGGGGTCTCTTTTCTACCCGGCCCATCACTAGGGTGTGTTGAGATCTTCGGGGATCTTCCTTTCGCTGTCAGTTGTATTTATGCCCCGCGTGAATCTATTGTTGCGCTGATGGCCTCGTCCGAGATGCTGCGTTGCCTGGTCAAGCTGGTGGTGAAGACAGCAAGCTGGTGGCCACAGCTGCCCCCAAGCAGACTCCATGGCCAGCGGTGCCTTTTGACGATGAGCCTGTCCAGTTTACATCCCTCGGCCCACGTTTCCTCACGGCGGTCCACGAGATGCAGTGACGGCTCTACCCCATGCCCTGGAAGAACCTAGGTCTACAGAGTACTTCCTGGCTGCCTGTCAGAGGAGAAACGAAGCTCGTCTGGCTCGATTTGCTCCCGGGAATCCTGGACGGCTGTACTCACAGCCGTCACCAGGGAATGCAGCGCGGGCAGAGAGCACCTTCTGCCCCTCCCCAGGCCCCGCTCTCCCACCCTAGGGCACCCTCTGCCCACCTCACAGGACTGACGCCATGTCCCTCCACTGGAGGGGACTTCACCTCCTCCCACATAGCCACATGCTGCCAAGTCTCCTCCTAAGGCCTCAAGTCCCTTCGGCCAATACGTGAGTCCAGTGAAACATTATGCCCCGGACAAAGAACACAGATGCAAAAGAGGAATTCTGTAGTGCCTCTCTCTCTCCATCAGTGTGAACACTTCACTGTCAGCCCAAACAGCACTCCCGGCTGCAAAAATAGCTGCACACCCTCCCACAGGCCTTAGTTTCCCGCACAGTATTATCACCGGTCCATGTGGTCTACTCATCTCGCTTTTGAACCCTTCCTCCCATCTCCCCTTCTTCTTCTTTTTCTTTTAGAGAGAAAGAGAGAGGGATAGACAGAAACATTGATGAGAGAGAACACTGACTGGTTGCCTCCTGCACGTCCCCTACTGGGATTGAGCCCACAACCTGGCATGTGCTCTGACCAGGAATTGAACTGGCAACCTCTTGGTGCAGGGCGATGCTCGACCACTGAGCCACACTGGCTGGGCCATAGTCAGTTGTATCGCAGGATCTCCTAGGCCCAGCTGAGCCATCTTTGTTTTTGGAGTCCGCTACTAAAGGATCACCTCTCTCTCCAAGCTTTTTGAATTCTGCCCTCCAGAAGCGCCCGCTTCCCCAGCATGCTCACCGAGCCCCCCTTGCCACGCTCCTCCCTGGGCAGGCTCCAGCTCGAGGGGTCTGCAAAGGGTGCCAGCCATCAGAGCAGTGGTTCTCAACCTTGGCTGCACATTAGAATCACCTGGGAATCTTTTTAAAATCCTGATTTCAGGGTCTCATCCTCTGGAATTTTCATGAGGCCCAGAAATCAGGATTTTAAAAAGATTCCCAGGTGATTCTAATGTACAGCCAAGGTTGAGAACCACTGCACCAGAGGCTGTGGCAGGTGGTTTCTGGGAGGAAGAGGCACCTTGCTCAGAGCCTTTTCTTGAGGGTGAGGAAATGTTCACCAGACAATGGGAAGGAGAGGGGAAGAGGCTTCTTTAAGAAGAGGGGACGCCCTGGCTGCGGGGCTCAGTTGGTTGGAACCATGTCCCGATGTCTTGGGGTTGTGGGTTGGATCCCAGTCGGGCACATACAAGAATCAACTAATGAATGTATAGGTAAGTGGAGCAGCAAATCAGTGTTCCTCTCTCCCTCTCTCTCCCCCTTCCTCTCTCAAATCAATTAAAAAAAACTTTTTTAAAAAGAAGAGGGAAAGATGTCAAAAAGCTGAGAGATAGATGCTCATGGTTTTGGTGGCCGCAAAGATTTAGGACATGGCTGGAGCATGGCAGCAGGAGGAGGGGAGAAGGTAGAATTGGGAAAGAGGCCCAGAGGCCCTATGTGAGGCGGGGCTGCTCATCCTGAGGACCGGAGCCTGGAGGGTTGTAGGCACGGGAGTGACACGGCCGGATGTGTGTGAAGGTCACACTGCTGGACAGCGGGGGGAGTTGGTCGGCGGGACAGAGCCTGGCAGGAGACAGGCGGAAGCCCCGGGCTGGTAGTGTGAGCTGGAACAGTGGCAGCCACGGCAGGATGACAAGGAGGGATACGTATTCCCCAGCGTGGGATGGGAAGCCTGGCAGGACAGAAGGTGCCCCGCAATGCCAGGCTTCAGGTGGTGGGCAGGTGCTAATGACCATGGGGC
>NW_006297281.1:1244182-1256192 GCF_000327345.1 Myotis davidii | reverse complement strand
GGCCTGCCTAGGCAGGTGGAGACTTCTGCTTCATGCATGCGCACTGGGAATGCCTGCTGCACAGGGTAGTCTGGCCGCAGCTGTCGCCTTGGCAGCCCTGCATGTAGTTGGAGCCGAAGCCGTGATGTGGATGGGATGGGTCTCAGGTCAGGACACCCCTGGAGGGCAGTGAAGGCAGCAGGCTTGGGCCAAGGGGAGCCAGGCTGTGAAGCATTCATGGCAAAGCTGACCCCACAAGGAGCGCTGGGCTGGCGAGGTCCTTCAGAGACACCCAGAGTGGGGCCTTTGTACCCCATCACTGGGCTGCCCCCGAAGGAGGGGCCCAGCCTTGGGGAAGGTGACCGGCTTCCACGGAGACAACCCCGGGGTGGGCTGGGGAGGCAACAAGATTCCGGCAGCTGGGTAGGGGCGTCGAGTTCCCCGATGGACAGAAACCACAGCGTCTGGCCCAGAAGGTGCCCTGAGGCGGCGCCCGATGCAGAGAAGAGGGCCTGGGAGAATCCTGACGCACAGCAGGCTGGAGGGCAATCGGTGATGGTGACGGAGGAGGGGTACGGGGAGGGAGGGATCAGCAGTGGTTCTGTGGAACCGGGAAAGAGGACGGTTGAGACACTGTTCATGAGAACGGGCCACCAGGTCCCTGGTGACAGCAGCTGAGGAGAGGCTGGTGCCACGAGGTACATCTTGTCCACTTCTGGCTCATAAGTCACTCCAGCCACCTCCCTACACACTCACTCCTGAAAGCGAGCCAGCCTCTGCGGCCACTCCCCTCCCTCTCCTGCTTCGTGGCTGCATTTCCTTCGCTGTCTACCTCCCAGCTCCAGCCATGACCCCTTGACCTCCAACATGACCTTCACCTTTGTTTCTTGTTCCTCCAAATGTTGAACCCTTCTGAAACATTGAGGGCATTTTTATACGTTGGCTGCCTCCTTCTAGAACATTCTGAATGTCTTCCCAGGTGAGAACCCCCTACAGCACTCTGAGCTCTGAAGAATCAGCATGTGTCCAGGTTCAAACAAGGAGCAAGAGGAAGTGGGATGGAAGTTTGGAGAAGCAGCAGGAGGTGGAGGGACGGGGGTGGAGACAGACTGTTCTAAGGTAGGAGACTCGCGAGGGCGACGATTTGCTGAGGAGGAAAAAACCAGCAGAGAATAAAAGCTAAAGGTGGGGGAGTAAGTCTGCTTCATCAGCCAGCTCCCCTCGGTGCTCAGAATCGCTGCTTCAGGCAGAAAGGGACTGTGCTGAGAGGACACTGGGGGCCTGGAATTCAAGGGAAGGTGCAAAACTGGGCTTGAAAACCAGTCAGGAGCCAACGGCCATGGCAGCAGTGAGCAGGCAAGTCCTGCAGAGGAAGAGCAGGCGGCTGCTTCGGGGCTCCTTGCCACAGGAGCATCTGCCCAGTGTGCCCGCAAGCCCCTAGGAGGTGACAAAGCTCTGTGTAGAAAGAACACAATGAGGGACTTCCTGCAACCCAGGAAGGATGCCCAGCATCAAGGAACAACTGGCTCTTCCCCTTAAAAAGAAAAAGAGCCAACACCGGACTGTATCTCCGTCACAGAGGCAGAGACAAGAGGCAAATTCTGGCCTGCACATAGTCATCCAATATTCAGGAGACTGACCAGGTTACTCCATCACTGGTCCAGGCGAAGGGCCCCTGCAGGGAGCTGCCCTCTAAGGGCCGGGGGAGAGAACACACGAACAAATGCCGGGAGCGTGTGGTACTTGGTAAGTCAAGGGAAAGGAAGACATTCAGGTCTGGAGGCCCCTCGGAGGGAGCCGACTTGGAGAGTATGGTCAGCGAGGCCTCTATGAGGGGGCAACATTTGGCAGAGATCACAGTGATGCAAATGTGTGAGTCTCCTGCCCATGTGGGGGAGGGGAGTGCGCTGGAAAGAGGGGACATCAAGATGCCAGTCCCTGTGTGCCCCAGGGACAGCGAGGGGCAGAGCAGCGGCAGGGGCCACATCACAATGTGCCTTACAGGCATGAACGTCCCTCCCAGCATGACGCAAAGCCTTGGGGGAGTCTTAGACAGGGAAATGACTCACTTTTTTGTGGTGGTTCTTTCACTGCTAAATGTCCTGTACGTGAGACTATTACGTTAAAAAACACACGCACAGGAAGCAAGGCCTTAACTTTCTGAGATACCTACTGAACTAGAACGATCTGACGTCTGAGATCTGTTTCCCGATGATCTGGGGCAGGAAAGGTGGGGAGAGCAGGTAAGGGTGGAAGGAATCGCCAAGACCATAGTGAATGTCTGTTGAGATGGAACATGGATGTGTGGAGCCCATTACACCAGTCTCTCTACTTCTGTATATGTTCAAAATGTTCTGGAGCAAAACTTTAAACAATCATTAAATAGCTTGGCCAGTGTGACGTTCAGTGGTTGAGTGTCGATCTATGAACCAGGAGGTCACGGCTCAATTCCCGGTCAGGGCACGGGCCCAGTTGTGGACTCCATCCCTGGTAGGGTGGCCTGCAGGAGGCAGCAAATCAATGCGTCTCTCATCATTGATGTTTCTATTTCTCTCTTCCTCTCTGAAATCAATATAAATATATTAAAAAAGAAATATCTGAATAGGTGTGCAAAGTTCGTATACATGGAAAGTCACTGGGTGGGTATCCAGAGTTAGGGGCCTGATCATGCGTCCATCCACAAGGGAACACTGCAGCTGTGGGAGAGAAGGCCTTCCTCATGAGTGTGCACATGCATGTGTACATGTATATGCATATGTACAGTATATGTGTATGTGTGTACAGCCCAGTTCTTTCAAATACCGAGCAAAAGCTTCCCTTTCAGGACTATAGGGAGGCTTCCTCTCCAACCAGTCATAGGAGAGAGTTGGGCTCAGGCTGGTCAAACCCTGCTAGGCCCAAGGGACATGAGGCTGAATTAAAGCTCCAAGCTCCTCCACAAGCCACCCTGGGGACGGAGCTGCAGGGGCCGGCCCAGTGGGGGTGCCCTGAAGGCTGGAGGTTCTCCTGAGGTGGACCCAGGCCAGGCCAGGTTGTAAGGGTGGGCAGGGGTGTCATTCTAGGTGGGAGGAGCTGCACGTGGACCAGCGAGGAGAGCAGAGGAGCTGGGGAGTGGCCTGCGCAGGGAAGGGCAATACACCGAGACTGGGCTAATGTGGAAGAAGGAAGGAGGAGAGGCGAGGGAGGCCATGGGTGCACTCCCCGTGGGCTGAGCTTGTTCCTCGCTCAACAGTGTGGGGCGCTGTTCTAGTGCGGGATGTGGCGTGACCAGGGAAGGGACCTGCTCCTGAAGGGCCGCAGCCACAAACAAGGAAACACAGGAAGAACACTTGGGGCAGAGACCAATGCAGTGCAGACATAACAAACGATAAACTGAGAGTGTGAGAGGGGGGTGGGAGGGGGCAGAGGTCAGGGGACCTCATGTAGGAAGGTCTAATGACAAGAAGGAACCTTCACCAACAGGGGAAGGAGGGCGGGGACACCACAGTCACCAGCTAACTGTGCGAGACAATTGTTTTGCTAATAAAACCACGGTAAGGAAATTTGCTTTTTCTGTTAGTAACGAACTCATTACTGAGTGCTGTTTTTAGTCCTTTCCCCGGGGTTTTAGAGACCGCTGAGGGTGGGAGGTGTGCTGAGACTGGTGGGCATGGCTCTGGGTCCCCACACCCCACCTGCAGGGGCCGGCTGAGTGTCAGAGGGAGGAGGCCAGGAGGCGCACCCACCTGCTGCGGGAGGTCACATCTGGGAAGAACTGCACGACAGCCAGCAGATTGTGGTGGTGATCCGACACCAAGCTCAGGGCACGGCACAGCTGCCGGAGCTGTGGGGACAGCCAGCACCGTGGTGGGCAAGGGAGGGGCCACTTCCACCTGACTCTCACCAGCCCACTCGGAGGGTCAGAGGGCCAGCCATGGAGGCAGGGACATGCCACCCCCTCTGGGCGTGTGAAGGGCACCTGGGGGCCCTCTAGGGGAGGGGGCTGGCTGGCCCAGGGCTCCGTACCTTCCCCGGCCACTCCTGGATGCTCTGGAGGAGCAGGAGCAGCAGCTGCTGCAGGTCGGTGTTGGGCAGCAGGCGCAACCGCACGTCCAGGCCAGCTCTGCACAGCAGCTCCATCAGGTCCAAGAGGTCTCCATCCGTGGCGGCCTCAGGCTGCGCCTGGGCACACAGTGTCAGGAACTGGAGAACAGAGAGAACACGAGGGCAGTGGGGACCGTCCTGGGAGACAGGGCAGGCAGGAAGGGTCGCACTGTGAGCCCCTCACCATGTTGGGTAGGAGCGAGATAAGCAGGGAGGTGAGTGCAGACCCTGCGGTCCTCAGGTGGCAGTGTGGAGGGTGTGAGGGTCCCGTGCGTCAGTTCTGGCAGCCCATGCAGTGCCTGCTGTGGTGCCGAGCCCGTGGGTGCAGGGGGCACTCCGGGAGCTGGCCTATGGAACGGGCCTGGATGGGGCACAGAGACAGCCACTTGACTCACTTTATAGATGTAGCTCAGGCTGATGTCCAAAGCCGTCTCCTGGCGGGTGTCCTGCTGCTCACGCCAGCCTGGGCTGGCCTCACTTGCAAGCACTCTAAGGCAAGACAGGGACAAGGAAGGAAACGGGAATGGGCACCAGGGAGAACTGAGGTGGAGGGACCCACACTCGCTCAAGGACACAGAGCCCAGGGAACATCCACTCAGCCTGGACCCTGCGTGCTGGTCGCTACTGCCATGTAACAAATGACCCCAAATGCAAAGGCTAAGGAACGTTTATTATCTCACAGTTCCTGAGGGTCGGGGATGCAGAAGCAACTCAGCTCGGTGGTTTGGGCTCAGGTCTCTCAGGAGGTTGTCCCCAAGACGCTGGGGGATGGGCTGCTGTCCTCTCAGGCCTGGCTGGGCAGGCAGAGCTCCTAAGCTCACTCGCACGATCATCAGGCCTGGCTCCCCACGGCTCCCTGGGCTCCTCCACAGGCAGCCTGCTTCCTGAAGGCCCACGAGTGACTCGAGAGGAGAAAGCCTGGGACGGAGGCTGCAGCCTTTCGCATCTGGCTGCAGCAGTGACACCCAGCCTGCAGACACCAGGCCAGCCTGACGGCTCCACTCCTGCCAGGCCTCCAGCTGCAGGTTCCCGGGACTTGGGAAACAGAAAGCCGTGCGCCATTGCCCCCACAGCCGTCCTCAAAGGCGTGTCCTCTGACCATCCAGGTGTGGAGACACGCGCTCTGAAAGCACGGAGCTGCAGCCTCCAAAGTCAGTAAGGTAGGTGACAATCAGAGCAAGAGCCCAGCACGGACCTGTCCCCCGGGGGAGGGAGCAGGCCTGGTGGAGCCCAGATGCAGTCAGAGGCCAGGATCACAGCAAAACCCATTCAGGACTAGTCGCACTCAGGGTGGCAGGACGCCCCCGGGAGAGCAGGGTCACCGCCCTCTGCACCAGCTTCTTCTCAGGACGCCCCTGCCCAGCGATTCTCTCTGGGGCCAAGTGCGTATTGTTGATGTCAGGTAAGCGAAGCGAGTGTATGACACTGTGTCTCATCCACGTTCCCACTCGTGTGGACCAGCCTGCAGGCCTGCTAACAGCGGCTCTTGCTGACAAAGACGCTGATGGCAGTGCTGCCGACCACAGGCCCCGCTCCCGGCACGCTCCGGGGAGGCCTCTGCTCCTCCTTACGGGGCACTGGCGCTGCTTCTCAGGCAAGAAGGAGACCCAGTCTAGGCACTAGGGAAGTCGGTGCCCACAACCACGCTAGGGCGAGGGTGAGGGCTGGGTCCGCCTTTGATTAGGGCCAGGCAGGGGGGAGGCCGGCATTTACACCTGGACAACAGGGCTGTTTGTCCAAGGGGAGCTGCAGCTGGAGCAGCCTGAACTCACAGGTGGGCAAGCACGGGGGGTTTCAGATTTCCCAAAAGGGCATTAGAGGGGCTTGATGCCTCCATGGAGAGCAGTGGCCTCCCAGACAGCGTGAGGCCAAGAAGGTGGAGTGCAGGACCTGGGATCTGGTGACATCAAGGGAGGCGAGGCTGTGACAGACCCAAGACTCCTGGGAGGGAAGGCCAGCCTCCCAGTGAGAGGGACAGTCTCCCCCAGTGAGAGGGGCAGTCTCCCAGTGAGAGGGGCAGTCTCTCAGTGAGAGGGACAGTCCCCCAGTGAGAGGGGCAGGCTCCCAGTGAGAGGGACAGCCTCCCAGTCAGAGGGGCAGTCTCCCAGTGAGAGGGGCAGTCTCTCAGTGAGAGGGACAGTCTCCCAGTGAGAGGGGCAGTCTCCCAGTGAGAACAGCCTCCCCAGTGAGAGGGACAGCCTCCCAGTGAGAGGGACAGTCCCCCCAGTGAGAGGGACAGTCCCCCAGTGAGAGGGACAGTCTCCCCAGTGAGAGGGACAGTCTCCCCAGTGAGAGAGACAGTCTCCCAGTGAGAGAGACAGTCTCCCCAGTGAGAGGGACAGTCTCCCCGTGAGAGGGACAGTCTCTCCGTGAGAGGGACAGTCTCTCCGTGAGAGGGACAGTCTCTCCGTGAGAGGGACAGTCTCTCCGTGAGAGGGACAGTCTCTCCGTGAGAGGGACAGTCTCTCCGTGAGAGGGACAGTCTCTCCGTGAGAGGGACAGTCTCTCCGTGAGAGGGACAGTCTCTCCGTGAGAGGGACAGTCTCTCCGTGAGAGGGACAGTCTCTCCGTGAGAGGGACAGTCTCTCCGTGAGAGGGACAGTCTCTCCGTGAGAGGGACAGTCTCTCCGTGAGAGGGACAGTCTCTCCGTGAGAGGGACAGTCTCTCCGTGAGAGGGACAGTCTCTCCGTGAGAGGGACAGTCTCTCCGTGAGAGGGACAGTCTCTCCGTGAGAGGGACAGTCTCTCCGTGAGAGGGACAGTCTCTCCGTGAGAGGGACAGTCTCTCCGTGAGAGGGACAGTCTCTCCGTGAGAGGGACAGTCTCTCCGTGAGAGGGACAGTCTCTCCGTGAGAGGGACAGTCTCTCCGTGAGAGGGACAGTCTCTCCGTGAGAGGGACAGTCTCTCCGTGAGAGGGACAGTCTCTCCGTGAGAGGGACAGTCTCTCCGTGAGAGGGACAGTCTCTCCGTGAGAGGGACAGTCTCTCCGTGAGAGGGACAGTCTCTCCGTGAGAGGGACAGTCTCTCCGTGAGAGGGACAGTCTCTCCGTGAGAGGGACAGTCTCTCCGTGAGAGGGACAGTCTCTCCGTGAGAGGGACAGTCTCTCCGTGAGAGGGACAGTCTCTCCGTGAGAGGGACAGTCTCTCCGTGAGAGGGACAGTCTCTCCGTGAGAGGGACAGTCTCTCCGTGAGAGGGACAGTCTCTCCGTGAGAGGGACAGTCTCTCCGTGAGAGGGACAGTCTCTCCGTGAGAGGGACAGTCTCTCCGTGAGAGGGACAGTCTCTCCGTGAGAGGGACAGTCTCTCCGTGAGAGGGACAGTCTCTCCGTGAGAGGGACAGTCTCTCCGTGAGAGGGACAGTCTCTCCGTGAGAGGGACAGTCTCTCCGTGAGAGGGACAGTCTCTCCGTGAGAGGGACAGTCTCTCCGTGAGAGGGACAGTCTCTCCGTGAGAGGGACAGTCTCTCCGTGAGAGGGACAGTCTCTCCGTGAGAGGGACAGTCTCTCCGTGAGAGGGACAGTCTCTCCGTGAGAGGGACAGTCTCTCCGTGAGAGGGACAGTCTCTCCGTGAGAGGGACAGTCTCTCCGTGAGAGGGACAGTCTCTCCGTGAGAGGGACAGTCTCTCCGTGAGAGGGACAGTCTCTCCGTGAGAGGGACAGTCTCTCCGTGAGAGGGACAGTCTCTCCGTGAGAGGGACAGTCTCTCCGTGAGAGGGACAGTCTCTCCGTGAGAGGGACAGTCTCTCCGTGAGAGGGACAGTCTCTCCGTGAGAGGGACAGTCTCTCCGTGAGAGGGACAGTCTCTCCGTGAGAGGGACAGTCTCTCCGTGAGAGGGACAGTCTCTCCGTGAGAGGGACAGTCTCTCCGTGAGAGGGACAGTCTCTCCGTGAGAGGGACAGTCTCTCCGTGAGAGGGACAGTCTCTCCGTGAGAGGGACAGTCTCTCCGTGAGAGGGACAGTCTCTCCGTGAGAGGGACAGTCTCTCCGTGAGAGGGACAGTCTCTCCGTGAGAGGGACAGTCTCTCCGTGAGAGGGACAGTCTCTCCGTGAGAGGGACAGTCTCTCCGTGAGAGGGACAGTCTCTCCGTGAGAGGGACAGTCTCTCCGTGAGAGGGACAGTCTCTCCGTGAGAGGGACAGTCTCTCCGTGAGAGGGACAGTCTCTCCGTGAGAGGGACAGTCTCTCCGTGAGAGGGACAGTCTCTCCGTGAGAGGGACAGTCTCTCCGTGAGAGGGACAGTCTCTCCGTGAGAGGGACAGTCTCTCCGTGAGAGGGACAGTCTCTCCGTGAGAGGGACAGTCTCTCCGTGAGAGGGACAGTCTCTCCGTGAGAGGGACAGTCTCTCCGTGAGAGGGACAGTCTCTCCGTGAGAGGGACAGTCTCTCCGTGAGAGGGACAGTCTCTCCGTGAGAGGGACAGTCTCTCCGTGAGAGGGACAGTCTCTCCGTGAGAGGGACAGTCTCTCCGTGAGAGGGACAGTCTCTCCGTGAGAGGGACAGTCTCTCCGTGAGAGGGACAGTCTCTCCGTGAGAGGGACAGTCTCTCCGTGAGAGGGACAGTCTCTCCGTGAGAGGGACAGTCTCTCCGTGAGAGGGACAGTCTCTCCGTGAGAGGGACAGTCTCTCCGTGAGAGGGACAGTCTCTCCGTGAGAGGGACAGTCTCTCCGTGAGAGGGACAGTCTCTCCGTGAGAGGGACAGTCTCTCCGTGAGAGGGACAGTCTCTCCGTGAGAGGGACAGTCTCTCCGTGAGAGGGACAGTCTCTCCGTGAGAGGGACAGTCTCTCCGTGAGAGGGACAGTCTCTCCGTGAGAGGGACAGTCTCTCCGTGAGAGGGACAGTCTCTCCGTGAGAGGGACAGTCTCTCCGTGAGAGGGACAGTCTCTCCGTGAGAGGGACAGTCTCTCCGTGAGAGGGACAGTCTCTCCGTGAGAGGGACAGTCTCTCCGTGAGAGGGACAGTCTCTCCGTGAGAGGGACAGTCTCTCCGTGAGAGGGACAGTCTCTCCGTGAGAGGGACAGTCTCTCCGTGAGAGGGACAGTCTCTCCGTGAGAGGGACAGTCTCTCCGTGAGAGGGACAGTCTCTCCGTGAGAGGGACAGTCTCTCCGTGAGAGGGACAGTCTCTCCGTGAGAGGGACAGTCTCTCCGTGAGAGGGACAGTCTCTCCGTGAGAGGGACAGTCTCTCCGTGAGAGGGACAGTCTCTCCGTGAGAGGGACAGTCTCTCCGTGAGAGGGACAGTCTCTCCGTGAGAGGGACAGTCTCTCCGTGAGAGGGACAGTCTCTCCGTGAGAGGGACAGTCTCTCCGTGAGAGGGACAGTCTCTCCGTGAGAGGGACAGTCTCTCCGTGAGAGGGACAGTCTCTCCGTGAGAGGGACAGTCTCTCCGTGAGAGGGACAGTCTCTCCGTGAGAGGGACAGTCTCTCCGTGAGAGGGACAGTCTCTCCGTGAGAGGGACAGTCTCTCCGTGAGAGGGACAGTCTCTCCGTGAGAGGGACAGTCTCTCCGTGAGAGGGACAGTCTCTCCGTGAGAGGGACAGTCTCTCCGTGAGAGGGACAGTCTCTCCGTGAGAGGGACAGTCTCTCCGTGAGAGGGACAGTCTCTCCGTGAGAGGGACAGTCTCTCCGTGAGAGGGACAGTCTCTCCGTGAGAGGGACAGTCTCTCCGTGAGAGGGACAGTCTCTCCGTGAGAGGGACAGTCTCTCCGTGAGAGGGACAGTCTCTCCGTGAGAGGGACAGTCTCTCCGTGAGAGGGACAGTCTCTCCGTGAGAGGGACAGTCTCTCCGTGAGAGGGACAGTCTCTCCGTGAGAGGGACAGTCTCTCCGTGAGAGGGACAGTCTCTCCGTGAGAGGGACAGTCTCTCCGTGAGAGGGACAGTCTCTCCGTGAGAGGGACAGTCTCTCCGTGAGAGGGACAGTCTCTCCGTGAGAGGGACAGTCTCTCCGTGAGAGGGACAGTCTCTCCGTGAGAGGGACAGTCTCTCCGTGAGAGGGACAGTCTCTCCGTGAGAGGGACAGTCTCTCCGTGAGAGGGACAGTCTCTCCGTGAGAGGGACAGTCTCTCCGTGAGAGGGACAGTCTCTCCGTGAGAGGGACAGTCTCTCCGTGAGAGGGACAGTCTCTCCGTGAGAGGGACAGTCTCTCCGTGAGAGGGACAGTCTCTCCGTGAGAGGGACAGTCTCTCCGTGAGAGGGACAGTCTCTCCGTGAGAGGGACAGTCTCTCAGTGAGAGGCCAGCCTCCTGGAAGTGCTCCACACTCGGCCTCCCTGTGTGCCTCTCCTGGGGAGCAGCAGGCTGTAGAATGGGGTCCTCCCCTCCCTTTGAGGAGCCACTTGACTGAAATGTGGCGTCTGTGACTGCTATGCTGGGAGACAGCATCAGCTAGTCCCGGACCTCCACGCGGCTTCCGCAGGCGGCCACGGAGCACAGGGATTGATGGCCTAGCCCTTCCCCTCCTGCACTCAGCAGGTTAAGAGGGAGCCACGTGAGTCCATGAGCCAAGCAGCCGCATCTGTGCTGCGTGTCCCTCAGTGGCGAGGTCAGGGCTCACCACCCCACTAGCAGCAGCAGGAGCTGGAGTCTGGGTCACCGTGACCCACTGAGTAATCTTTCTTTTTGGGGAAGAATTAGAAATGTATCAGGTCTTCTGGAAAACCAGCCCCGTTTTGTTTCTCCCAAGGGTTGAAAAAATAAGTTACTATCTGTATGGCAGCAGTGCGACCTTAGCGGGAGGAGGGTAAGAAGTGTGGGCACCGCCCCCCACAACCCAGAGCTGCTCTGAGGGGAAGAGGGCCCCTGAAAAGCGGGGTGCCCTTTCAGTGGCCTGTCATCTGCTCACTGTTCCTTTCCGAGGACCACATGGGGGGCCTCCAGCCCCGGGCACGGCCGCGGGCCTGCTGGCCGAGAGGCAGGCCTGTATCCGAGCAGGGCTCTCAGCTTTGTCATCGGAAGCGGCCCTGGAGGACCAGCTGTGGTCCCTGCGGCCCTGCTCTCTCTTCCCAGGTGAGACTCCGGAGCCCGTGGTATAGCCTCTCGGAGGAAGCAGAGCTCTCGTTCAGCACCCACACTGGTCCCTCCTCCCCTGCTCCCCCACTGTAACACCCTCCTGGTCTCTCCGAGTGTCGCTGGCAGAGGGGCGACTCTTTGCAACAGGCGGACAGCAGACCGTCCCACGTGTCCACTGCAGAAGGGCCGTGTTTTCTGAAAGGACATCTCGAGGCTCTCTGGGAGATGGTGACGGTTTAAGGAAATCTGAGATTAAGAACAGATGGTGGGAGACCTGAATTTCTCATAGCAGCAGGAAAGGCAGCCAAGCCGTGGGCCGCGTAGACGCTCAGCCCTGTGTCCAGCCTTGGCCATCACGAGGCCCTGTGGGTGCCCCGCAGGAGACCCAGCGCATCTGCTCTGCCCGAGAGGGGCATCCCGGAAGCCGACAGAGGAGAGATGTCCCTGGTGTGGACTCAGCTGGCACAGGGCGGGCCTGCTCTGAGTCTGGTCAGGAACAAGATGAGGAGGGTGGTGGGAGGAGGCAGCCGGCCCTGCAATGCTCTTGTGACCCGTGTATCCACGAAGGATGCCACACCATTGCTGGAGGAGATGCTGGACCTGCTTCCTGAACCCCCCAGACATGTCATCTTCCTACCCATGACCCCCAGCGCTTCCCCAAGCACAGTAGCCAGCCAGCCCCACAAGCAACACCGGGCATCTTCGCCACCGCCCCCCGCGCGGGTCACAGGAGGCGTCCAGGACCTGTCTGCTCCTCTGCAGGAGGTTGTGTCCAGGCAGATACACCTCCTCAGGTCTCATCTGGCAGGCAGTTCTACCGGCTCTTACAGCACTGTGACAGGGAGTCCCCCGTGGCCACTGCCTGCTCCTTGGGGCCAGCTCTAAATGCTCTTGGGAAATGGCGTCAACTGCAAGCCCAGGGGGTGGGCCCAGGGGAA
>NW_006297281.1:1226844-1244066 GCF_000327345.1 Myotis davidii | reverse complement strand
GGCTCTGGTGGTGCCTCGGCCTGGTCTGAGGACCACTTGGCTCTGCCTGTCTCCTGCACAGGCTGACTGCACCTGGTAAGGCCGAAGTCTGTGTGCTGGGTCTGTTCACAGTATCTGAGGGGACACATTTAAAGGGCCACAGTTCCAGGCCCACCCGCCCGCCTCCCGTGGCCTCCAAGCACAGTGGTTTATCCTGAAGCATCTGCGGCAGGACGCCACGGAAGGGAGGGGGAGGGCAGTGGCTCTGCGAGGGTAGAGTGATGAGTGCTTATGTCTCCAGCCAGGCTCTCTGAGCCCCACAGCACCCCTACTTCCGATGCGCATTTGTTTCCTGAGTGTCATTCCCTCCTGACCCACCCTAGGGGGTGGTGTGATGGCAGCTCTGGGCTGGGAAGAGGCTGATCCCTCTGGCTCAAGCTCAGGGGAGTGGGGGCGGAGCTGCAGGCAGGCACACGCGGGGCAGTCACGGCAAGCCAGTGTGGTTTGGTTGGCAGATGATTACTAGTCGCCATTGTGGAAGAAATTCTTTAGAGAGCGTGGGCCTTCTCCGCAGATGGGCATTGGTCCCAGCACCTTCTGGGACCAGGGAGTCTGCAGGAGGGGGCTCCCATGTAACCACCCACTCAGGGTTCTAAATACTCTGTTGTATCTCAAACCAACTTCTGAAAGAATTATCCAGAAAGAGGTTAGATGGGCCATAACCTGTAGAACAAGCTCATAGCGTGTACGGCTTTCACAGCCCAGGTCTCCTCACTGTCCATCCAACTGATGGGTATTGTATGGCTTTGTTCCTAGAGGGCAGGGACCATGCTCATGCAAATGAGCATCACCCAGCCCAGTGCACAAAGGGCACACCCGCACACAAATGGAGCATCGTGGATGTCACCGAGCAACAGTGCCCTGCTGGCCACGAGGGTGGGAGCCACGCGGAGGCCTGCAGATGGACTGAAGAGACTGGGGCATGTCTTGGGAGAGTCGGGGCAGCGAGGGCTCTGCATCAGGAAGGAGCAGAAGAGATGCCAACCAAACCAGCAAGACGCATGGGCCTGGTTCTTTCTGTGCCGCCAGGTCTGGGAGCCTGGCAGTTCATGCATTAGGTTCTCGGGTACTCGTGTGGGGTTGTCGTGTAATTCCCTCAGACTCGGCTTCCCCGAGCTTAAGAACTTTTAAAAAAATGTATTTTTATTGATTTCAGACAGGAGAGGAGAGGGAGAGAGAAACATCGATGAGAGAATCATCGATTGGCTGCCTCCTGCACATGCCACACAGGGGATCAAGCCCACAACCTGGGCATGTGTCCTGACCGGGAATGAAACTGTGACCTCCTGGTTCATAGGCTGATGCTCAACTTTTTATATAAAAAGCCAGAAGAAATCTTTCTTTTTCTAGCTTATAAATGCTCACTGAGCTGAGGATTGTGGCAAGCCGGCACGGCCATGGCATACTCAGCCCCACGTTGGGCGCCACTTATGCCACACCAGCACAGCCCAGGGTGAACCTGAGTGCGGGTGGTGAAGGATTTAGAAAAGACAGACAAGAAAATAAAAGCTGGGTCTCAGTGGGACGCTGTCCTCTCTGATGGAGAGCTAGCGACAGCGCCTGCAAGCCAAATCTTTATTTTATAGCCAGAGGCCACGAGGCAAAGTAAAGGTGTGGTCAAGATGTTTACAACATTCTCATGGGTTTCGATCCTACTCATTTACATGCACCTGAACTCTATCAAGACCACATCACTCAGGCACCTGGGGCCACGTGTTCAGACCACAGGTTCAAGCTTACAACTATAGCTGTTGGCTATAATTGTGCTGGGAGGGCTCTGCCCTCCAGGCTGGGACTTGCACGTGGCAATGAGAAGACTGTGCCTTCTCATTAGTCCGAGGCTTGAACCTGTCCAAACACTGTAGCCGCTCTCCACAGAGGGTCATTCTACAAATAATGAAATTGATAGCTTTGTGCAATGAATGGCTAGTTGTGTTACATTTATAGAACAGTATATACTTTAAATTAATATTTCCCAGCCTGAATATATTTTTAGAAGAACCCTTCTTTGTAGGGGTACTACTTTGTTTTGTTTCTTAATGTTAGTACTGAGGAAAAACCTGGTCCTACGCAACGGATACATTTTGATGGGTCTGAACTGAGTCCCGTACCTGGTGAGGGAGGGCGTGGGAAAGGGGCTGCACTCACCTCCTGCCATGCGGAGAGGGCCCCTGCGGGCACAGAGCAGGGATGTGGGTGCCCAGGCTGCAGACCACCTCCATGACCTCTTGCGTTGAGGGGCACCACATGCGCACATCCTCATCTGTCAGGCCAGAGGGAGGCAAGGGTTAGAGCAGGCGGAGGAAGACAGGGCACACACCCTTGCAGGAGGGGGGGCTGTGGAGACCAGCCTGGCCGGAGGGGACCAGCTTCTGCACCATGTGGCACAGGCACCCCCTGCAGAAATACGCACCCGTGGTTCTCAGACACTCATTGGGGCTCTGGGAACCTGGACCTTCATTCTCTGACCTTCAAGCCATGGACCACCTGACCATCTCTGGCAGGCAGTCCGCAGGGCACTAAGCTGCTCAGAGTGGAGCCAAACGGCGAGCCCTCAAAATGGCAGAAAACGCCCGTCTCAGCACCCCGCTCTGCCACACAGGGCCCTGGCCCTGGCCACCGGGTTTCCCAGGCCCCCATCCCTGCCGGTGTCCTCAGCAAGCACAGGCTGTGAGCACCATCTTCTCTTGACCAGTTTAGAAAACACGAGTGATAATCTGGCCCCATCCACAAAGGGGAAACCTTACATACTCAGTGTTAGACTCCCAGGGCAAGGACGATGGGCCAGATACAGAGGGTCACCAGGCAGAAAGCCCCGATGCCTAGCAAAGGGCAAACTGGAAAAGAAGACCCTCGCCCCAGGGTAACCTGTCCTCCCCTAGCATATCGTTCACTGGTCGTGCGGTCTGGGCCCAGATCTTTCAGATCGCTGGTCAGGCGGTTCGGACCCCTGACCTTTTCCTCCCTAAAGATAACATCTAGGCCTCAGTTGTATTTTATTTTTTAAATATATTTTTAATGATTTTAGAGAGGAGGGAGAGGGAGAGATAGAAATAACAATGAGAATCATTGATCGGCTGCCTCCTGCACGCCCTCTACTGGGGACAGAGCCTGCAACCTGGGCATGTGCCCTTGACGGAATCGAACTTGGGACCTTCAGTCCTTAGGCCGACGCTCTATCCACTGAGCCAACCGGCCAGGGCTCAGTTGTATTTTAGCTCCAAGCCTAGAAAAGCAGCAAGGCACTCAGGACACTGAGCCCCACAGAGCTGAGCCAGATGCGAGCCCTGCCCCAGAGGCCTCAAAACCGCAGAAAACACCCGTCTCAGCGCTGTGGCTGCCTCAGGACCAGCTGCAGTGACTAATGACCCCGGCCCTGGCACTGACCCATCCATCAGTGGAGACCACGACCCTGAAAGAACACAGCTGGAAAGCTGATGGATATTCTATGAGACACTCCGCGAGACCTCCCTGAGACAAATACACTCAGGACAAAGGACCCAGCATCCGCTCTCCCTCCAAGGAGCATGCCCATGCCCTTCCCCCACAGGCACGAGTCCCCCAGCCTCTAAGGGGCCCCACGAGACTCGCAACCAGGGGAGCAATGGGCAGTGGCAGCTCGTCCCAGGCTTACCCCCTAACCTGTCTCCAAGGCCCCCTTTTCTCTGTGCAGCCCTTCCCTTTGGATAGTCCACCCCCCATCTCCGTCCCTTAAATAAATTCAATTTTCTTTCATCACTGTCTGAGATGGCTATTTTTCCTGACTCTAACCTTTCACTCAGGGCTTTTGCTTTTGTCAGACTATTTAAGGACATTTTCAGGAACAGGAGAACGGGAAAATAAAAACAAGGCCAAGCATGTTTCCTAAAGATGAAATGCTACAACGTCCTCTCTGCACATGACATGCCCCCATGCCCATCAAGACGCAATGGAGGGAGAGGAAGGAAGGAAGGAAGGAATGAAGGGAGGAAAGAAAGAAGGAAGGCCCTCCTAAACCAATCTGACGAAGTAGTGCACGGCTAAGAGGACAACTGACACCAAGTCACAAAATAAGCCGGCAGTGTCAGAACACAAATGCAGAATTTGACAATGAATGAGGTGTCGGATCAGGAACCTGGAGGAGGGCCCTAGCCGATCTGGCTCAGTGGATAGAGCGTGGTCCTGCGGGCCAAAGGGTCCCAGGTTTGATTCCAGTCAAGGACACATACCTCGGTTGCAAGATCCTCGGTCAGGGCTCGTGCAGGAGGCAACCAATCGGTGTGTTTCTCTCAATCAGTATTTCTGTCTTTCCCTCTCTCTTTCACTCTCCCTAAAAATCAATGGAGAAATATCCTTGGGTGAGGATTAACCCCTCCCCAAAAAAGAAAAGAAAGAACCTGGAGGCGGGGCTGGGGCACTAGCAGGTATGCGCCAACCTTGCCGTCAGAGGGTGGATGCGCTCTCCTGAGGGCCACCTCCCTGCGCCCATGTGCGGGAACTGTGCCGGTGCTAAGGCTATAAAGGGGACCCTGTGAGAACTTGACCTCAGGGAGCCCGCAGTCTAGGACGGAGAGGAGCCAGGTGGACATATGAGTACAGGAGATGTTCACGCAGAAAACAAAGCAGGTGAAAAGTATGGCGCCTGCTCAGAGGAGCAGAATCAACTGTCCAGAGAAAGGAGGGCAAGGAACAGCACAGGCAACAGGAAAGGAAGCACACCGCTTGCAAAGCCACAGAAATGACAAAGACAGAGGAGCATGTCCAGAGACCAAGGCAAGTCACCAAGTGGCCTAAACTCATTGTGGAGCCGGCTATAGAGCCAGCAGCCAGCAGAGGGGCGGGCAGGGGGTCTGAGCCCCATCCAAGGACGTGGCTTCGGCCGCATCGGGTGTCTCTCTTCGGAAATGTATATGGGTCCAGGCTCACCCAACAAGTAATTAGACTCCTGGAGGAGGAAAAACTTTCCTTGTTTGTTTTTTCCCTCTCAGGCAGCTTAACAAGAGAGCGTAATGATAGCCCTTGTCTGCTTCACAACCAGCTGGGAAGAATGAAGTCTGCAAAACACAATGCGACTCCGCTGGAGAGAGAGCTGTTTACCGGGCCCTTGGGGACGTGCTCGTACGTGCACGCATGTGTGGGCGGCGATGAACTTTCCAGGGAGGGGAAGGCGCGTATGGAAAGAGAATCAAGCTAGGGCGAGGCCCTGGGAGGCCCAGCTGGGCCAGAACATCCTGCCAGGGTGTCAGACCCAAAGGGTACTGTGTGGGGCCTACACCCTTCCCACTGAGGCCCGCACAGGTGCTCTGGTGCTGGGGCGGGGAAACACCAGCCTCAAGCCTGGAGCCTGGCATTGTCCAGTAGTGACCCAGGCACAGGTGTCAGAAGCAGTTTCAGAGAACGGGCGCTGGGCTGCCTGGGGATAAATGTCATCACAGCCCCGGAAGTTGGCTAAGTGACAACAGGCACCAGAGAGCCCATAATTAACGCTGCCTGTAAGTAGGCCATGCGCTCAGCTTTTCCTGAGCGTGTCCCGGGTGAGGGTTTTTTGGAGAGCTGGCACAGAAGAAAACCCAGGCATGGAGCTACCAGCTCCATCTCCCTCAGTCTCCACGCCCACGGCAGTCATCCGAGGCGATCCCCGGGCCGGCCGTGCCTTCCTCCAGTGCCAACAGCTTGCACAGCTGGCTCTGTTTAGAGGTTGAGGGCCTGGAGGCGTCCCTGTTGGTGGCTCTCCTGGGATGGAACGGATGCGTCGAAGACAGGCAGGGCAAGAAAAGCATCAGGCCTAAACCAGTGACTTTTCCATCTGCGCCTCATGGCAGTGGCTTCACATAACCCCACTTTGTCCAGGCCCTGTGTGCGTGGGACGGGGAACCACACAGCCCAGGACCCGGAGGAGGGCTCCACCGCCTCAGCCTTCATGGGGGCTGCTCCCAAACACCATCGCTGCCAATCATCAGACCGAGCCCCAATCCAGAGTGTGGGCTTAAAACCCATCCTGCCTGCCCTCCCAACTCTAATTCCTTAGCTTCCCTCAGCACTTTCCTAGTCAAATTTAAACTCATTTCAACGTCACTGATTCCGCCTTTGTCATTTAAAGTCTTGTTCACTCAACAAACAGTAAGTGAACACTGAATGCTGGGGTCCAGCAATGTAGGAGAGACAGACACACGTGCGTGTGTGTGTGTGTGTCCTGGTCTCTTGGAACTGATGAGTGGGTAGGGAAATAGTGCATGTGACAAGTCGACAAATAAATATATAAATGATGGCAGGTAGGTGGCGGGCCTGGGAGAAAGGTGGCCAGGGTGACAGCGATGTCACAGACAGAAGAAAGCCACAGGGACCTGAGACCAGAGTGCAGCTCCTCCCAGCAGAGCCCGGGTGCTGGGGGTGCGAGGCCCGGGGTGGGGCCTGCTGCCCTCCAGATGCTGGGGTGTGCAAGGCTGAGTGTGGAGGCCTGCTGCCCTGCACACGTTGGGGGTGTGAGGCCCAGGGTGGGGCCCTGCTGCCCTGCAGACTGGGGCAAGGACGCAGGGCAAAGGAGCAGGCTAGTCATGTGGGGAGGGAATGATGTTACCAAAGGGACCCATTATGCCTATCAAGTCCATATTTTAAAAATGCACTCATTTCATGGCACAACTACAGGGTGAGGCCCCATGCACGGGGGATGGGGGGGTGTCTCCCATCAGCAGCCTTAATGGGGTGCTGGTTCCTAAAGGAAGCACGGTGCCCACCCATTGTTGGGGAGAGCCATGTTTTCCCAACACTCATGGTGCCTCTCACAGCAGAAAGCTGGCCTAGCAGGACCTTGACAAGCCATGATCCACTCTGTTCTCACCCCCACTGGCTCCTTCTCCGGACCTGCTCTACCCACCTTCTTCCAGAACCTTCTTTTTGCTTGACGCTGTGCAACCGCCCATGGGCCTCTTCACTCTCCTTTTCTCCCCACTCCCTGAGACCAGACCCCCCTTTGGTGCCGCCACAGCCTCTCTGCCTGCCTTGTGTAGCCCAGCCTGCATGCAGCCCCATCTACAGCCCTCCACCCACCACACACAGCCTCTGTCAGCCCTGGCCTGTTTATTCATGGGGCCTCGGGTGTGCACAGGGTAGGTGATGCCGTCCTCACGCCACCTCTCTTCTGCCTCTGTAACTCACACTACCGCCTGGTGTCACCTAACACAGCGGAGCACTCCAGGCTCTGCTGTGTGGGACAGACCTGCATTGTGCCAAACCACTGAACCACTCGTGTTGGCTAGAATTAGGTTCAGGTGCAAATAACAGAGACCACAGACAAAACAAAGAACCTGCCTGGTTTTAAATAAGCTAGATTTTAATTCTCTTTGATAAAAAGGAAGCCTGGAGGCAAGTGGGCTGCAGGGACCTGACTGACCTGTAGGGCGCTGGGTGCCCACCTCCTGCTGTGCCATTCTCAGCATGTGCCTCTCCTTCTCAGGGCCGCCTCGTGGTCCAAGATGGCTGCGAGAGGCCCGGCTATCACGTCCCAGGCCCAGGCAACCACTTCCTCACTTTGCCACCTCAGTGTGTATGCTTGGGTTGTTGTTAAGGATGCAGGGCCCCTCAGGGTGACCTGGGAAAGCGGTGGCAGATCACCATCCCAAGTTTAGAAAGCAAGAGTTTGAGAGGAATTTAGACACAAGCAAAGGGCTCCCCAGTGAGTCCCTGAACGCATGGGCCGCCATGTTCTCTCTCATTTTGATTTCTGAACCTGAGACATTGGAATATTCCAGATCTCTGGAACAAAAGGAGACAGAAGACACCGAACACAGGCAAGGACTTGATGCAACAGGCATTTCATTCTTTGCCGGGGGGAATGCCAAACGGTACAGCACTTTTGAACACAGTCTGGCAGTTTCTTACAAAACCAACCATATGATCCCACAATCATGCTCCCTGGTATTTTCCCCAAATGAGAAAACGCCTGCCCACACAAAAAGCTGCACATGAATGTTTATAGCAACTTTATTCGTAACTGTCAAAACTTGGAAGCAACCAAGATGTCCTCAGTAGGTGATGGATGAACAGTGGTTCACACAGACAGTGGAGTGTTCGTGGCCGACGAAACAAAGAAACAAGCTATCAGGCCATTAACAGACACGGGAAGCCTCTGGCGCATATTATTAGTGAAAAGGCCTCTGAAAGGCTAAGAGTATGAGTCCAACTGCATGACACCTGGAAAAGGCAACCACAGAGACAGGACAGAGCAGTGGTTGCAGGGGCCGGGGTGCAGGAGGAGGAGTGGCAGGTGGGGCACGGGGTTCTTAGGGCAGTGAAACTGTTCTGTGTGAGACTCCAATGGCGAGAGATGTCACCACATTTATTAAAACCCACAGAACATGCAGCACAAAGAGTGAACTCTAATCCAAAGAACCAGCTTCAGTTAGTAACCTTTTATGTATGGCTCATCAATCCTAATAGAGATACCACACTCATGCGAGATGTGACTAACAGAAGAAACTGTGTGTGTGTGTGTGTGTGTGTGTGTGTGTGTGTGAGAGAGAGAGAGAGAGAGAGAGAGAGAGAGAGGAGTGGGGGAGAGGGAGAGAAAATGGGAACTCTCTGTACTTTCCCACTCATTTTTCTGAAACACTAAAACTGCACTGAAATTTAACAACAACAACAAAGAATTTTTTTAAAAAGAAAAGAAACAGAATCTGCACACCCAGCACCGGGCAACGGCCCGGCCTCTCAGGCGGGCACGTGTGGGGACCGCGTGTGCTCTGCTCTGGACAAGGACACAGCGGGAGCACGTGGTGGGTCCCGGACTATCTGCACATTTGGAGTCACTTTGGGTGCAGCTTCAGAAATGGCTCCATCTGTGTCCCACCAGTGACTGCCGTTAAGTAGTCTGGGGTGTGGCTGGGGCTTTGGAATTTTTGAAAATTCCCAAGTGGTTCTGATGCACAGCCAAGCTGGGAATGCTGAGCTCAGGAAAGCGCGGCCCCCCGGGCTCCCTCTCGCCCTCCTGTCCTGCTCCTGCTCCTGCAGTGGAAAGTGGTGGGTGGGGTGAGGTGGGGGAATGAAGGGAAGGCAGTGGCCAAGGGGTTCTCAGCCCCTGCTGTTTTCTGGAATCGCCCAGGAGGTCTCAGAATGCCCAGGCCAGGTTGCCCTCCAGAGCCACCTCTCGGGCAGGGCTCGTGCCTCCTGCTTTGTGAGGCTCAGCAACAGCCAAACGCTGCAGGGGCTGAGGCCAGACAGCATGTCCGGGGCTTGGCTGCACAGACAGCTCCATAGCCCACTGACGGATGGGGCTCAGAGGAGCTGATGGGAAAGGATGCTGAGGTCCACTGTGGGCAATGCACCTGCTGCCTGAGACTCATCCTCTCCTTCCACGGGCACTACCCGATCCTCCTGTGTACCTGGCTCACGCAGCTGCACGAACTCCAAAGAAGGTTAAACAAAAACAAGCAAAGAGTGGCCCCTGTGCTCAGGAGCTCACAGCCTGGCAGAGAACATGAATCAAAGAATTCACCATGAACTGTGACCAGAGCCACAAAGGGTGGAAAAGGAGTGTGAGAGTAGAGAGAAGGGGGACAAGACACGGGGTACAGGGCAGAGTGCCACAGAGGTGAGCCAGAGGAGGAGATGACTTTGAGAAGGCAAATGCAGGCAGCTGTGGGGAGGAGCAGGTGTGCAGCTAGGCAGGGGACTGGCACGTGCAAAGGCCCTGTGGCAGGAAGGAAGATGGGAGGAAAAGAAGGCCTGCAAGGCTGGAGAACTGAGACCAAGAGAGAATATGAAAAAGTGAGCCAGACCAGGGTTGGGTCAGCCACGCAGGAGACTATGTACTTTCCCATTCATTTTTCTGAAAAAAAGCGTCACCCAAAAAGTGTGCAGCTCGGGCTTCCCAGCCCTGATTATCTGCAAAATGGGAAAATAGTTCCATCTACTGTTGGACTGTCCTGATGACTAAATGAGATAGGCAAAGCCCTGGGCTCAGTGCCTGCCACAGCTCTCTAGGAACGTTAGCTATTATTTTCAATGAAACGACCTTTATTATCACAACTGACAAAGTTACATTTAAAAAATGAGGATCAATTATGAAGTCGAATTACTGTTATCCTTGCTTTGCAACTGGAGACTTTAAAGGGGTGGAGCTAAGCAAAGGACGGCTCCAGGAGATCTGCGGGATGGGCTCTCCTAATGTCCCCCGTGCTTTCCTGCCCGTCTGGGTCTACACAACCTGCTCGCAGTACCAGTGAGGGGTTAACAGTGCAGCTGGCAGACCTGGGTCCCAGCCACCTCTCTGGGCCCAGGGAAGTTAGTGAGTGAAGGGGACCCACACGTGTCTGCTGCTACTGCTACTGCCACTGCCACTGCCACGGGAGATGTGGCCCACTAACAAAGCGTGGGGCTGGGGGCGCTGTGTCCGCTGGGAGCTCCAGGAGGCCATGGATGGACTGCGTCCTGCCACACAGCACCCGCAGAGGCTGTCCTGCCCGTGAGAGGCAGACCAGGCGAGGTGTGGAGCTCCTAATGAGACAGCGAAGGGCAGAAAGTGTCCACCAGATGTGTAGACAAAAGGATTTCTGATGCTTAAAAGCCCTCTGAGAAAACAAAAAGAAAAACCCAACCCAACTATCTGGGACAGAAATGGCAAAAGCAGACCTATAGACATTAAGAAAAGGGACGGACAGTAGCTAGAGTTCCTTCGGTTTATTGAGTGACATCTCATTCATAAAAAACACGCTTGTTCCGAAAACAGCTGTCATGTTTGGTGCCCATTGTGCACCAGGTGCTTCCCATCTGTCACTGCTGCCGACACCGGGACAGCCCGAGGGCTCGCAGCTGGCCACCTGGTGACTACACCCAGTCTGACTGCGGAGCACCGCCTTGTCCGACGCTGCCCTGTATGCCACGGGGTTCCCCAAAGGGGTGCCTGCTGTCTCTACTCCACCCACCCCATCCTATGCTCTATCACCATTCATGCATCCCGTGTCCCCAAGATCCGTCTCTGCTTGAAATTTCCAACGTGTCAGCCTAAGTTCCAAAGAATGCTGGTGCTGGTCTCCAAACTTTCTGATGTGCAGGTCCACCATTAAAAATCTCAATTTCTATCTCCAACAATTACACATTTGTAAATTACGTAAATGTACCATGATGCTTACATATGTCCATTATATAACTTGGAAAACTTGAAAAAGATTAGTTACTATGAGCTAAGTTTCCACCTCAAGAAACTGGGGGGGTGGAGGGGAGAGCAAATCAAACTCTAAACAAGCAGAAGGAAGGAAATAATAAAGTTAAGCGCAGAAATCAGAAAACAGAAACACTGTAAGGGAAATTAATGAAGCCCAAAGCTGGTTCTTTGAGAAGATCGACAAAGTTGATAAACCTGTAATGTGACTGATCAGAAAGAGAAATTCCCAAATCGGAATGAGAAAATGACCACCATCACTGGCCCAACAGATGTTAAAAGGATAATAAGGGAATATTATGAAAAATCTATACCAACAAACTCGACAACTTAGATGCGAGGAACACAAACTAGATGTAGGTAACATAAACAGCCACATAGCCATTATAAAAATCAGATTTGTAGTTAAAAATCTTCCCACAAAGGAAACTTAAAGCCCAGATGGCCTCACTGGCTATATTTACTAAACATTTAAGGAAGAAATAATACCAGTTCTGCACAAACTCTTCCAGAAAATTGAAAAAGGGAATACTTCTCAACACATTCTATGAAGTCTGCATTCCCTGATGCTAACACCAGAAGGAGAAAACTACAGACTAATATCCTCATGAACATAACGGAAGGGATCTTAACAAAAATTTAGCAAATTGAATCCAACAATACATAGAAAGTTAATACATCACGACCAAGTAGGAGTGACTCCAGAATGCAAGGGTAATGCATTCAAAAATCAATGTAATTCACCACATTGAGAGACTAAATAAGAAAAACCATATAAGCATTTTAAAATCCAACGTCTTGAAAAATATCCAAAGAATGTACTGGCCAGGGTCATTTTATTTTATTATACTCTCCCCTCCTACACAAATACTACAGAAGCTGCTAGAGAATGGAATGGGTAGGTGAGAATGAACAACATTGTCCTGGAAGCTAATTCCTGGCAAAAATTCTCAGCAAAGTAGGAGTTTATTAAGATTGTAGTTCAGAAGGTCAATATACAGAAATCAACTGTATATCAGTACACTGGCAAGGAACAATCCAAAAATAAAATTTTAAAAAATTCCATTTACAAGACCTTCTAAAAGAATAAAATGCTTAGGAATAAATTTAGCAAAAGAAATGCAAGGCTTGTATACTGAAATGCTGAAAGAAACTAAAGAAATCTAAGGACATGGAAAGACATCCTGTGTTCATGAACTGGAAGACAATATTGCTAAGATGTCAATTTGTCCCAAATTGATCTATTGGTTCAGTACAATCCCAATAAAAAGTCAAGGAGGATTTTTTTTTTGGTGGAAAATGACAAGTTCATTCTAAAATTTATAAAAGACCTAGAAGAGCTAAAACAACTTTCAAAAAGAAAAACAAAGTTGAAGTACTTAAGCTACCGGATTTCCACACGTATAAAGCTACAGTAATGAAGATAGTGCAGGTAAACTTAGACATATAAATCAATGAAACAGAATAGAGTCCAAAAATAGACCCACACATATTTGATCAATTAATTTCTGACAAAGGTACCAAGGTAGTTCAATGCAGAAAGGATAATCTTCCAACAAGCGGTGCTGGACCAACTGGACAGCCATCTGTAAAGCAATTAATCTTACTTTATACCATAAATAAGAACTTATGGTATAAACTCCAAATGGATCACTGACCTAAATGTAAGGCTGATTATAAGCTATAAATTTATTTTAATTATAAAAATTATAACTTAGAAAAATTGTAGAAGAAAACAGGAAAAAAATCTCAGTGACCCGGATTTCACAAATATGACAATAAAGACAGAAATTAAACAACATGAATAAATTGTACTTCATTAAAATAAGAAAATATGTTCTCCAAAAGACACTATCATCTAAATGAAAAGGAAAGTCACAGATTGGGAGAGAATACTTGCAAAACTTGTATCTTGCAAAGAACTGTAACTAGAATATATAAAGAACCCTCACAACTCAATAAGAAGATAACCCAACCCAGTAAGAAAATGGACACTTCACCAAAGATGGCAAATGAGGTCACACAAACATTATCTGTCTTTAGGAAAATGTGAAGTAAAATGCCAGTGGGCTACCACCACATGCCTATTAAGAGAGTGGTGGGAAGGACGTGGGGCGCTGGAACGCCCCTCCACTGCTGGTGGGAAGTGGTATGACCACTTTGGAAAAAAGTTTGGAAATGTCTTAAAAACGCAAACATACATCTCCCACATGGCCCAGCCTGTCCACTCTCTGACAGGTACTCCAAGGGGAAGGAAACAGGTGTCAGTGCATAAGCATGTTCACAACAGTGTTATTTCAATAGGTTCCAAACAGAAACAACCAAAATGCCTATGAACAGGTGACTGGATAAACAAACCTGTGTGGTAAATCTCCACACTGGAATACCACTCAGCTATAAGAAGGAATAAACTATCGGTGGACAACAACATGGATGAATTTCAAAGTAATGATGCTGAGGTAAAAAGCCAGACAAGAAAAAGAGAACCTACTGCCTGATTCCATTTATGTAAAATTCTAGAAAATGCAAACTAATCTGTAGTGACAGAAAGCAGGACAGTGGTTTCCTACAGACAAAAGGGGAGGAATTACAAAAGGCACAAGAACACTCTGGGAGCGATGGACATGTTTATTATCATGACCGTGGTGAGTTTTATTGTGTACAGGTTAACATATGTCAATTAAAACTCAATAAAACTTTTTAAAAATGGGCTAAAATGTACATATATACATTAATGTTTTCTTTTTGCAGCCTGGTGGCTCATGCCACTTCCAGGACTCCTCACTCTGCAGGCTCCTGAACATCCAGGAGAGAAGCGGAAACTCCTAGAAGAGTAACTCTCCACTTGGAGGTCATTTCGTTTTTAAAATATATATTTTTATTGATTTCAGAGAGGAAGGGAGAGGGAGAAAGAGAAACATCAATGATGATGTTCCTGCACGTACCACACTGGGGATCGAGCCCACAACCCGGGCATATGCCCTGACTGAGAATCGAACTGTGACCTCCAGGTTCACAGGTGGATGCTCAACCACTGAGCCACGCTGGCCAGGCTCTGGAGGTAATTTCAGATGACTGCTCAAGTGGCAAAAGATGTATGGTGTAAGTAAATCTGTAAGCATGAATACTTACATTATGTGGTTTGTGCATTCACTTTGTTCCTGGAAGTAATCACAAGGGATTGCTAATAATGAGTATTGGGGAGAGGAAGTAGCTATTGGGAGCAAGTCCAGAGGGAGCTTTCACTTTGCACCTTTCTCTAGTATTTAAATTTTCTGCACTTGGTACATGGAATACTTTAAAAATAACAACAGCCCAGCTGGTGTGGCTCTGTGTATGAGCATCAACCCAGGCACCAAGAGGTTGCCAATTTGATTCCTGGTCAGAGCACATGCCCAGGTTGTGGGCTCGATCCCTAGAGGGGGCTGTGCAGGAGGCAGCTGACAGATGTTGATGTTTCTCTCTCATCAATGTCTCTATCAGGCAACCAATTGATGTTTCTTTCTCTCTTTCCCTCTTCCTTCCTCTCTTTCTAAAATCAATAAAACACATATTTAAAAAATAACAAAGGTTACCTGGCCAGTGTGATTATGGTCATTTTTTGTTTGTTTTATTCTTTTTCCATGAAGCAGCCTTATAAATATTATCTGGGAGGGGGTAAGGAGGAAGGGAGAGGAGGAGGAAGGAGAATGAAAGCAGGCAACGACAGAAAAGAAAATTACCGACAAAACAGGGACATGTCAAAGACACTCCCAAAGCCCCAGGGAGCTCTGGGAATAAAGGGAAAAGCATGGTGACCAAATGAGGAAGAACAAAGTGGCCGAAAACACTACTGGTGAAAATAAAACTAATCTGTTTTGAGAGCTGAATTTCTCGCCCACTTAAAAAATACCCAAAGAATGTACTGGCTAGGATCATTGTATTTTATTATACTCTCCCCTCCCACACAAATACTGCAGGAGGGTAGGTAAGAATGAGCAACATTGTCCTGGACGCTAACAGAAGAGAACCTACACGTTTTATGCCTCTTCTGATGTGTTCTGACCTTGCTGACGGAGCTCCCTTCTCCAGGCATTGCTGCCTACTCAGGATGATGGGCAGGTTTACTGGCCAGTCCTACATTGTTAAAGAAACACCAGGTCATGTCTTTCAAGCAATTAATTGCACAAGAATATGTTTGTTTTCAAAACCAAATTCTGTCATAAAAAAAGAAACTACTAGAACTAATAAATGAGTTCAGCGAGTTTGCAGGATATAAGGTCAAGATACAAAAATGTGGTGTATTTCTACACTCTAGCAAGGAACAATCTGAAAAGAAAAAGAAGAAAACAATTCCATTTATAATAGCCTCAAAAGGGTTTTACAATACTTAGGAATAGATTTAACAAGAGAAGTATAAGACTTGTACACTGAAAACTACAAAATGTTGTTGAAAGAAATTAAAGATATCCCTTTCAAACTGCAGCGGGAAGGCCAGGGAGGGTTGGGGGGCAGGAGGGAGGGGGTAAGAGATCAACCAAAGGACTTGAATGCATGCATATAAGCATAACCAATGGACATAAGACACTGGGGGATAGGGGAGGCTAGGGGACTGTCAAGGGCCGGGGGAAAAAAAGGACACATATGTAATACCCTTTGTAATACTTTAAGCAATAAAAAAAAAATTAAAAAAAAAATTAAAGATATCCCAATATCCCATGTTCATGGATTGGAAGTCTCAATATTTTGTTGTTGTTAATCCTCCCCGAGGATATTTTTCCAATGATTTTTTTTTTTAGAAAGAGTGGAAGGGAGGAGGAAAGACAGAGAGAGGGAAACGTCGATGCGAGAGAGAGACATTGACTGGGGCCGGGATCGAGCCTGCGTGCCCTTGATGGGACACGAACCTGGGACCCCCTACTGAGGCAAACTGGCTAGGGCAAGAGTGAATATTATTACGACTGTCAATAATACCCAAAGTTATTTACAGATTCAACACAATCACTATCAAAACCCCAGCTTTTATTTTTGTAGAAGTTGACAAGCTAATCCTAAAATTCATACAGAAATATAAGGGGTCCAGATTAGACAAAACACTTTTGAAAAGGGCAAGTTGGAGGACTCACACTTCCCAATTTCAAAATTTATTTATTTTTTTTAAAATTAAATCTTTATTGTTCAGATTATTACATTGTTCCTCTTTTTTTCCCCCCATAACTCCTCTCCTCCCAGTTCCCGCCCCACCGTCCGCCCTCACTCCCCACCCACTGTCCTCATCCATAGGTGCACAATTTTTGTCCAGTCTCTTTCTGCATCTCCCACACCCCTTTACCCCCCAAGAATAGTCAGTCCATTCCCTTTCCATGTCCCTGATTCTATTATGATCACCAGATTATTTATTCACTTGATTCTTAGATTCACTTGTTGATAGATGCATGTTTGTTGTTCATAATTTGTATCTTTACCTTTTTCTTCTTCTTCCTCTTCTTAAAAAATACCCTTCAGCATTTCATATAATACTGGTTTGGTGTTGATAAACTCCTTTAGCTTTTTCTTATCTGTGAAGCTCTTTATCTGACCATCAATTCTAAATTATCGCTTTTCTGGGTAGAGGAATTTTGGTTGTAACATCTTGCTATTCATCACTTTGAATATTTCTTGCCACTCCCTCTGGCCTGAAAAGTTTCTGTTGAGAAGTCAGCTGACAGTCTCATGGGAGCTCCCTTGTAGGTAACTAACTGCTTTTTTCTTGCTGCTTTTAAGATTCTCTCTTTCTCTTTAACCCTTGCCATTTTAATTATGATGTGGCTTGGTGTGGGCCTCTTTGGGTTCCTTTTGTCTGGGATTCTCTGCACTTCCTGGACTTGTAAGTCTATTTGTTTCACCAGGTAGGTGAAAAAAGTTTTCTGTCACTATTTTTTCAAATATGTTTTCAATATCTTGCTCTCTCTCTTCTTCTGGCACCCCCAAAATGTTGGTACTTTTGAAGTTGTCTCAGAGGCTCCTTACACTATCTTCATATTTTTGGATCCTTTTTTCTTTTTCTTTTTACAGTTGGGTGTTTTTTGCT
>NW_006297281.1:1225027-1226113 GCF_000327345.1 Myotis davidii | reverse complement strand
TCCACATGCAAAGCAATAAAGCTGGAGTCCCTATCTCATCCCATATATAAAAATCAACTCGAAATGGATCAAAGCCCTAAATGTAAGAGCTAAAACTATAAAACTCTTAGAAGAGCACAGTTGGTTAGAGTGTCATCCCAATACCCCAGGTTTGATCCTCAGTCAGGGCACACACAAGAATCAACCAATTAATGCATAGAAAAATGGAACAACAAATCGACGTTTCTCTTTTTCTCTCTTCCCCTCCGTCCCTTCCTCTCTCTCTCCAAAATCAATTTCAAAATAAAAAACCTGTGAAGAAAACATAAGGGAAAATCTTTATGACTTTGGACTAGGCAATGGTATCTTGTTTCACACTAAAAGCAAAGGCAACAATAGAAAAAAAAACCAGATAAATTAGATTTTATCATAATTAAAAATTTTTGTGCATCAAGGACACTATCAAGAGAGTGAAAAGATAACCCACAGAATAGAAGAAAATATTTGCAAATTACATGTCTGGTAAGAATCTAGTATCCAGAGTATATAGAGAACTCCCACAAGTCAACAAAAAACCCCAACCGAAAAATGGGCCAAACATTTGAATAGATGTTTCCCCAAAGACGATATACAAATGGCCGCTAAATACATGAACAGATGCTCGACATCCTTAGCCATTACAGAAATGCAAATCTAAACCACGATGAAAGACCACTTCACACCCACTAGTCAGGCTACTATCCTGAGGTGGACAATAACAAACGCTGGTGGGGATGTAAAGAAAGCGGAACCTTCAAACACTGTCTGTGGGAATGTAAGATGATGTCACCACTTCTGAAATAGTTTGGCAGTCCTTCAAAAAAGTTAAACATAGAATTACCATTATGGCCTAGAAATTCTACTCTTAAGTATATATATCTCCCCATAAACACTTGTGTGCAGATGTTTATAGTAGCATTATTCGGAATAGCCAAAAAGTAGAAACAACCCAAGTGTCCATCAACTAATGGATAAAATGTGGTACATCCATACAGCGAATACTATTTGGCTATAAAAAGGAATGAAATACTGACAAACACTACAACACGTATGGACCTTGAAAACTTT
>NW_006297281.1:1213327-1224604 GCF_000327345.1 Myotis davidii | reverse complement strand
ATGAGGCAATGCTTGCTTCAGTGGGGCTTTGGTGCTCACTGAGTCTGCCCCCTGAGTGTGTCCCTTATAGATCTGAGGAGTTGTAATCTGGATAGTCCCACTCTGACCACTGGGTACACTGGCTCTTGGATCTAAGGAGGTGCTAATCTAGGCTCTGCCTGAGGCTACCCAGCAGAAGCCAGCTGTAAAGCAATGCGAGTTGCCCTGGGGCCTTGGGCAGCTGCAGTTTGTTAAGTAATTTTCAGATTACAAAGGGCTGGGCCTTTCATATGCAAAAGCGTCCATGCACGGCTTGGGCAGGGCGGGGTCCCAGGGGATCAACTGGGAAGGCAAGCGAGCAGTATGGCTGCTCTCAGTCCTGTCCTCAGAGGCCCCAGCAATTGCTGTGTATGCCTCCGAGAGAAAGCTGTCCTCGAGTTCCGACGGATGCCAGATAGTCCCGTTTCTCCTGTATGAGTCTGGGTCCTCAGAGACTTGCCTGGAACTGGAGCTCAGAGCCTGAGACTCCCTCCCGACTGAAAAAGACAATCGTGACCTCAGCCACCAGCCCTCTCTGCATGCCCCTCTGTACCCTCTGTATTTTACTTCCACACCGCACCTCCTCTGAGTCTCGGTATGCTTTTCTCTTTCCTTCTAGTTGTAGAATTTCCACTCAGCCAGCCTTCCTGTGTTTCTGGATGTTGTCCATTCCATCTTTTAGTTGTATTTTTGAAGTGGTTGTGCGAGGCAGCAATCTCCGATGTTTACCTATGTCGCCATCTTGGTTCTCCCCAATTTCAAAATTTAATACAAGCTACAATAATCAAGAATTTGGGGTATTGGTATAAGAACAGATGTTTAAATCAATGTAACAGAGTGGAGAGTCCAGACATAAACTCATACATCTATGGTCAATTGATTTTTAACAAGGTGCCAAGACAACTCAATGGGCAATGAAAGTCTTTTCAACAAATGGTGCTGGGACAAATGGATTTCCACATGCAAAGCAATAAAGCTGGAGTCCCTATCTCACCCCATATATAAAAATCAACTCGAAATGGATCAAAGCCCTAAATGTAAGAGCTAAAACTATAAAACTCTTAGAAGAGCACAGTTGGTTAGAGTGTCATCCCAATACCCCAGGTTTGATCCTCAGTCAGGGCACACACAAGAATCAACCAATTAATGCATAGAAAAATGGAACAACAAATCGACGTTTCTCTTTTTCTCTCTTCCCCTCCGTCCCTTCCTCTCTCTCTCCAAAATCAATTTCAAAATAAAAAACCTGTGAAGAAAACATAAGGGAAAATCTTTATGACTTTGGACTAGGCAATGGTATCTTGTTTCACACTAAAAGCAAAGGCAACAATAGAAAAAAAAACCAGATAAATTAGATTTTATCATAATTAAAAATTTTTGTGCATCAAGGACACTATCAAGAGAGTGAAAAGATAACCCACAGAATAGAAGAAAATATTTGCAAATTACATGTCTGGTAAGAATCTAGTATCCAGAGTATATAGAGAACTCCCACAAGTCAACAAAAAACCCCAACCGAAAAATGGGCCAAACATTTGAATAGATGTTTCCCCAAAGACGATATACAAATGGCCGCTAAATACATGAACAGATGCTCGACATCCTTAGCCATTACAGAAATGCAAATCTAAACCACGATGAAAGACCACTTCACACCCACTAGTCAGGCTACTATCCTGAGGTGGACAATAACAAACGCTGGTGGGGATGTAAAGAAAGCGGAACCTTCAAACACTGTCTGTGGGAATGTAAGATGATGTCACCACTTCTGAAATAGTTTGGCAGTCCTTCAAAAAAGTTAAACATAGAATTACCATTATGGCCTAGAAATTCTACTCTTAAGTATATATATCTCCCCATAAACACTTGTGTGCAGATGTTTATAGTAGCATTATTCGGAATAGCCAAAAAGTAGAAACAACCCAAGTGTCCATCAACTAATGGATAAAATGTGGTACATCCATACAGCGAATACTATTTGGCTATAAAAAGGAATGAAATACTGACAAACACTACAACACGTATGGACCTTGAAAACATTATGCTGAGTAAAGTAAGCCAGACAAAAGATTACCTACTGTTTTGTTGTTGTTGATTAGATGCCACATATGAGCGAGATTATGTGATACTTGTCTTTCTCTGAGTGGTTTATTTCACTTAGCATAATACTCTCCAGGTCCCTCCATGCTGTCTCAAAGGGTAAGAGATCCTTTTTTTTTTTTTTTTTACTGCTGCATAGTATTCCATGTATAAAAATACTGATGAACAAAATAGATCCAGAGATATAGAAGCATGGAACAGACTGTGGAATCCCAGAGGGAAGGCAAGGGAGGGTGGGTGGGTGGGAAGAGATCAACCAAAGACGTTGTATGCATATAAGCATAACCCACTGACACAGACGATAGGGCGGTGAAGGCCTGGGGGGAGCGAAGAGGGGCTAGAAGAGGTCAATAGAGGGGGAAGGGGGACATATGTAATATTTTCAACCATAAAAATAAAAAAGAAGGTCACCTACTGTGTGATTCCATTTATGTGAAATGTCCAGAATAAGCAAATCACCAAGACAGACGCAGACCAGGGATTGCCAGGACCTGGGAGAGTGGGGACTGAGAGTGAGTGACCGCTGATGGGCATGAAGCTTCTTGTGAGGGTGAGGAAAATGCTCTGGGATTAGACAGTGGTGACGGTTGAACAACTCTGTGAATCACACGCTTTAACAGGGTGAACTATATGGTATGCGGATTATATCTAAATAGCAAACAGTTCTGTCTTGGTCTTACCAACGAGTAAGCTTCACCCTGTTTGTAACGACCCCACTGTCCTCCGAGACCTGGCCCCCGCCTCCCCCCATGTTCAGCCTCATCTCCTGTACCCCCTGTTCTTTGTTCTGCGGCTCCCTGCTTCCCTGTACCTCTTGGCACCTGAATCCTCTCCCCGGGGGTGCAGGCCAGGGGAGCTATATTCCATCTGCAGTTGAAAAGAGTCTGCAGATGGATTCGCAGCGGGAGGTTTTGCTTTCCTTTTTTTCAATCCTCACCCGAGGATATTTTTTCCATTGATCTTTAGAGAGAGAGAGAGAGAGTAGAAGGGAGAGGGAGGGAGATTGGAGCGGGGAGGAGGAGGGGGGGAGGAGAGACAGAAACATCAATGTGAGAGAGACACATCAACTGGTTGCCTCCAGCAGGGACCAGGGATTGGAACTGCAACTGAGATAGAGGTACGTGCCCTTCACCAGCAATCGAACTCGTGAGCCTTCAGGCCTCAGGCTGACGCTCTAACTGTGCAGCCAACCTGGACAGGGCAGTTTTTACTTTTGTTTTCTAACTGAATTAGTTACCCTGAGATTTCACATAAACATCCACAGTCTGGCCATGGCCGCTGGCTGCTGATCCAAGAACCACGCTCCTCTTCTTCCCTGGGAGAAGCCGGGTTTTGTCCAGGCTTCCGCTAGGAAAAGCTGGTCCATCCAGTGGAAGAGCCGTGACATCCCCCTGCCCTTTTCAGGGATTGGCCTAGGGTGGCTCCTGGAGCAGTAAGAACTCTTAGACCAGGCCTGGCTGCTTGAGCAGAAAACCGTTTGATCATATGCCAGAGCCAACTGACCACAAAGCTGATGCAGCTTAAGGCCCGGGCCCTCCCCTGCATGCCCCGAACGCTCTAGGTTAGGAAAGGAATGTTCTGGAAAACACCCTAAAAAGATGGAGGAGAAAGAACCTCCCAAGGTCCAGCATTTTGGTCCATGATTTCATTACTCATTCTAAGTAAAAGTTCACTTTCATACTTAATTTTCCATGTAATGAATTAGATAATCCGGATGTTTGAGTCACAGATAAGAATTAGAAGCAGCTATCATAACTATGCTCAAGGAGGTTAACGAAATATGCTCACGTTGAATGAACAAATAAGAAATCCCAGTGAAGAGGAAGAAGAGGAGAAGAGGAAGGGGAAGGGGAAGAAGGAAGAAGAAGAAGAAGAAGAAGGAAGAAGAAAGAAGAAGAGGAGGAAGAAGAAGAAGAAGAACAACAACAACAACAACAACAACAACTAAATGGAAATTCCAAAACTAAAAATTCAAATATTTGGAAGGAGGCTGGAAATGTGAATGTCTGGAGTTCTACCTTGAAGGAGTAGGATTCATGGAGCTGAAATTTTTCAGACATAGCCAGGGATTCAAAGGGCACTGACAGCCAGGAAGCCCGTGACACAGCTCTGTTCAGTGAAAGAAAATGCAAAGAATGCCTTGCCTTGCACACTGCTGCCTCATAAAACATGGTGACGCTGGAGCTATGACAGCCACTCTGCAACCCCGCAGGAGCCATGAGGCACCAGGGCTGAGCCAGAGCTCCGACACTCAGACGTGCTGGACAGAGCCCACAACCCTGCCTCTGGAATGTCTGTTACGTGAGTTGATAAACCTCTCTGACGAGGGTATTTGTTATAGGCAAAGGCCATCCTAACCAACACACAGCTTGTCTTGAACATGGAGAGAGACCTAGCAGCACTGGACCTGCCAGCCCTTTAGAGAGAGCTCGGTCCCCAGAGGCAACTGAGCTTGCAAGCCCGGCCATGCCATCTTTCAAGATGGATCACCGGCCCCTAGTCTACAAATCACGCCCCAACTCCTGCCCCCACCAACTCCACCACTGCAAGTCCACCGGGTTGCCCTGCCCTTTCTTCCGTCTCTTACCACAGCTGCACAGCCATCCTGCCCATGGGCCAGCGGCCTCCTGAGGGCAGGAATCTGCCTCCTCATTCCCGACTCTCCCTCTGCCCCACCATCGAGCGAGTTGCTAGAATACAGGACGCCTCAGCGCATGTCTGCTGAATGAATGAATACACACCCCCTGCATGTCTGCTGAATGAATGAATACACACCCCCTGCATGAAGAACGTCAGGATGCAAGATGTCCCGTCCTCCAAGCTCAGCCAGGAGTTCTAAACGGTTACGTGTGCTTCTCAGTCAGGACAATCCTTCCCGCCACACTCAGTACAATGCTCCAAGGACCCTGCTGCCAGGCCTCAGCCGCTCACCTGGAGGACACCTGCACAGTCAGCTCCGCCAGAGGCCAGGCCGCCTTGCCCTCCCCTGGCCGGGGGAGCATGGTGGGGTAAGACTCCCCAGCGGGTCTGGGAAGGGCTGCCTGTCAGTACGAGCTCGAGGAAAGGGGAGAGCTTTCCCCAGTTTACAAAGAGAAAGGTCAGGCAGCTTCAAGACTCACGCACCAATCACAGATCCCGATGGGAGGGGGCCCCTGGTTCTTCCCTGAAGGCTGTGACCCACGGATGAAAGGACACTCAGAGCACCTCAACTTGTAGACAAATCGAAGGCGCGTGATTCTGTTCGCAGCGACCCTGGGTCTAATGGATCTCAAAAATGCTTCCTGAACTGACGGCCGACTTTCAGCTCCAGCTTTTGGAAGAGTCTCTCCCGGCACTGGCTCTAGGCTCCGGACTTGGCTGTTTTGTTTTGTCTCTTTGTTATGGTACAAAGCACAAAACATGGGATGGGGATGGTGACTGCAGAGCAGTGAGGGGGTTAGGAGGGCAAAATCTATGCTTCTCCCAAACTTCTTGTCTTTCTCAGACAGACACTGTGCCTATCAAACACGAACTCCCCACCCCTCCTCCTGTTCCCTGGCAACCACCTTCTACTTTCTGTCCCTATAATTTTGATGACTTTAGGGACCTCATATAAAAGGAGTCAGCTAGCAGTTATCCTTTTGATTCTGGCTTATTTCACTCAGCATGATGTCCTTCAGGCTCACCTGTGCTGTAGCCTGTCCGTTTCCTCCCTTTTCAAGGCTGAATAACACTCCATCTCATGTGTCTACACACTATTATCCAGTCACCCACTGGCGGGTTCTTGGGTTGCTCCCACCTTTAGGTTGTTGTGAGTAATGCTGCTATGAGCCTGTGTGTGAGGACATCTGCTCAAGTCCCTGCGGACAGTTCTTGTGTGGATCTGGCCTTTGACTTTCTCTGAATCCGTGAAAACTGCACCTGGGGCCTGGAATTCTAGGCCAGTCTATTCCAATGGTGATGGTGGGAGTGGGGGGCGGGGGAGGACGACAGCCCCAGATGGGCTCGCACGTGGTGCCTGAGAAATGCTCTGGAGTGGAGGGAGCAGAGCTAAGCCACCTGGGAGCTCAGGAGAAGACCCTGGCCCTCCTGATGGAGGGCGAATCAAGGACAATGTGGCAAGAAGCAGAGAAGAGTGGGACGGCCTCGGCCTCTCCCCTCTGGGAGGAGACATACCACTGCCTGGAGGAGAGGAGCAGGACAAGGGAGGCCTCTGTTCCCCAAAGGGCAGGCATGCCGCAGAGGTGGCCCCAGGGGCTCCAGAAAGGGCAGCCGGGCGCAGGGGCAGAGGTTATGAAAAGGGAGAGGATGCGGAGACTGGTGCTATTCAGAAACCCTCAGAGGGGCCCTAGGCGGGGGCAGGGGTCTGGATGCTCTAATTTGACAGCTGGCCCCCAGCTCAGCCAAGTCCTGAAACAGGAAGGCATAAAAGCCGAGGTCAAAGTGCTGGTGGGTGTGAATGGTGCATCGTGGTCTCCGACCTTGGCCTTCTGAGCTATGCCATCAGTGTTTTAGCGGGAGGTGGGCAGACTCCGGCAGGGAGCAAAGGCGGGGTCTGGACTCCTGTTTGTTCCTCTCACTGTCTGCCTGCTATAAGCAACTTTCAACTGGTACATGACTTTTTTTTTTTTTTTGGTGCCAAAGTATCTGGGTTCAGGTAGAAACAGTGACAGCCCGGAACTCTGTGAACTCGGATCTCCTGGAAGTGTAAGAGTGACTTACGTGCATCCCTTCATTGGCCCTGGCCCTGGTTAGTCCAACCCCAGGAGTTTCCCTGACCCGATGTAGTTCAGAAAGAACTGTCCCCTTAAATCCAGAGAACTGGCCTTCTAGACTGTTCTGGGATCCCGAGTCTGTGAGGTCAGCCTGGACTTGGCCACAGTGACATTCCCCTGAGGCCAGATCCAGGTGCCACGGAACCTGTCGGCTCAGCTTTCTACAACTGTTGACACCAGAGCCAAAGATGGCCCCATGTCTCCACAGCCTGGTGACGCAGCGTCCCCCCAGCATCCCCCTCCCCCGGCACCTCCCCCCATGCCGGTGCCAGGAGACTGGGAACTGTGAAAGGTGACCGCCAGCTCAGGGCGGAAGCCTCCACCCCACACCCTGGTACTGACCAGACTGACGACAGAGACCATCCACGCTGAGGTCCCACAGGAGAACAAAGGCGCCCGAAGAAATTTCTGGAGGCCATGTCAGCAGCTGGGAGGAGAAACCACAGGTTGCCGGTCACTCCTATGAGTTACAGCACAGCACGCACCTTTACTGCTCCGTCAAGTAAGTCCATTCAGTCCTCACGAGCCCATGCGGGACACGAATATCGCCATTATTGCCATTTTACAGAGGAGGAAATCATGCTCAGGCGCTCAAGCAGCTTCCCAGGGTCACCCAGCTAGTAAGGGCAACGCCAGGATGCAACCCGGTCTATGTGACTTGAAACCTCCTACTCCGTCCACCTCCCTGTGTGGGAGTCTTGTCCTGCCCCTCACTCCCTGTGGTCACGGCTGGGCCCCTCCAGGCAGGAGCCAGTGCAGGAAAGAGAAAGAGCTTGAAAGTCAGCTGGACAATGACAGGCCGGCCCCTCTTTGTGATCCCCCACCACTTCCAGGTCGGTGCCTTAACTTCCCTCATCTGAGATGGCGGCTGTGGGAGGCCCCGGCACGCAGTGCAGATCCTCCAACAACCTGGGCTGGGCGGGGGCAGCAGGTCACCCACTTGACTCAAACTCCCTGGGATCCTTACGTGAAGGCTCCTGGACTCTGAGGGTTGAAGGGACCAAAATTCTGCTACCCTGAAGCTGCCTTTTCTGGGCAAAAGACTCAGAAAGAACCTCTGGCCCCCCTTCCCTTTCCTGTCCAAGAGACTCAGACAGAGAAAGCTGCTCCAGGAAGGAGACCTTAGGACAGGGGTCCTCAAACTACGGCCCGCGGGCCACATGCGGCCTGCCGAAAACATTTATCCGGCCCGCTGGGTGTTTTTGCCGCAGCTGCCTGTTGCTTAGCAGCCAACTAGTTTTTTTTTTTTTAAACTATAGTCCGGCCCTCCAGCGGTCTGAGGGACAGTGAACTGGCCCCGTTTAAAAAGTTTGAGGACCCCTGCCTTGGGATGTCACCTCAGCCTGAAGTGAATGACGTGTGGTGAACAAGAGGCCCAGCAGGGCCTGTGAGCTACACAGTCTATGACCCACGGTCTCCGGGTGGTCCAGCAAGAGCTGTCCTGCCAGATGCGATCTGCTCTTCCTAGACTACCTGTGAGTCAGCCATTCTCACTTCTGGAATCTAATTCCCACTCCCTCTTGTCTCCTTTGCCCCAAAATGTCTTCTATACTCAATGCTGCCTCACTGTCTTTGGAATTCCATGCCTATGTGAATTCCATGCCAGGCACATGCATTAAACTTTGTTTTTCTCTTTAACCTGTCTCTGTTCATTTATTAGCCCAGCCAGAAGAACTTGGAAGGTAGGAGGAAAAGTATTAATTTTTTTTAGCCCCACAGGCTCACAGTTGGGCATCTGGGCTGAGTGGCACGGACAGCACCCTCCCGACAGTGCCATCTGGCCTGAGGACACACAGAGCCAGCCATGCTGCCCATGCACCGTCCTCTCGAGGGCTGAGAAAAGGACGCTGTGGTGGGCTCCCTGGGCACAGCCCCTTTCAGGACAAAGTCCCACCCCCTGGGCTCAGTCCCGTTGCTGCCTGAGGGCCCTGAGCCAGTCCCTCTGGACATTAACCTTGGCTGAAGGGAGTGCCTCACCCAAGGTCACACCCCTCTCCAAGTGCAGCCTTTGTCTGCTAACTGGCCTAGGCTGGGGTCCAAAGGCCTGCGCCCCTTGCCTCCATTGGGACAACTCTAAAGGTCCCCCCAGTCCCAGAAGCCCTTGCAGGACTGGCTGTGACCTCTCTTGCATTTGCTTTGACTCCGCCCAGGCCTTCTCTTCTCTCCCTCCCAGGGTAGCTGCTGAGAGTGACGCACATACCCACCCTCTTCCCAGAAATATGCTGGGAAATCACGTCTCAGAGCCAGCTTCCTGGGATCTGACCTAAGAAACCAGAACTCTGCCTCCTCCTCCTCCCATAATTTCTCATAACTTCTTTTTTCATAGCTGGACATCTCATTGTTTCCCAATAAGACTATAAATTCAGAGCAATGATACCTGCTTTTGTCCACGTCCCCAGCAAGGCTCACTTGGCAGGTATACACTAGGGCTCTAGTAACAAGTTCACGTAATTCATGAGCACCGAGGCCAAAGTCTCTTCACCCAGTGACCACTGTATACCCACCTGAAGCCCCTGGGAGGGATCCGGGGTGGCAGCAGGACCTTGTCCCATGGGACCTGAGGCTATCCTTTCCAAAGAAACAGTTGAATGAGCAGGTTGGGGAGGTCTGCTCTGCTCACCCACACGACTGAGTCAGCTGCAGGTGTGCCAGGAGCCTTGGGCAGCTCTGAGACCCTGCTCACCCAGCTGCCTTTGATAGGATGGAGTGGGGTTGGGGGTGTCACTTAACCCTTCTTAGTCCAATCAGACTCTCCTTCCTGAGAATGTACTTGGCCATGGAGTCTGCAGAGTAGAGAAAAGCCAAGATCTTTCCTAGGATCCCAAACCTTCTCCATCCTCGTTCCTGCTCCTCCTGACAACCCCACAAACGACCCCTGCACCTTCCCAAGACTCTCCTCAGCAGCTTCAGGGAGCCCCAGGGATTTCTGCCTCTTGCAGTCAGAGTCCCCATAATAGGAAGGCTCAGAAGTATGCTGAGCACAGGGCCACGTTCTGGGCAGGCACCCATGACGCCAGTCCCCAAACCCTTCCATCCCTAGAGCTCAGTACAGCAGGTCCTTAGCCGATGTCTATGAATGAATGGATGGTGCTACTGTGGGGAAAGTGCAAGAAAGCCCAAACCTCAGAAGTGAAACTGCCACATGACAGCCACATGGCCACTTGTCTCCTTCCTGAAGATGGAGAACTGGAGCCTCTTGCTAACACTCCTTCCAGAAGGTGCCAGGCCCTGGCAGAGCCACGGGGGACCATCCAAACAAGGCAGGTCACAGGACTTCATTTAACTTCCACCTGGGACTCTCAGCCTCCGTTCACAGACTACAAAACTGAGGCCTAGGCTGACACTAGCTAACCTGCCCAAGGTCACACAGCAGGAAGCGGCAGAGGAGGAACTGCAGCAGTCTATATGGCCTCAGGGCTAGCACCTCTGCTCTATGGCTCCCCTGAGGTGACTGAGGTAGGAGAAGAGACTAGGTAGGGGTAGCTCACTCCTCCCAGGCCTTACGGACAGGGAAGGCCGTCCACACCGTGCCAGGGTCACACAAGGACCCTCTGTGGGCGACGTCTCAGACGGGCCCTTTGTGCCTCCCAATGCCCGATTGTGTGTTTTGTCATATACTGTGCACGGAGCACAGAGACGCTGCACTGACTGGGAGCAGAGAAGAATGGCCACACTGTTCCCTGTCACTGGCCCACCATTCCCACTGGGCCTGGGGGAGGGACAAGGGCAACAGCCACACACAATAGCCCCAGGCACCAAGGGTGCCTCTTCCCTCGGGGGCAAGGAGGGGCGCTGGGAGGAGAGAGCTGGAGGCTCTTTCTGGAAGGCAGCCAGGCAGCAAGGCGACTTCCTTGACCAATCGCCCTGCATGCTGCTCTCATGTACAGCTGGGATCCAGGCTCCAACGGCAGGAATGAGACCAGGTGGAACTGCTGACCTGCCCTCCCGGACAGGGACGGTTCTGTCCTGGGTAGGTGCCAAGGCTGGCTGCGTTCAGATCTCAGCAGCTGGTGCTGGGCTGTCCCTGCTGGCTCTCACCTTCTTCCTCAGGCCCAGGGGCAACCAGCAGGGCAGAAAGGGGCAGGCGCAGCTGCTCTGGGCTTCCCCAGCTGACTACAACCCACAGAAGAGGCAGACGCTCAACACCTGAGCAGCCCCAGCTTGAAATTCATGGGCCCCCACACTTGCAGGGTGCTCCAGGCCGTGGCGGGCCCTGAGACTTGGAGTAGAGATGAGCTGGGACGCGGGAGGCACCTGTGGAGTAGCAGGGACAGGACCACAGAGAGGACTTCGGGGGCACAGACAGCACCCTGCGAGGCACATGCTCTGGGCGACAGACCAATGATGCCATCACGGGCCTTCCTCCTCTTGCCTCAGCTGGAACAAACCCAGAAGCGGCCCAGAC
>NW_006297281.1:1200319-1213311 GCF_000327345.1 Myotis davidii | reverse complement strand
GCCTGCTCCCGCCACCTGGTGGCAGGCATGGGTCCTCACCTGGAACAGCCACCGGAGCAGGGGCACAGGGCAGCCGGGCCGGTGCAGGTAGAGGTTGCTCAGGAGGCCACTGCGCAGGAAGGAGAGCTGCTGGGCCAGCGGGGAGCTGCGGGGCAGAGGAGCGGAGCCAGGTTAGGGGGCTCCAGCCGGCCGGCGGCCTGGCAGCCTTCCTTCACCATGACTTCAGTAAAACGGGGTGGGGGATTGTCGAGTTTCAGCCCCACCAGGATGCTAGAATCATGTCAGCATCGCTATGGACAAACACGTTTGTAGAGCCCAGGACGCAAGCAGCTGGGAGGGCAAAACTGCTCTCAACAGAATCACCTGCTCCCCGTGAGCACATCTCACAGTGCTTTAAACACGCTGTCCTTCCCACTGGACAGAGGGGGACTGAGGGGTTCACCTGGCTGACTGGGGGATCCGAGGCACCTCAGGGGAGAATCGGGAGTCACAGCCACAGCCTAGGGCCCCACCATTGGGGGCAGAGTTACCACAGGGCCCACGTGGGCCAGCGTCCGGACTCCGATTACACGGCGCTTTTCTGCCTGGGCTGTTTTTCCGAAACAAAGGGGACACCTGAGAAGATGGGGAAATAATAGAAAGGGGCTGTAGGCAGGGAAATTCTGGGAAGCAAATCACAAACAAGGGTGCCGCCGAGGACTCTAGAAACCATGTAAGCAGCAGCGACCCAAGTCCAGGGGACTGGCACCCAGGCACCACCTGCCTGTGGCCCGAACCAGAGCCCCACTCAGGGCAGCGTCCTAACAGGAGCCTTCAAATCCCACTGCCACATGGAGAGGAGCCTGAGCCCACTGGCCTGCTGGCCACCCTGTGACCAGGAGCTGAAACGCTCCAGGTGGCTCTAGGGCAGGGGTCCTCAAACTGCGGTCCACGGGCCACATGCAAATACAAATATTGTATTTGTTCCCGTTTTGTTTTTTCACTTCAAAATAAGATATGTGCAGTGTGCATAGGAATTTGTTCATAGTTTTTTTTAAACTATAGTCCGGCTCTCCAACGGTCTGAGGGACAGTGAACTGGCCCTCTGTTTAAAAAGTTTGAGGACCCCTGCTCTAGGGCCTCAGAGGAGCTCCGGAAGCCACTTTGGAGGGTCCCTGGCTTCATCCCTGGGGGACTGGGGCAGGGGAGCCTGTCCTGCGCTGCATTGGTGAGCACCCTTTGCTCTCGGGACAGTCCTAAAGGCAGTTAATATGGATTCCAGGAGATGGGAATGTAACTTCCCGTTTGTTCTTGCTTTGATGGCCAGGCCCACGCCAAGATTTTAGACAGCATTTAAAATCCTGACTCCAGATAGAGAGTCCTCGGCCAGCCCACCCTCTCCTTTTTACAAAGGACATAGTTTATTCTGTGAGGCACGGAATGCTCCAGAACAAAGGTTCTCCTCCAAGCCAAGATGCTGTCTCCTTGAGTATGTCCAGGCAATTTACAAATTGTTTATATTTTCCAAGTCATTTAAGTTCAGAGGAGAAAGCAGCTTTCCCCCTGTGTTTGTGAAGTTGACGGCTCTAAAATAGACCTTTATTTGTTCATGAAACATGTGTGTGCCCCGGGGCTGCTGGTGCACTGCTCGGCTCCATGCGCTTGGTCACATGGACACTTTCATGGACTGACCCCATGATGCCCGCGTGGTTCAAGCACAGAACCCCGGATGCAGACAATACCCAGGCAAACGATGTCTGGAGGACCTCACAGACCAGCAGGACTTGACCAGGGGCCCCGTGGCAAGGAGGCTGGTGCTCCAGGGACTCTCAGGAGACTGTGGCATTCTGTTGGGGCAGTGGTCGGCAAATTGTGGCTGGGCAAACCACGGCTCGCGAACCATATATGGCTCTTTGGCCCCTTGAGTGTGGCTCTTCCACAAAATGCCGGCTCTTCCACAACATACCGACTTCTGCGCATGGACCACGAAGTTTCAATCGATGTGGCTCGTGAGCCACGGTTTGCAGACCACGGTGTTGGGGGGACTGACCGTACAAGCCTCCGTTGGCTCAATCAATGCATTTCCAACCACTGCTCCAAGGAGTGACACCCCTCAGGTGGCAACGTCTCGCTTCTGCCTTGCCCTCTTTGCAGCACAGTTGCTGCCACAGGAATGATCAGGCTGCCTCTGGGCTCATGGCTGCCGAGTTAGGGTTAGTCTGTAAGACCAGCAGCAAGAGATGGCAGAAAAAGTGGCCCAGGGCGCCCGGAGCGAGTGGCTTTAGGAACTCTGTGCCCAGGGCTAGGCCACAAGTGCTGCTTCACCCCACGAATTCACGGGCTGCCCCTGCAGCAGAAGGGACAGGTGAGACACGAGGGACCTCCAGCTTAGTGGAAGGGCAGGAGGGCTTCACTGCACAGGGCCTGATGGGAGCAGGAGAGCCTGCAGCAGTAACTGGGAGGAAAGGGGAGGGGCAGGGGGTGTGTGCTGAGCGCTCAAACATGTGGGTCACAGACTCAGTGGTTGTTAGATTTACCAAAACCCTTGCCACGTCTACAAATCAAGAACTCGGACGCGGGGTGGCTAAGCCAACGCTACGGTCAGCAGTTATGCTGACAAGGAGCCGGGAGGAGGGAGCCTTGGTCACAGCAGATGCCGCACGGCCTGGCTGAACACAAAGCCACACTGTCCACCCCGGGGTCCCAGTAGGGAGGTTCTCACCAGGACAAGAAGCAGCCAGTCAGAAAACTGCTGATCCCCAACCCCGTGGCGAGGACGGAGGGCTCGGGAGCTGAGGGAAGGAAAGGGGAATCAGCCCCAAAGGAAAACTGCACAAAACAAGGGGGACAGCACCAAAGGGTTGGCGTGGGCCCACGCGGGTGGTTGGCAGAGCTCCGGCCTCTGCGTGGACGTCCATGCCTGATAGTGCCTTGCCAACAGTCCTCCAGCCTTCCCTCCCCCCACCTCCCGGCAGCAGTCCCAGAGGGCAGTCTCTCGGTGCCTCGGGAATCCCATGCTGGTGGAGGCATAAACACAGCGTAGCTATTTATACAGTATCAGTTTCTGCACCCTTGCCAAGTTACTCAAATGAAAGTTTAACGGCCTCCTCGGAGAACAGAAAGGAATAATGCTCAGAGCCTTCATCCCTGCTGCTCTTCTCTTCCTGGCTTTCCCTTTGTCAGAGCTGAGCAGCATCACCAGGTCAGAGGAGGGGCCCCGGCGACAGCCCTGCCTGTGGGCACTGTATTTTCAGGGACAGTCGCAGCCAGGGGTGGCTCAGTCCTGCCCAATCTCTAACTCCTGGGTTTATTTCACAGGCTTCACCCCCAGCACGCCGGGAAGAGGAGGCCCTGGCAAAGCGAGGGCTGAGGCCTCAGAGATCCAGTGCCCACGCAGCAGAGCCCTCGCAGCTCGGACCCGCCCACGTTCTCCTGTTAAAGTATTCACAGAGTGAAGCCCTGGCCTGTGCACCAGGCGCCCGCCTGCAGGACACCCCCACGCACACTGCGGGGCCAGCGGAGCACCCTGAATAATTCAGCGGGCAGCCCCCACCTTCCCTGGAGCTGCCTCCTGGCCGGGAGTGGGCACGTCCTAAAGCTTCCACTCAGGGCGTCGGATTTCCTGTTGAACTGCTGTCCAGGGAGGAGGAAAAAGTTCAGCCCGGCACCAGCTCTGTCATGAAGGCCTATGCCCTTGGTCCCAGGGAACTGTACTGAGGCCACACATCCAGCTGGGTGATGAGCAGAGGGATGGCCGGGCCACCTCCGGTGCCACAGCTGTGGGCTCGGACCCCTGTGCAGGGCCAGTCCCGGGGACACGCCAGCTGCAGCGCTCGGCTACTCATTTGCTCTGCCGTCTGAGACCAACAGCCTGCTTACTCGGTGCCAAGGATTCCCATGGTGAACAGTGGGGAGAAAGATAATCCTCCTTTTCACAGACGGGCAAGAAGCGACTCTATTTCTGGAAGTGACTTTTATGGAGGCATTCACTTTTTCTCCCCTCAGTGATAAAAATGTTCACTACAGAAGGTCTGGAAAACACAGGAGTATAAGGAGGACAGTTACAATGACCTGTAATCACAGTGTTAGCTGTCTGTACGGCAGGAAATGGAAACACTGCTTTTTTGAGATCAAGTGATCTTTTATTCTTCCTCCATTTTCGTGTTTCCGGCTGAACACAACGGGATAATTATTAAAGGACCAGTATTCCCCACTCTTGTGTCTGAACTTGAAGTCCTTGGCAGAAACAGGAACTAAAAGATGGCCCCGAGGCTAAATGGTGACCTTCAGGAAGCAGCCCTTACCCATGCGGAGCAGGGCCCGGACCAGAATGCCCTCACTTTGGGATTTGCCGGCTGGCAAGGCCGCACTGTCGTTAGCACGCCTCAGGCAGGAGGGCCTGCATTCCTTCCTCCAAGGGAGCCGGCCAGCCACCTGGCCCCATTTGGCAGGGCCGCTCAGATCCAGGTCACTGCTCCATGGGCCAGCTCATCTGTCCAACACTTCCTGCAGGCCGTTGAGCCCGGGGCAGAAGTCCTGCTGTTGGCACAAACTGTGAGGCTGCTCAGGAAGCTTCCTTCCTCTCTTGTGTCCTCCCCACCCCATTCCTGCCCGGCCTGTTCGCTATCCCCTCCTTTCTCCAGCTCCACTATCTTTCCTCTTCCCCCTTCATTCCTTTCCCCCCGTTTCATCATCTCTTTATTAGATACATTTTCAATTTGGTAAAGTGAACCTTCATCAATATTCATATGCTCAGGCCAAACCACTTCACATCACAGCCAGGGGTATACTCCAGACCTCCAGACACACACTGTGTGTGAGCACATTCTCCACACGCCGTTATAACAGGGAAGGAGGACACAGCCTGCACACCACGCAACGAGGACGGCACCAGTGCAGTGCAGCATCCTTCCCGAGCAGCGCTCGCTGTCTGCCCGCGTGCGGTGCCTACATCCTGATGTGAACATGTAGAAGACATCTATAAGACAATCAAGGAAAGCTCAACATTGATTGATAATAGGAAGCTACCGTGTTTCTTAGGTGCAATAATGGCATTGATGTAATGTCTAAAGATAGAATCCTGCTTTTAGAGACACAAATTGAAGTACATACAGATTAAATTATGTGTGTCTGGGATTTGCCTAAAGACAACCCGAGGGGACAATGCTAGTTAGGGGGCAGGAGTAGAGACGGAACAAGACGGGCTTTGAGCTGATAATTGTTGAAGTTGATGCCGGCACATGAGGCATATTATACTGCTCTTTTTACTGTTAGGTATGTTTGAAACTTTCCATGCGACTCAGTTTTAAAAGAAACACATCAAAATGTTATCTATTATTAAAAGAGTAGACTTAGAATTAATGAATCAGACACGAGGAAGCCCCAAACAGCTGGAAAAGAGAAAAAGATTCTTGGGTTCAAATCCTAATGTGGCCGAAGGGGCCACAGAGGCAGCCTGACCTTGTGAGCTGGTGGGCCAGCTGCCTCCGTGCCAGCTCCTGGCGGCCTGCACTGCACGCAGGATGCTGCGCACTGAGTCCTGCGGCTCTTTTTCTTCCGTGTATGACAGGGGTGGGCAAACTTTTTGACTCGAGGGCCACAATGGGTTCTTAAACTGGACCGGAGGGTCGGAACAAAAGCATGGATGGAGTGTTTGTGTGAACTAATATAAATTCAAAGTAAACATCATTACATAAAAGGGTACGGTCTTTTTTTTTCAATAGTTTTATTCATTTCAAACGGGCCGGATCTGGCCCGCGGGCCGTAGTTTGTCCATGGCTGGTGTATGAACTCAAACTGCAAGTGTTGCATGTTACTGTCATGAAGTTTTTTTTTAAGCCTTAAAAAGCAACATAGTCAGTGCTTATGTGATAATGATCATGAACTTCCTTCCCAGGGAAGAGGAACAGGCTGTCCTGACATTACACACAGTGTGCTCGGCCCGGACACACTCCCAGCGTCAGAGCACACAGACAGACGCAGGGCCCCGGGGAGTGGCTGGCAGTGCGGCGCATGCTCTGGAAACTGCTAGCTGGCCCAGAAAGCGGCTCCAGTGTTGGTGGAGACATAGCTCCGAAGGCATGTAGGATGACTGTGATTAAAGTCGTTTGATGAAGCTCAGGTGTGAGGGAAAAAGGCAATATGAGTACATAAATACACAGGCTAATATTTACTGAAATGTAAGGTTTAAAAAAAAAATTAAATATTGTTAGACACTGTGGCTATTTCGTCTATATCTCTAAAAGTCGACACATCCAAATGGGCCAAAACACAGCTTTGGATTTCCTCCTTTGGGGTGGTCCTCATCAGGGGCCTCCATGGGGAGGGGCCTGGTCATGCCGCACAGACACTTACCTGAGGAACTGCCTTTCCAGGTGGTTACGGGGCTCCAGGTGCGAACAGTCCAGGTCGCAAGGCAAGGGGTGATGCCTGGGTAGAAAGACGGCCTCTCCTGGGTGGACTGAGGGGATGACCTGCAGGGACATGGTGAACCTCTCCACCAGCGTCCTGGCAAAGCAAGGGAGGGAGAGCCGGTCAGCAGGCACACCTGGTCTGCAGCTGGGGCCTGGGGAGCTGGTGGGGAGGGGAGGTGGGTGAACTGAACCAGGGGGACAGCGCCACCTGCTGACGGAAAAGAACCCCTGAGATGTAGACTAAGGCAGCAGTAGCCAACCTTTCGGACCTCACGAACCCCCAGTGGTCCGCGGACCACCGGTTGGTGACTGCTGGACTAAGGGGCCCTCTCCTTTCACTCTGTCATGAACCTGACCCCTCCGTGGGTGCAGGAGCTAGAGGCTATGGTGACAACCCCAGAGTGCCCACCATGTGCAGTGCTAGGTGCTGGAGGATAGAACAGTGCCCTTGCACTTCCCAGTGCCCTCCAGCAGGTGGACAGGCCAGAGCCCAGACCTGGGTCAGCCGGGGTCAGGGAGGGCATCCTCGCCATGAAGGAGCCCAGGCTCTTCCTCAGGGCAGCGGTCCTCAAGCTCTGTGATCAGGAGGACTCCCCGGGAAGCTGATAAAATGCAGATGCCCAGGCCCCACCTTCCCTGTGAGTCTGAGTAGATCAGAGTAGGGAAAAGAAGAGGGGATACAATCCAACTATGTGGGGAGGGTACACACTGTCAGCACCATCACTGCATGAAGAGGGAATGGGGAAAGGGAGGCAGTGGGACGATTCCTGGGAATGAGGTGGCTGCACCACAATGCAGGTGGAAGAGCAAGCTGCAGAACGGGAAGCGTGTGTGTGCACGTGTGTGCGTGTGTAGGTATACACACACTCTGAATGCACAGAGCACCCCCCCACACTCCAATATCTGGCACATGCAACTATGAGCTAGGGTCAGCCCTGGGCAGCAGGATTTGGGGAAAAGGAGGCATTTCCTGTTTACTTCATACAAGTTAACAGCAACAAATTAAAGCAGCTACGGTACTGCATGCCCTCCCACACCAGAGGACTACCCCTACCCAGGATCCCAGCTGGGCTGAGACTGTGAACTCGGAGAGGGTAGCACTTGGGGTTCCCATTAGGATGTGGTACGTAGCAACGGGCACTGGAGGTGGAGAGCGAGGTGGTTGCCCGCTGCTGGCAAGGAGAACTCTCTCACTTCATGCCAAGTGCCCCACTGTCAGGGGATGACCAGAATTGCAGGTTGCCCTGAGGGTGAAGCAGCACAAAGGGGTGACCTCACACTAGGAGATTCTGACCCTGTGGCCTCTGGAAGCAGCCTGGGAAAACTGCCACACAGATGGTAAAACAATTTTCTGTTTTACTCATTTTTTTGCCATTTGAGATTGATTTCTTTGCTGTTTGAATATCCAAAGTTGCTTTTGTAATTTAAAAATGTACAAATTATTCAAAGTCTGCAAGAAGTAGGCTTACCTACAAAAAGGTCTTACCTTGTTCCCAAACCACTGTTCAAAGGGATTTTTGTGTTATTAACTATAACGTCTGTCTGTCATTCAGAGTTCTGAGATGACCCTCACACATCTAATCGAGGGCTTCCTGTGCAGCCCAGAACTGAGGATAAAGGATGCTGTTGTGGTTTAAATGTCCTCCCTCCCCCACTCCAGCACACACACAAGGTCTTTCAACTTGAAGAAATAGAGAATGTGGATGTTGTCCATTCAAACACTCGCCAGTCCTTTGCGTGTGAGCAGATGATCTGCTCAGGATGCTCAGGGTCCCTTCTGAGGGCAGCTGTGGTTACATGAGTCACAGGCGACTTGTCTGCCAGACGAGACTGGGCCCCCGCCTCAGCTCACCCCTCCAGGCCCATGCTCCTCCATGCGCCATACCCGACTCAGGGAGGGAAGAGGCTGCTGGCTTTGTGTATCAGGGAGTCATTTTCTTTGAGACAGAGAGTTGAACTGTCCCATCAACATGATCCCACATCAAAACCACCACCTCAAAGTGGCTATTGTCAACGGCCTTTCTCAAAGTCCAGCTTGAAAATGTCACGTGCCCAGAAAAGTATCAGAGATTTCCAAGCCTGAAACCCCTCCTGTCTTAAACCGGTTGCCCAGATAACTCCCTTCCTGCTAGGATTTAAAAATATCCAAGCGTGGCTTCTGTAATCCGGAGTGCACGTGGAGGAAGGCAGAGCTAGAGTAATTCTTCCTGCTGCAGAGATATTTAAAAGGCTCAATTTCAAGGCTATCTGTCCAACGAGTGGGGAACTGGAAACCAAATCCAGAGGCCCCAACATAGAGGAGCAGTGCTCTCATCACCTGTGCCGCCATCAAGGCCTCCACCCCCAAGGTTCCACCGTTTCCACGCTCAGCGCACATGCCTATACTTGTAGGCGCTGTGAGGCGCACAGCCTCTCCCCTCAGGGTCCCTGGGCAGCGCGTGAGCAGTGCTCAGCCCATCTGGCACTTGGCTCTGCAGTGAGGACGGGCAGCGGACAGGGGGTGCCGCCTGCCCAGTTCTGTAGTGAGACTTGAAGGCAGCACAGCCACTCACATGTTGTCTGCAGGGCCTTCAGCCACACAAGAGCTGAGTCCTTAAACAGACTGCATGGCCCGCAGAGCCTGAGATATTTACCGTTTACAAACTTCCCAGTACGTGTGCTGAGCTCTGATCTAGTCCTGAGGCGACTGGTTACCAAGAAAATTGCAGAAAAAAGCAAACAGTCCACCAAGGTGTCGTTCATAATAATTTCTGGTCAACAATCATATTTGGGGTCACAAACGTGGGGGCCCTCAGAAAGTCCGTGTGCTTTCACTCAACATCCTCAGCAAGTGGGTGACGAACGCACACCCCACCTATCACTGCAAACCAACACCGGATAACAGCACTCAGACCTAGGAAAGAGCAAAGCCTGCCCTGGCCGGTGTGGCTCCGTGGTTAGAGTGTTGGCCTGTGCACCAGTCAGGAACCTGTACCTGGGTTGCAGGTTCGATCCATAAGCCCAGTTGGGGTGCCTCAGCCACCTCATTCCCAGGAATCATCCCACTGCCTGCCTTTCCCCATTCCCTCTTCATGCAGTGATGGTACTGACAGTGTGTACCCTCCCGACATAGTTGGATTGTATCCCCTCTTCAATGTGTCTTTCTTTTCCCCTATCTGCCCCACTCTCTTAAAAATCCGTGGGAAAAATATCCTCAGGTGAGGACAACTCCCTTCTGCTCGCTCAGGCCAAACCCTCTGGCCCCTTTGATTAATACCACCCGCCCCCCCACATCTCCCCTTGACACCACTCACCTCTTCCAGGGCTCTGCATAAAAGTCATCTGCTGGGCCGGGGTGGGGGGGGGAGGCGGGGGCCTTTCCCGACCCCTCATCCCAAACCTCCCAACCCTCCCAACAGTCCCAGTGCTCCTCCCCAGTTTATCCTTTCTCATTAGCACCTGTCACATGGCTTCACCCAGCTGGTTCACTGTCTCCCTGTCCTAAAAGCAAGTGATATAAGAGCAGAGATGTCTGCCTGGCTTCGTTCCCGCAGCATCCTGAGTCTGTTACAGAGCTTGGCGCCAGTCAGGCGCGTGGTTTATTTTCTATGTTGAACGGATGAATGGACGGGAGGATGGACAGACACATGATGAACACATAGCAGGGTACCCTGAAGGTGGGTTCAGCTGTGGTCCTTGGGCATCTCTGAGACCGGCACAGATGCGTCCCGGGCATGACAGCACGGAGAGAAGCCATCTTCTTTTCCCAGTGGGGACCGGGGACAGTGTCATGTGTCTGCATGCTCCCCTTCAAAGGCAGTTCCCATTCAGGCTGCAGTTTTGTGTAGTTATTGTCCCAAGAATAGGTTCCATAAATGTGGGCAGACAAGTGGGGCCGAGCAGGCCATGTTTTAGATCTGTGTCCTCAAAGGCCCACACTAGACCCTGACACACAGCTGGTGAATAAATATTTCTCAATGAATGTGGTTTAAGGGAAGGAGGCAACCTGAGAACTCATAACCTGAAATCTCAACCTGAGATCACTGGCTGGAATTATTCAAAATCCAGTGTGGTGGACTAAGTCCTTTGCGTGAAGAGGTGGGTGAAGGGGTCCTTCCCCCCATATCCTCCCCACCTCTGCCTGCTCCCCCTCATACCCTCCCCAGTGCTCCCCTGTGCCCCTGGGTGCCCACCGCCACCTGTGCTCGGGTGTGAGAGGCACGGCCTCCTCATGGAGATGCAAGGAGTCATGATCAGCAGGGTGTTGCAGGAGCAGCTCCCACCGCTCCTGCTCCAGGGCCTGTTCCCTGCAGGGAGATGAGAGCCAACAGCTCAGTGCTGTTCCTGAGGGTCATCCAGTCATCACTGGGCTGCAGGGACCCCTAGAAGGAGGGGCCGGGCAGCCGAAATGCCTGCCTCAAAACTTCTATCTTGGTGATATAAGGACACATATGTAATAACTTAGTCAATAAAACAATTACAACCAAAACAAAACAAAACACTTTTATCTTGACGCTCTCCCTCCAGGCAGCATGTGCCACCCACTTTCCCCTCTCCTTCCCCCGCAGGCATGTACCCCCTAATCTCTAAGGGACCTCATGAGACTTGCAACCAGGGGAGCAGTGGACAGCTCTTCCTGGGCTCACCCCCTGGACCTGCCTCCAAGGCCCCCTCTTCTCTGACTTCCCAGTGAGCCCGGCAGCCCAGCCTAGGCTCCCCTGTGGCTTCTTCTATGCCCTTCTTTGTTTCACTCTCCTAAGTATATTTTTGCTGCAGTCAATGCATTCTTGCTTGCTTTTCTGCAAAAAAAAAACAAAACAAAAAACCCAACCCCAAAACAAACAAAAAACAACAGAAACACACCAAAACCTCCAAAACTTCTCTCTTTATGGGGGGCGGAGCTGCGTTGCACTGAGAGGAGCAGACAGGCCTGAAAGATGATTTCTGCCCTGGCCTGTGTGGCTTAGTTAGCTGGAGCACTGTCCCGTACACTGAAGTGTCACAGGTTTGATGCCCATTCTGGGCACATACTCAGGTTGTGGGTTCAATCGCCAGTCAAGGGGCATGCAGGAAACAGTCGGGCAACCTTCCTCTCTCTCTAAAATCAATAAAAGCATGTCCTCCAGTGACGGTTAAAAACAATTATAAAAGAAGACGTGTGGCACTACACACTTAAAGTGTGCTTTTATTTATTTTTATTTTTAATTTTTAATATATTTTTATTGATTTCAGAGAGGAAGAGGGAGACAGAATCATTGATGGGCTGCCTCCTGCAAGCCCCCCAATGGGATTGAGCCCACAACCCACGCATGTGCCCTGACCAGGAATGGAACCTCGACCTCCTGGTTCCTAGGTTGATGCTCAACCACCGAGCCATGCCGGCTGGGTTAAAGTGTGCTCTTATTAGTGGACCTTATTTTGGCATCTGCTCACTTTTTAGCAGACCACGCCTGTGCCCAGCCCTTTTGCTCCTGCTGGGGCCCAGCCACACTGGCCAGGAGAAGCCCTGTGCTCACGGCTGCCGCTTTGCCATCTCTCCACCTCAAAGGGCAGCCTCCAGATCCTGCTCAGCCCTTACTCATCCCCCCCACCCCCCGGTGCCTCAGCCACAGAGGCCTGGAGCCCACGTTTCTCCCACTGGCCCCTGAGCGCTTTACAGTCAAACCTCAATTCTCAAAGGTTCCCAAACAAGTTTTTCACAGAAAAAAATGTCTTGGTTGTTGACCCAAACTTCAGTTTTCAACCTAACAAACCTTTCAAGCTCATGCCTCAGTCTGACAAAAAGCATCTCTCAGGCCACAAACAAAGGGGAGAATGCTTTTGTTGCTGGCAAAATGGAGATTAGCACAGTTTTAAAACATAGAGGCCATCAAGAGTGCTGATGTTGTTAAGGGTGTAAAAAGTGCTCACAAAGAGAAACCAAGATGGCGGCATAGGTAAACACAGGAGTTTGCTGCCTTGAACAACCACTTCAAAAATACAACTAAAAGATGGAACGGACATCATCCAGAAACACAGGAAGGCTGGCTGAGTGGAAATTCTACAACTAGAAGGAAAGAGAAAAGCATACCGAGACTCAGAGGAGGTGCAGTGCTGAAGTAAAATACTAAGGTGCAGAAGTGCATGCGGAGCGGGCTGGCGGCTGAGGGCACGGTTGTTGTTTTCAATCGGGAGGGAGTCTCAGGCTCTGAGCTCCAGTTCCGGGCGAGTCTCTAGGGACCCAGACTCATACGGGAGAAGCGGGACTGTTTGGCATCAGTTGGAACTCGAGGGCAGCTTTCGCTCAGAAGTGAATGCAGCAATTACCAGGACACCGAGAAGCAGAGCCTCTGAGGGCTGGACAGGGGGCAGCCATAATTGCTAACCCCGCCCTGTTGATCCCATGGGACCTGCCCTGCCCAAGCCCTGCAGGGAGGCTTTTGCTGGATAGCCTCAGGCAAAGGCTAGATTAGCACCTCCCTAGAGATCCAGGAGCCAGGGAACCCAGAGGTCAGAGTGGGACCATCCAGTTTGCAGCTCCGTGAAACCATAAAGGACACACTCAGGGGGCAGACTCAGTGAGCACCAAAGCCCCATTGAAGCAAGTCTTGTCTCAGAGGGGTGTCTCCAGCACAGAAGTTC
>NW_006297281.1:1194150-1199956 GCF_000327345.1 Myotis davidii | reverse complement strand
TACAGAAAACTTCCCCTACCTGGTGAAATAAATTGATTTACAAGTCCAGGAAGCACAGAGTCCCAAACAAGATGAGCCCAAAGAGGCCCACAATAAGACACATCATAATTAAAATGCCAAAGGTTAAAGACAAAGAGGGAATCTTAAAAGCAGCAAGAGAAAAGCAGTTAGTTACCTACAAGGAAATGCCCCTATGAATGTCAGCTGATTTCTCAACAGAAACTTTGCAGGCCAGAAGGGAGTGGCAAAAAATATTCAAAGTGATGAATGCCAAGAACCTACAACCAAGATTACTTTATTCAGCAAAGCTATCATTCAGAATTGAAGGTCAGATAAAGAGCTTCACAGATAAGAAAAAGCTAAAGGAGTTCATCACCACCAAACCAGTTATACTCTATATCCAGTAGTTTGCTTTTTTCATTATATGAAATCGTTTAAGAAGAGGAAGAAGAAAAAGGTAAAGATACAAATTATGAACAACAAATACACATCTATCAACAAGTGAATCTGAAAATCAAGTGAATAAATAATCTGATGAACAGAATGAACTGGTGACTATAATAGAATCAGGGGCATAGAAAGGGAATGGACTGGCTATTCTTGGGGGGGAAAGGGGTAAGGGGGATGCGGGAAGAGACTGGACAAAAATTGTGCACCTATGGATGAGGACAGTGGATGGGGAGTGAGGGAGGAGGATGGGGTGGGAACTGGGTGGAGGGGTGTTATGGGGGGAACAAGAGGAAATAATGTAATAATCTGAACAATAAAGATTTAATTAATAAAATAAAAAAAGTGCTCACAAAACAATCACAGGCATTTGAAAAGGTAGAAAATCTTGTTGATTTAGATAAACAAAAAGCAGTTAGCCTGTGGTAGCATTTCCGAGGCAATGATATATGAAAAATTCATTTAAGCCAAAACTGGTTCGGCTCAGTGGATAGAGCGTCGGCCTGTGGACTGAAGCGTCCCGGGTTCGATTCCAGTCAAGGGCATGTACCTGGGTTGCAGGCACATCCACAGTGGGAGATGTGCAGAAGGCAGCTGGTCGATGTTTCTCTCTCATCGATGTTTCTGACTCTCTATCTCTCTCCCTTCCTCTCTGTAAAAAATCAATAAAATATATATTAAAAAATTTAATTTAAGGCTAGTAGGTGGTGGTTCAATAAATTTAAGAAAAGAAGTGTTATTTGTAGATTAAACAGTATATTGGATGTGCTAAACAAAAAGCAGTTAGCCTGTGGTAGCATTTCCGAGGCAATGATATATGAAAAATTCATTTAAGCCAAAACTGGTTCGGCTCAGTGGATAGAGCGTTGGCCTGTGGACTGAAGGGTCCCGGGTTCGATTCCAGTCAAGGGCATGTACCTGGGTTGCAGGCACATCCACAGTGGGAGATGTGCAGAAGGCAGCTGGTCGATGTTTCTCTCTCATCGATGTTTCTGACTATCTCTCTCCCTTCCTCTCTGTAAAAAATCAATAAAATATATATTAAAAAATTTAGTTTAAGGCTAGTAGGTGGTGGTTCAATAAATTTAAGAAAAGAAGTGTTATTTGTAGATTAAACAGTATATTGGATGTGCACTGTATATAAGAAAGGTTAAAACGGAATCATTTGAGGTCTGGAATGGATTAATATAATTTACAGTATTTTTTGTTTTGTTTTGTTAATCCTCACCCTGAAGATATTTTTCCTTTTTTTTTTTTTTAAAGAGAGAGTGGAAGAGAGGGGAGGGAGGGAGGGGGGGAAAGGGAGAGAGAGAAAGAGAGAGCGAGTGAACAAGAGAAACATCAATATGAGAGAGAATATCGGTTGCTTGTCTCCCACACGAGCCCTGACGGAGACCAGGGATCAAACCTACAACCCAAGTATGTGCCCTCGATCAGGAATCGAACCCAATTTCCTTAGGTGCTTGGGCTGGGCTCTAACCACCGATCAACATCAGTCAGAGCTCAATTTACATATTCCTAATGGGGAAAATGATTTGGTTTTTGAACAAATCACTTATCGAACAGCCTTCCAGAACAAATTAAGTTAGAGAACTGAGATTCCCCTGTACTCCCCTTTTCAACCGGCCCCTACCACAGGCCCTGCTGCCAATCATTATCTTGCCTGAGCCCCTACTCCCTCACCTGCTCCAGCCTTCTCTGTCCTCACGCTGTCCTTGTCCCTAGGGCTGTTGAGGGAGACCTGTCTCCCCAGCCCTTGCCCTGCCCCTCCCAGGGCTTGCCCTGGCTCTGCCCATAGGTTCTAGTTCTGAGATTTGTACCTCCAGCCTGGCCTCTGTCTTGAGTGCAGATCCCCCTGGCTAGCCACTCACTGGATGATGTCTGGTTGAATGTACTCATGCCCGTTCGATGCCACAGGTCCAGTTCTGAATCCCTCTTTCCCACAAAGGCGCCCATCTCATCACCAGTCGCCCTACTTCTTCTCACCCTTCCCATCCATCCTCCATGATGCATTCGGAGTGCTCTTTCTCAAACATGTGGGCAACCGCATCACTACCTGCCTAGGCCTCCCCGGTGACTGTCTGGTGTTCGTGAGGCCCCTCATGACCCAGCTGCTGCTCACAGTGTGGCTGCATCTCCACTCGGCACCAAGAATCCCAGTCCTGGCCACCTATATGTGTGGTCACCTCCACTGCCCTCCCAGGTCTTCTAACCCTCTGAGGTTCAAGGACAAGGACACCTCTGAGGAGCCATTCCTGATCTCCAGGTGCCACTCTTCCAGGCCCCTCCACAGCAGCTGATGGCACAGGGAACACAGAATCATGGTGTTAATACCCAGGTGGGCAGGGGCTGCCTGGTCTCTATATACCTGGTGCCTGGTCAGGGCCCAGTGCAGAGCAAGAACCTCCCAGTGCAAAAGAGTCAGTGTCTCCAACACCACCCCTACCTCCCTGAGGGATATCACTTGGGCCTTTAGAAGTAAGTTTTTGTGAGATAAGGCTCACTGTAACCCAGGGAGACGGCGCACGTGAACCAGATGATGTGCTATGGGAAAATGAGCAAAGCATGCGTCAGGGTTGGCGCAGAACAGGCAGTGGGAAGTGATGCCTCTCTGGGAGGCAGGAGGCAGGCTGCACACCCGTCAGAACCAGCACCTTCTCTGCCTCTAACACATGAGAGGGAACTGAGAGACCAGCTCCCCCACTTCTCCACACTGGCAGGAACTGGGCCCAAGAGTCAGGATGGGAAGAGGAGCTGGACGTGGACTCTGTAATGGGCAGGGGGTGGGGCGTTCTGGGGCTCTCTGCTTGGCCATGCCCTCCTCTGATCTGGCTCTTCTCCATGTTCATTATTAATTCAGCACACAGGGCGCTCGGGGGGCTCATTGTGCAGGAGGTGGGCTGCTTTAGCCTGGGAGGCATTTGATCTGAGTCAGAGGATGAGCCCCGTGAAGGTACTGCCAAGTCCACGGAAACGAACAGTCCGTGATGGACCCCTTCTTGCACTCACCTCTTCTCCTGCAGCAAGTAACCTAAGCTGTTGACATAGCTTCCTGAGCCCTCAGAGGTGAGCTGGAGAACGGGACATGGGAATGGGGAAGAGAGAGAAAGACAAAGTAGAGGGAAACACAATAAAATTTAATCTAAAGTACACCCTTTATCTTGTTTACTTTTCTGAACAGGCAATCCATTCACCTGACTAAAAGATAAAAAACATGAGGGTGTACAGTAAAATGCCCTACCTACAGGCATGCTAGCAGAGCAATTCTGTGCACAGGTAAGCAAACAGACCGTCACAGAGCCCTCTCAGCATGGAGGGAAGCACACCGAGGCCCCCTGCACGCACTCACCCTGTGCACTTAACAGTATGTCTTGAGGGTCACTCCACATCAATACTACAGAGATAACTTAAGAAATACCCTCAGGGGACCCCGATGTGTGGCTGGAACCTAATTCATCAGTTCTCCCATGGTGGGCATTTCAGTGACTGGCAATCTTGGACTATCACAGACAAATGAATCTCTGTTCTTAGAACACATTTCCTTACGTGTCCTCTCAGTCTACCTAGCAACGGGAGTTTGCTCCCCTGGTGAAATTTATCACAGAAGTGTCCATTCAGGACTCCAGATCCACGGGACCACAGCCAGCCCAGCCTCTGCATCTGACTAGCCCTGCCTCGGCTCCAAGGTCCTTCCTCTGCAGCCACATCCCAACCACACCATCAAAGACCCCACCGCCAAGCCACCCTCAGCAAGAGCTAGGAGTGGGAATAAAGGGAGGGCACCCTAGCCTTTGGAGCCCAACGACGAGGGGGACTAGGGCTGAGGAGGGGTGGTGCAAAGGACAGCTGGGGTACGGCCAAGGAACGGCCAAAAGAAGTGGCCTGGGGGTGGCAGATGCAGGGTGACCAGAGAGGGGCAGTGAGGAGAGGAGGCCACTGCTTACCCCGGTGCTGATTCCCACCACAGCCTGCTGGCTGGGGCCTGCCGCCCTCCAGAGCTGCTCCTCCCGTGAGGCCAGGTCCTCCATGGGGCCCGAGTCCTGGGGCTCTTGCTCTGGCTCCACGGGCACTGAGCAGGCCAGTCTCCTCGGGCCCTCAGGCTCCACCGCACCCACCCACCTGCGGGCTAGGGCCCCCCTGCCGGCTTTCGGTGCCCAAGGAGTCAGGAACGTGACATGCGGTGGCCTCCAGTGGGTGGGGACCACGTCCCCCGTGGCCCTCGGGGTCAGAAATGTAACATGCTGTGGGCTCCAGTGGGTGGGGACCATGTCCCCTATGGTCCTTGGGGTCAGGAATGTGACATGTGGTGGGCTCCAGTCGGTGGGGAACGTGTCTCCTGTGGCCCTCGGGGTCAGGAACGTGACCTGTGGTGGGCTCCAGTCGATGGGGACCACGTCCCCCGTGGCCCTCGGGGTCAGGAACGTGACCTGTGGTGGGCTCCAGTCGATGGGGAACGTGTCTCCTGTGGCCTGCATCTTGGGCTTCTTCGACAACTTGGGAGCTGGAGCTGAGTTGGGGCTGCAGAAGCGTTGGGTCGGCCGGCAGATCCCCTGCTGTAGGGGATGGCTGAAGCCACTGTGCTTCAGGTTGGGCAGAACCATGGGGATTGCGGCAGCTGCCTGGACCCCTGTGGACAGGATGAGTCCTCAGTATCCCACCTGACTGCCACCATCCCGCCATGCTGGGTGAGGAGAGGAGGCAACTCTGGATTGCAAGATGCAAGGGGGGCCCTGGCCGGTGTGGTTCAGTTAGTTGAGCATTACTCTGTACACCAGGTCGTCAACTCGATTCCTGGTTGGGCTATATGCTGGGGTTGTGGGCTTGATCTGGTGTGCAGGAGGCAGCTGATAGATGTTTCTCTCTCTCTCCCTCTCTTTCTCTCTCTCTCTCTTCCTCTCACTCTAAAATCAGTAAAAATGTATTTTAAAAATGATGCAAGGAGAAACCTCAGCCATGGGTTTTCCACTCCATGGTGGCCCCTAACCTCAGGAAAGCTCTACCTCTGGAGGTGAGAGACACCTACCTTCAGTCTGAGGAAGGACTAGTACAGTCTTCTGGGACCTGGCCATCTGAAAGCTTCTGCGAGTTCTGTCCTGGAAGGAACCGCTGGTCAGGGGAGGTGAGGGGAACTTCCAGAAGAAAGCTGATGTTCTGGGACCCTAGGTTCCCAGAAAGGAGGGCCCAGCCTATTGGTACCCAGGAGAGCATCCCCCTCCAGCTCACCCAGGGACTAAGCACATGCACCACAAAGATCAAGTTGCTGAGTTGATGGGGGCTCAATCTGGCCTCTCTTTTCAAGGATGTGATGGGCAAGTCTAAGGACATCAACTTTTTAAATACCTGCAAAAACTTAAAACTA
>NW_006297281.1:1189982-1194116 GCF_000327345.1 Myotis davidii | reverse complement strand
AAAATCGTGTTCTGAGATAACATCCTGAGCACCTTGCTGTGATGTCACCCCGTCCAGCTCTTTACCCACAAGGGGTGGGGCATGGCTGTCCCAGCACCAGCACAGGCCTAGTACCTAGTAGGGCTCAGTGCATGAATGATTTAATGGATTGAATGAACGAATGAATGAATGAGTGAATGATTTAAACAGACCCCGGGTCTGGTCCAACAAGCCTCCTCCAGTATTAGGGGCTGCCTGTCCCCAGCTAAGATGGACCATGCCATTTACACAGGTGTCTCTCATCACATCAAGCCCAGGTTCAGTAAACAAAAATGCAGGTGAAAGGCTAATACCTGAACAAGCTTAAGAGTCTAATGGTCAAAGGGATCAACAGTTCACAGAAAAACAAACACTAAATCAGTAAGGGTTCAAACTCAACAATACTGCACTAAATTAAAATCAATGACTACGAAGTATTATTCAATAATAATTAATCAGAAAATTAAAAATTTATAACAAATGTTGTCATGCATGGCTGTTAGTTAGCAGTATAAGATGGATTATTCTTTTTAGAGGACAATCTATCAATATAAAAATAACTGTAAAAATGTCCATATCTGAGAGTAGGGAACCCCCCCAAATCTGTCCCTTCACAAAAGCAAGTAAGCTGGCAATAACTGTCAGAACCAACATCTACACAAGTTCAGAATCTAATAAAAAACTAACTGCAACCAGGGGAATGCTTAATGAAAAAAGGAGCTGCTAAATTTCAGAAAGATTACAATCTGGTTTTTGAAGGTACCCACTGATCATCCCAGCTCAGAGGCAGACCTGGGACTGTGTTCCTGGTATGGTTGTCTGGTGCTGGGGAGGGCGGCGGGGGTGTGTGTGTGTGGAATTGTTGGTGTGTGTTTTGACCTGTCTAGTGGCTCCCTGATGGATCAGTTCACGGCCTTGACTTTTTTTTACCCCCCCTCAGAACTTTCTCAGGGGTGGAGTGGCCTCCTGGCCAGCAGTTGTCAAAAGTGTTTAAAGACAGATCTACTAGCTACAGCCAGCTGGGGCAAGAGATAATAGACAAGGCAAGCATCAGAGAGACTGAACAGTCTGAAAAGAAAGAGGCTAAGAGGAAGGAGGAATAAAGATTTTGAAAGACTCCCACAAAAGCCAGAGACTAGAAGGCCGCATGTGTGCCCAGGCTGACACATGCTCAGGAAAGACCTGAGAAGACCACCAGCGTCCCTCTGGCTGATGGTCAGGCTCCACATAATCAAGAAGTGAAGGCTAAGGCAGAGTTGCAAGAGGCCTAGCTGATGTTGAAGGAGAACTCCAGCAGAGAGTCAGTCTGCAAACACCGGGAGAGTTGTATGGAGGTTTTTAGTTGCCATTGTTGTTTGGGCTCTATGAAGAGACCGCAATAAAATCACCAGTTGACCTCTATGCTAAAGGAACAGTGACTTCAGTAACCTCACACAACAAAATAAAAGTCTTTACAAAAAATAGTTTAGAAAAGTCATTAAACAAACAACTATAATGCACAACAAGCAGCAGCAGCAAACCCTGGGGAGGGGGAGAATGTTATTTCCAGAGTTACTGCATTATAATATTCAAAATGTCCAATTTTCAACAAAAATTACAAGGCATTCAAAGAAATAAAGTATGGTTCGATCATCTATATTATAAAAGGCCAGTGGCAATAATGCTGTAACAACCAAACGACCGGTCACCAGGAGGTGGATGGAGCACCTCTTGGGCCCACCCCCAGCGTGCTGGCAGCGTCGGCAGAGTGTCGCGGGGCACCAGCAGCATCCGCGGAGCGTGTGAGGCTTCGTGGGGCGGTGGACATGGCCCTGATGGCAGGTTAGGCCTAGGGGGAAAACTGTGTGCTGGGCCTCTAGTAGGAAGAATAAATGAAGAAAAAATGTTTCTGAGGAATTTCAGACAAAAACTTTAAATCAACTGTCTTAAATATGCTCTAAAACAGTGGTTCTAAACCTGTGGGTTGCGACCCCTTTGGGGGTCAAACTACCCTTTCACAGGGGTCACCTAAGACCATCGGAAAACACATATATAATTACATATTGTTTTTGTGATTAATCACTATGCTTTAATTATGTTCAATTTGTAACAATGAAATTGGGGGTCACCACAACATGAGGAACTGTATTAAAGGGTCGTGGCATTAGGAAGGTTGAGAACCACTGCTCTAAAAGCTAAAGGAAGTGATGTTCAAAAAACTAAAAGAAAAATTGTATTAATATATTAATATAATCCTATCTAATAACAGACAAACATGGTAATTGACCGTAGCTTTGCTATGCCTCCCATCGGCTAATCAGCGAGATATGCAAATTAACCGCCAAAAAAGATGGTGGTTAATTTGCATACATAGGCACAAAGCAGCAGAACAAAGACTGAAGGCAGTTCTGGCCGGAGCAGCAAAGGCTTGGAGGCAGCTCCGGCTGGAGCAGCGAAGACTGAAGGCAGCTCCAGCCGGAGCAAAGGCATGTGTCCCGGGTGCTGGAGGAAAACCGGTGCCAGCAACCAGGGGAAGGGAAGGCCTATTGCATGAATCTTTTTATGCAACAGGCCTCTAGTTAATGGTATAAAAAAATAAAAGAGAAACCAAGATGGCAGCATAAGGTATAGACCTGTGCATGCTGCCTCCCACAACAACACTGAAACTACCAACTATAAGACAAAACAGCTATCATCCAGAACCATGGGAGAGCTGGCCCAGTGTAAGTTCTACAACTGGAAGGAAAAGAAGAGCATTGAGACTGAGTAGGAAGTGCAGAGGCGCCAAGAACAGAGGTACGGAGTCGCGCGCCAGGTGGGCTGCAACTGGATGCGCGGTTTTTTTCAATCAGAAGAGGATACAAGCTCTCAAATCCACTGAACTTGTTTGGGGCGGAATTCTGAGGTCCCAGACCCCTACAGGGAGAGGCGGGACTGCCTTGCAGCAGGTTGGAGAGTGAGGGTGGCTATCTCGCAGAGCTGTTCACCGGCATTCGGGGACGTGGAGACGCAGAGTTGCGGAGAGGTGAGGAGTCGCGGAGACACTGACGACAACCATTGCTGTTTGTTCCACCCTGGTGATTCTCTGAGACCCCGCCCTACTCAATTTACATCTCTGCCCAAGCTGTGCCAGTGGCACAAAAGGAACCACCTGCACTTTTGCAGCTTAACCCAACAAACTTCAGATTTCAACTCCTCGCATCCATAAGGGACACACTCAAGAAGCAGAATCAGGTTCAGAGGAAGCTGGAGCCGGAACCGGCTGAGCCGGCACCGGCTGAGCTGGCAACATGGAACCGCTGTACCAACAAATGCACAAGCAGGTCCATCAGATCCAGTCTCACATGGGATGCCGGGAGACGGCAGCAAGCAGTCTGTGCACTTAGTAGAAAATGAAATCCAAGCAAGCATACCAGATACTCAGCCGGGAAGAATGCCTGGAGATTTTGTCCAGCAAGGAGCCTCCCAACAAAAGACAGAATGCCAAACCTCATGTTGACCAGTCAAAGTATGACGTCCAGCACCTGCAGACTGCTCTCAGACACTTGCAGCATCAGCGATACTCAAGAGAGCAGCAGGGGAGACAGTGAGAGGAGCTTCGGTCTCGCACCTTCACCCGCAATGTGGGTTGTGGCGCCCCCTGTGAGGCTGCATGAGGCTGCGACAGCCCCTGCGAGGCTGTGAAGGCTCCTGCGAGGCTGTGACGGCCCCTGCGAGGTTCCGACACCCCCGAGAGACTGCATGAGGCTGCAACAGCCCCTGTGAGGCTGCGATGGCCCCTGCGAGGCTGTGATGGCCCCTGGGAAGCCGGTGGAACCACGTGAGCCACCCAGATGGCTTCGTCGACGGCCCACGAACCAGCTCGCAGCCCCACGCACAACTATCACCCGAAGGGCAAGAGGGGCAAGAGCAGCTGTAGTGTTGCTTTCTCCTCACTTCTGGTAGTGAAATCCTCATTTTAAACATAAGAAGATACATTATTTTAAAAAGCCATCACGTGGCTCCGTACCCTTTCTGAGTAGAGCGTGAACAAATCGTGAGAGACCTTTCCGAACACAGGGACACGTTGCGGATGGAAATAGCTACATTTTCCATGTGTATTTCCTTTGACCCGGTGACAAAAAGCGTACACCTATG
>NW_006297281.1:1187583-1189697 GCF_000327345.1 Myotis davidii | reverse complement strand
TATCAAGTGGAGTCATAAAGTTTTCTGTTGGACTATCAGTGTGCATGTATACTTTAAAAAATAAATGTATTTTTCATCATATACTGTGTTTTTGTCACTCGAATGAATTTTATTATTTCTTCAAGGTTCTTCACATACGTACACCTTAAGAGATCTCAAGTAGGCGTAACAGGTTCTCAAAAAATTAGGGTTGGCACGCGGAAGAATTTTGAGTCAGAGATTTTGCTGGTTTTGGCACGCACTCACAAAGAGGTTGCCCACCCTTGGGTTAGAGCATCGGCCTGCAGACGGAAGGGTAGAAGGTTCAATTCCAATCAAGGGCATATGCCTTTGTGGCAGGTTCAATCCCCAGCACTGGTTGGGGCTCGAGTGGGTGGCAACCAATTGATGTGTTTCTCTCGCATTGATGTTTCTCTCTCCCTCTCTCCTTCCCTCCCTCTACTCTGTCAAAAAAAAAAAATCAATGGCAAAAATACCCTCTGGTGAGGATTAAAAAAAAAAAAAGGAACCAAACACAAATTCTGGAGTTAAAAAGTACAAAAACTGGAATAAACTCTAAATAGAAGGTGTCAACACCACACGTGAACAGGCAGAAGAAAGAATCAGTGAACTTTGTTTTAAATGTATTTTTGTTGTTGATAATATTTATTATAGGTTTCCCCGGTTCCCCCCTATTTCACCCCCTCCTCCTAGTCAATGAACTTTTAGATAAATCAATTGAGATGATCAAGTCTGAGGAACAAAATTAAAAAGGGACAAAGAAGTGGGAGAACCAAGATGGCGGCATAAGGTATAAGCCTGTACATGCTGCCCCCCACAACAACATTAAAACTACAACCATAAGCCGAGGCCGGTTTGGCTCAGTGGATAGAGCGTCAGCCTGCGGACTGGAGGGTCCCGGATTCGATTCCGGTCAGGGGCATGTGCCTGGGTTGTGGGCACATCCCCAGTGGGGAATGTGCAGGAGGCGGCTGATCGATGTTTCTCTCTCATCGATGTTTCTGACTCTGTCTCTCTCCCTTCCTCTCTGTGAAAAATCAATAAAATATATTAAAAACAAACAAACAAACAAAAACCTACAACCATAAGACAAAGCAGCTATCATCCAGAACCACGGGAAAGCTGGCTGAGTGGAAGTTCTACAACTAGAAGGAAAGAAAAAAGCGCATTGAGACTGGGTAGGAGGTGCAGAGGCACCAAGAACAGAGGTACGGAGGCGTGCGCGAGGTGGCTGCACCTGGGTGCGTGGTTTTTTTCAATCAGAAGGGGATACAAGCTCTCGAATACACTGAACTCATTTACGGCGAGACTCTGGGGTCCCAGACTCCTACAGGGAGAAACTGAACTGTCTTGCAGCGGGTCGGAAAGCAAAGGTGGCTTTCTTGCAGAGCTGCTCGCAGGGATCATTGTTGCTGTGGGGGCGCGGGACTCAGGGACGCAGAGGGACTGGGGGATGCAGAGGCGCGGAGTCGGCTGATGACAGCCATTGCTGTTTGCTCCATCCTCGTGATTCTCTGAGACCCCACCCGACTCAATTTACATCCCCATCCAAGCTGTGTGCAGTGGCGCAAAGGAACCACCTGTGCTTTTGCAGCATAACCTAACAAACTGCAGCTGGGTCAGAGAGCTCCAAAACTTCCAAACCCCAAACAAGGAGGAGAAATCTGCTGGTATCACTGTAGCTCCTGCTGGGTGGACTCACACAGTGGTTGATCCAGGAGCCAAGGTACACCTGGCCAGATACCAGATTTCGACTCCTCACATCCATCAGGGGCATACTCAAGAAGCAGAATCAGTGAGCACCAAAGCCCCACTGAAGCAAGTCCTACCCCATAAGGGTGTCTCAAGCACAGCAGTTCTTCCACTGTAAACACAATGGGTCCTTGCAGACAGCCAAAAATGCGGAGACAAAGAAACATCACAAGTAAAAACCAAGATGGCGGCATAGGTTAACGCCGGAGTTTGCTGCCTTGAACAACCAAATCAAAATACACCTAAAAGACGGAACGGACATCATCCAGAACCACAGGGAGGCTGGCTGAGTGGAAACTCTACAACTAGGAGGAAAGAGAATATCATACCCAGACTCAGAGGAGGCGCAGTGCTGAAGTGAA
>NW_006297281.1:1184953-1185745 GCF_000327345.1 Myotis davidii | reverse complement strand
ATTAGAGATTTAGAATGTAAGGAAGCAGACAACACCCAAACAGAATAGCAAAAGGAAATTAGAATCCAAAAAATAAAAAATAAGGAGGGTAGTGTAAGGAACTTCTTGTTTAATTTCAAGGGTACCAACATTTGCATCATGGTAATGCCAAAAGGAGAGGAGAGGGCAAGGAATTGAAAACCCATGTGAAAAACTAATCAAGGAAAACTTCCCTAATCTAGTATAGGAAACAGATATACAAGACCAGGAAGCACAAAGTTCCAAACAAGAGGAATCCAAAGAGGACCACACCAAGACACATCATTATTAAAATGCCAAAGGCAAAAGACAAAGAGAGAATCTTAAAAGCAGCAAGAGAAAAATAGTTAGTTACTTACAAGGGATGAAATCCAAGCAAGCATACCAACAAAAGACAGAATGCCAAACTTCATGTTGACCAGTCAAAGTATGACATCCAGCACCTGCAGACTGCTCTCAGACACTTACAGCATCAGTGATACGCAAGGGAGCAGCAGGAGAGATAGCAAGAGGAGCTTCTGTCTCGCACCTTCACCCGCAACGTGGGTGGCGGCGCCCCCTGAGAAATGTCAGCTGATTTCTCAATAGAAACCATGCAGGCCAGAAGGGAGTGGCAAGAAATATTCAAAGTGATGAATAGCAAGAACCTACAACCAAGATTACTCTACCCAGCAAAGCTATCATTCAGAATTGAAGGTCAGATAAAGAGCTTCACAGATAAGAAAAAGCTAAAGGAGTTCATCACCACCAAACCAGGATTATATGAAATGCTGA
>NW_006297281.1:1184122-1184753 GCF_000327345.1 Myotis davidii | reverse complement strand
ATAGAAAGGGAGTGGACTGACAATTCTTGGGGGGAAGGATGTGTGGGAGGTGTGGGAAGAGACTGGACAAAAATCTTACACCTATGGATGAGGACAGTGGCAGGGGATAAGAGCATGGGGTGGGGTGGGAACCAGGTGGAGGGGAGCTATAGGGGGAAAAAAGAGGAACATCTGTAATAATCTGAACAATAAAGATTTATGCATTTTAAAAAAAGGGACAAAGAAAACAAACAGAGCCTCAGAGACCAGTGGGACACCATCAAACATATCAACATAAGCAAAACAGGAGTCCCAGAAGGAGTTGAGAAAGGGAGGAATAGAGAGATGAGGGGTGGGGAGGGAGAGACAGAAAGAGAGAAAACATTACACTTACAAGAAGCTCAACAAATTCCAAGTAGGATAAACTCAAAAGAGATACACGGAGATACACACTTAGATACATCATAATCAAACTTAAAAAGCTAAAGAGAGCCCTGGCTGGTATAGCTCAGTTGGTTGGAGTATTGTCCCATACACCAAAGGGTGGTGGATTCCATTCCCAGCCAGAGCACATACCCAGGTTGCAGGTTCAATCCCTGGTCAGGGTGCGTGCAGGAGGCAGCCAATGTCTGTCTGTTTCTCTCTCTCTCTC
>NW_006297281.1:1175585-1184101 GCF_000327345.1 Myotis davidii | reverse complement strand
CTGTTTGTTTCTCTCTCTCTCTCTCTCTCTCTCTCTCTCTCTCTCTCTCTCTCTCCATTTTCTTTCTCTAAAATCAATTAAAATTTTCCTGTAAATCAATAAGAGAATCTTAAAAGCAGGAAGAGAAATAATTATTTGCCTACAAGGGATTCTCATTAAGATTAACAGCTGATTTCTCATCAGACACCATGGAGATTATTAGGTACTAGATAAAATATTCAAAGTGCTGAAAGAAAAGACTACTGACCAAGAACGTTACATTTAACAAAAGTATACTTCAAGAAAGAAGAAATTAAAATATTCCCAGATATACAAAAACTGAGAAAATTCATTGCTAATAAACCTGTCCTACCAGAAATACTAAAGTAAGTCCTTCAGGCTGAGTGAAAGGGTATTAGAGAGTAACTTGAATCCACATAAAGAAAAAAGAACACTGATAAAGATAACTACATGGGCATATGTAAAAGACAGTATAAATGTACTTTTTCTTTGTAACTATTTTTCTCCTATCTAATTTACATATTAACTGCATAGAGCAATAATTATAAATCTTATCTTCATGGTGCACAATGTATAAAGATATTTATCTGACAATAACACTATAAAAGAAAGGGAGGGAACAGAGCTATACAAATACAAAGTTTTTGTATTCTATTGACATTAAGTTGGTATTATTCTGAACTAGACTGTGAATTATGTGATATTTATAGATAAATAACAATGGAAGTATTACTGTATTTTGGTTTGTAACTCTTCCCTATGTAATTTAAAAGACAAATGGGTAAAACAATAATTATATATCAATGTTAATAAACACAATGTTTAAAGATGTGATTTGTGACAAAAACATGAAGGGAGGGACGGAGCTGGATAGGAGAAAAGTTTTTATGTACTGCAGCTAAGTTGATATTAATTCAAACTAGTTTGTGATAAATTTAAAACATAAATTATAATCTCCGGGGTAGCCATTAGTAAAATAACTAAAAATATAGAGAAAAGGAAATGAGGAGGGAATAAAAATGATGTAGTACACAATATTAATTAAACACAAAAAAAGGCAATAATAGAGTAACTGAGGAACAAAAAAGACCTAATATACACTGGAAACAAATAGGAAAATGCCAGAAATCCTTCCTTATCAGTAATTCGTTTAAATGTAAATGGATTAAACTCTCAAATCCAAAGGCAGATACTGGCAAAATGGATTAAAGAAACACCATCCAGAAACCAAGATGGCGGCATAGGTAAACACCAGAGTTTGCTGCCGCGAACAACCACTTCAAAAATACAACTAAGCCAAAACCGGTTTGGCTCAGTGGATAGAGCGTCGGCTTGCGGACTGGAGGGTCCCAGGTTTGATTCCGGTCGAGGGCATGTACCTGGGTTGCGGGCACATCCCCAGTGGGAGATGTGCAGGAGGCAGCTGATAGATGTCTCTCTCATCGATGTTTCTAGCTCTCTCTCTCTCTCTCCCTTCCTCTCTGTAAAAAAAAAAAAAAAAAAAAAAATACAACTAAAAGACGGAACAGACATCATCCAGAACCACAGGAAGGCTGGCTGAGTGGAAATTCTACAACTAGAAGGAAAGAGAAAAGTTTACCAAGACTCATAGGAGGCGCAGTGTGCAAGTAAAATACTAAGGTACAGAGGTGCAACAGGAGAAGCGGGACTGTCTGGCATCGCTCAGAACCCTAGGGCAGCTTTCTCTCCATGGGGCTTGAAGCGATTACCAGGACACTGAGAAGCAGAGCCTCTGAGGCCAAAACTGAGAGCAGCCATAACTGCTAGCCCCACCCTGTTGATCCCGTGGGACCTGCCCTGCCCAAGCCCTGCAGGGAGGCTTTTGCTGGATAGCCTCAGGCAGAGGCTAGATTAGCACCTCTCTAGAGATCCAGGAGCCAATGTACCCAGAGGTCAGAGTGTAACCATAAAGTTTGTAGCTCCGTGGAACTATAAAGGACATACTGAGGGGGCAGACTCAGTGAGCACCAAAGCCCCATTGAAGCAAGCCTTGCCCTGGAGAGGTATCTCCAGCACAGAAGTTCTCCCACTGCAGACACAGCTGATTCTCAGCCATTTGGCCTGGAGGTCAATTCCTCCCAGTGATACCTACAACAATCAAGGCTTAACTACAACAAGACTGTGCACAAAGCCCACAAGGGGGTGCACCAAGAGTGTCCTCCTCAGGTAATTGGCAAGGCTGAACCACTGGGCCCTAGAGGACACTCAGCACAGAAAACCACTTTATCAGCACAGGGAAGCATAAAAAATGCGGAGACAAAGAAAAAGGACACAAATGACAGAAATGGGGGAAAGCAAACTACTGGATATAGAGTTCAAAACCACACTTTTAAGGTTTTTCAAGAATTTTCTAGGAACTGCCAATAAACTTAATGAGATCTCCAAGAACTCTAATGAGACCCTTGAGGGGGTGATAAAGGACCAACTAAAAATTAAGCATACACTGACTGAAATAAAGAATATTATACAGACGCCCAACAGCAGACTAAGAGAACCCAAAAAACAAGTCAACGATCTGAAATACGAAGAAGCAATAAACACCCAACCAAAAAAGCAAAATGAAAAAAGAATCCAAAAATACGAAGATAGTGTAAGGACCCTCAGGGACAGCTTCAAGTGTACCAACATCCGAATTGTGGGGGTGCCAGAAGAAGAGAGAGAGCAAGATATTGAAAACCTATTTGAAGAAATCATGACAGAAAACCTCCCCTACCTGGTGAAAGAAATAGACTTACAAGTCCAGGAAGCACGGAGAACCCCAAACAAAAGGAATCCAAAGAGGACCACACCAAGACACATCATAATTAAAATGCCAAGAGCAAAAGACAAAGAGAGAATCTTAAAAGCAGCAAGAGAAAAACAGTCAGTTACCTACAAGGGAGTACCCATACGACTGACAGCTGATTTCTCAACAGAAACTATGCAGGCAAGAAATATTCAAAGTGATGAATAGCAAGAACCTACAGCCTAGATTACTTTATCCAGCAAAGCTATCATTCAGAATTGAAGGTCAGATAAAGAGCTTCACAGATAAGAAAAAGCTAAAGGAGTTCATCACCACCAAACGAGTATTATATGAAATGCTAAAAGGTATCCTTTAAGAAGAGGAAGAAGAAGAAAAACGTAAAGATACAAATTATGAACAACAAATACACATCTATCAACAAGTGAATCTAAAAATTAAGTGAATAAAAAATCTGATGAACAGAATGAACTGGTGAATATAATAGAATCAGGGCATAGAAAGGGAGTGGACTGATTATTCTCGGTGGGGAAAGGGGTGTGGTGGTGTGGGAAGAGACTGGACAAAAATTGTACACCTATGGATGAGAACAGTGGGTGGCGGGGGTAAGAGCAGAGGGTGGGGCAGGTAACCGGTGGAGGGGAGCTATGGGGGGGGGGGAAGAGGAATAGCTGTAATAATCTGAACAATAAAGACTTAATTAAAAAAAAAAAAGACAAGAAAAGGCCACAGGATGAAACCTATGTTGCCAGCACCTTGACCTGGGGCTTCCAGCCTATAGAGCTATGAGAACTCCGTTGTTGAAGCCCCAGTCTGTGGTGTCTTGTTATGGCAGCCAGAGCAGATAAGGCACATGCAAATGAACCCCAGCCTCAGCTACCTCATTTTCTGGGGATCCATTGTGAGCTGGGCCCCAGGCTGAGTGCTGGGATGCAGAACAAGGCTTCATCTGAGCACTCGCATGATTCCCAAGGAAAACTGACTCCTCAGTGTGATGAAGATGTGTGAGTGCCCTGAGGGGGCTGAGAAACTACAGTATCCTCAGTAAGCAGTGACACATCAACTCCTCAGACTTGAAAGTGCTCCACCCTATGTTCCATCTGGAGCCGTGAACTGCTGACCTTTCTGAAACCAGGGTATGCTACTTTTCATGACTGAGGAACAGCCAAAATGCGAAGAGCAAAACCATCGTGCTGCAGTGGAACAAAGGCTGGTGTGTTTCCCGAGCGAGTAGGTTCTGCATTGTTGGGAAGACACAGAAAGCACTTGTGCTCAAAAAAGAAACGAGTTCAGAAGAACATAGCCTCCTCCACCCCCTCCTTGCACACAACTTTTGCTGCACGGAATTGGTCTCAGCAGTGGATCAGCAGTTTCCGATTCTTTTTGTTTTATTCTATCATCTTTACTACAGACTTCGGAACACTAAACATTTGCTTGGTTTAGGGCAGTCTTCCTGCCTTTGGCAAATGTTCCCAGACTCAACTTGGTACTTTAAGAATCCCAAAGAAAAGGGTTTAAAGGGCAGTTTTCATCCTCCCCACCCCTTTTGAAAAAGCACTATCATCACATAGACTATTTGTGGAAGATTTTAATAATACTTTTTAGTCTTTGTTTTTCTTTTCCTCCTTGATTAGCATCTACCATGTGAACACCCTTAAACTTGCTTCCATGCTTCCTGACTTGCGCTTCTTCGTCCTCTCGGAAGGTTCAACTTCATCATCAGCCGTGACCTTTGGTTTTACTCTCCCTATGCTTACTTTCTTTGTTTTTTTTAAAATATATTGTATTGATTTCTTACAGAGAGGAAGGGAGAAGGATAGAGAGTTAGAAACATTGACGGGAGAGAAACGTCGATCAGCTGCCTCCTGCACACCTCCTACTGGGGATGTGCCCACAACCAAGGTATATGCCCTTCACTGGAATCGAACCTGGGACCTTTCGGTCCACAGGCCGACGCTCTATCCACTGAGCCAAACCAGTTAGGGCTGAACTTACTTTTTTTTTGAATTGAAGTGTAGTTGACTTACAATATTATATTAATTTTAGGTGTACAGCATAGTGATTCTATATTTGTATACCTTGCAGTGTGATCACTATGTTAGTCTAGTAACCATCTGTCACTGTACATAGTTATGAGACCACTGACTGTATACCCTGTGCTGTACTTTATATCCATGTGACTTATTTCTTTGATATCTGAAAGTCTATACCTCTTAATCCCCTTCACCTTTTTCACTTACTTTCTTTGTTTAAAAATAGTTATATTGAGATATAATTCATGTGCCATGTAATTGACCCATTAAACGTGTACAATTCATAGTTACGCAACCATCACCACAGTTAAGTTTAGAACATTTACATCGCTCCATAAAGAATCCCTGCATCCCTTAGCTATCACCAACCCCACCCCAATCTTCTCTCCTCTCTCCCATCCCTAAGCAACCACCAATCTGCTTTCTGTCTCTCATAAGAGATTAGGGCATAGAAACAGAGGAGAAACCAGGTGACGACACAGGGAGAAGACAGCCATGTGCTAGCCACGAAGAGAGGTTCAGAAGAAACCAACCCTATTGACACCTTAATCTTGGACTTTTAGCCTCCAGAATTGTGAGAAAATACACTTCCATAGTATAAATTACCTTGTCTATGATATTTGTTACGGCATCCCAACATGACTAATACATGCACCCTGATACCCCTGTGCCTGACACCTGCCTGCTCTCCTGCCCTGTGGGCATGATGGATAAACCACAACCCAAATCCCAAGACCATATCCTCCTCTTGGATCACCCCGAAGCACTCGTTCTGGTCCCCTTTATCCTGGGCCTACGCTGGTCTGTCTGTTTCTCTACGGCCAGAGGTGCCTCCCCCGTAGAAGGCATACCCTGGCTCAAGAACCTCGACCTATGAACCAGGAGGTCATGGGTCAATTCCCTGTCAGGCACATGCCCGGGTTGCGGACTCAATCCCTGATTGTGCAGGAGAGCTCATCAATGATTCTCTTCATTGATATTTCTTTCTCCTTGTCCCTTCCTCTCTAAAATCAAATATATTTTTAAAAAACACAGAGAATATACTGTATATTCTTGTCACCCCCTGAAGAGTCCTCTTGCACCTGTGCCCAAAGGTGGCTTGCGAGCAGAGGAAGTTACAGTTGATGTAACTTCCCAGGTTGAAGATTGAGTTGATGCTCTAGGAAGACCTAATCAGAAGCTCTTTTCAGAAAGGACCAGAAGAAAAAAGGAGTGTAGAGGAAAACAAGCTGGTTAGATTTTAGGGCAGGAAAACTGGAAAACATTCCCCTGGCGAATGGAAGGATGGGCGATCCTGGGCAATAGCTCCCTGAAGGCCCAAAGGAGGAGAGAGGGTGATTTTCAGAGCCATCCCTACCTCTTGGTGCCCTAGGAGTGTCTGATCCTGCCCTCCGCTGTATGTAGATAGGCACAAATCTAGAACATTTTATTATTTAACAGTTGTACAAAAACTTCAGCCATACATCATTCATTTAATATGTTTACTTTATATTTGTCTAATATTTTTCTCTCTTTAATCAATGATTTCTATCAAGTTGTGTTGACCTCTACTTACTTGACATTATTTTACATGTATTTTTTCCCATGTATAATTTATATATTTATCTTTTATGTGGTTAAAAAACATACATAAAACTTAAAATTTTAACCATTTAAGAAAGTGTATCATTCAGAGGCACTTAGTACATTCATGATGTTGTGCAACCATTAGTACTGTCTAGTTCCAGAACATTTTCATTATCCAAAAAGGAAGCCTCGTACCCATTAAGCAGTCACTCCTCCATTCCTCTTTTTCCCCCTCCCTCCCAGCACATGACAGCCACTAAACTTTCTGTCTCTGTGGATTTGCCTATTTCATATATAGAGAACCATACAATATGTGGTCTTTTGTGTCTGTCTTCTTTCACAGAGCATAGTGTTCTTGAAATTTATCCATGGTTATAGCATCTACCAGTGCTTCATTCATTTTTATGGCTCAATAATATCCCATTGTATGGATAATACCACATTTCGTTTATCCCATTTAATCATTAATGGACATTTGCACTGTTTTCACCTTTCGGCTATGTGACTAATGCTACTATAAACATTCATGTACAAGGATTTATTTTAATACCTATTTCATTTATCTTGGGTATATACCTAGGAATGGAATTGTTGGGTCATATGGTAATTCCGTTTAGTCTTTTGAGGAGCTGCCAAACTATTCCCACCAACAGGGTATGAGGGTGCCAATTTCTCTCACTTCATTTCTAGGGCATTGGCCTGAGGACTGAAGGGTCCCAGGTTCAATTACTGTCAAGGGCACGTACCTTGGTTGCAGGTTCCCTGGCCCTGGTTGGGGTGTGTGTAGGAGGCAACCAATCGATGTGTTTCTCTCAATCGATATTTCTCTCTGTCTCTCCTCTCTTCCACTCTCTCTAATAATCAATGGAAAAATATCCTCGGAGGAGGATTAATAACAAAAAAGAAAATACAGGGAAATGTTAACATTTGAGGATTTGGACATAGGGGAATTATTTGTTCTATTTTTACAACTTTTAGTCTGAAATTATTTCAAAATGAAACTAGAAAATACTGGTTTTAACATTTTTTTAAGTAAGAATTATAGACGTGGAAACAAATAAAATATGCTATATGTATGTGACAACACATTGTTTGTTGGTTTATTGATGTTGCTAGCCATTGTGATAGGTGTGAGGGGATAGTGCGTGCCTTTTCAATTTGCATTTCCCTGATGATTAGTGACATTGAGCATCTTTTTATCTGCCTATTGGCCATCTGTGTGTCCTCTTTGGAGAAATGTCTATTCAGGTTCTCTGCCCATTTTTAAATCAGATTGTTTGTCTTTTTGCTATTAAGTTGTATGACTTCTTTATATATTTTGGATATTAACCCATTATCAGATATACCATTGGCAAATATCTTCTCCCATTCAGCAGGTTGTCTCTTCATTTTATGATGGTTCCTTTGCTGTGCAAAAATTTTTCAGTCTGATGTAGTCCCATTTATTTTTTGTTTTTCTTGCATGAGGAAACGTCAAAAAAAAAATTACCAAGAGCAATGTCAGAGAGTTTACTGCCTATGTTTTCTTTCGGGAGTTTTATGGCTAGGGTCTCACATAAAAGTCTTTAGTTCACTTTTAGTTTCTTCTTGTATGTGGTGTAAGAAAGTGACTCTATATTCTGTTCCATTGATCTATGTGTCTCTTTTTATGCCAGCACCATGCTGTTTTGATTACTATAAACTTATAGTTTGACATCAGGTAGTGTGATACCTTCAACTCTGTTCTTTTTTTCTCAAGAATTCTTTGGCTATTTGGGGACTTTTGTAGTTCCACATAACTTTTAGGATTATTTGTTCTAGTTCTATGAAAAATGCCATTTGTATTTGCTGCGATTGAATTGAAACTGTAGATTGCGTTGGATAGAATAAACATTTTTAAAACATATTTTTTTTATTGATTTCAGAGAGGAAGGGAGAGGGAGAGAGAAAGATAGAAACATCAATAATGAAGAACCAAGATGGCGGTGTAGGGAGTAGACCTGTGCGTGCTGCCTCCCACAACATCATTGAAACTACCAACTAGCCGAAACCGGTTTGGCTCAGTGGATAGAGCTTCGGCCTGCGGACTGAAAGGTCCCAGGTTCGATTCCGGTCAAGGGCATGTACCTGGGTTGCGGGCACATCCCCAGTGGGGAGTGTGCAGGAGGCAGCTG
>NW_006297281.1:1171684-1175369 GCF_000327345.1 Myotis davidii | reverse complement strand
TCTCTGAGGCCCCAGACCCCATGGGGAGAGGCGACACGGCCTTACAGTGGTCGGAAAGCGGGAGAGGCTCTGGCGCACAGCTGCTCACCGGCACTGGGGGACGCCAAGTCCTGGAGTCCCAGAGAGGCGAGGAGCTGTGGAGATGCTGCCTTTGCTATTTGCTCCGCCCTGGTGGTTCCCTGAGACCCCGCCCTAGGCAATTTACATCCCCATCCAGGCTGTGCCAGAGGCACAAAAAGACCCACCTGCACTTTTGCAGCCTAACCCAACAAATTGCAGACTTCAACTCCTCGCACCCACGGGAGACACACTCAAGCAGCAGACCCAGGAGAACCAAGATGGCGGCGTAAGGAACAGACTTGTGCGTGCTGCCTCCCACAACAACATCGAAACTACCAACTATAGGACAAACAGCTATCATACGGAACCATGGGAAAGCTGGCCCAGTGGAAGCTCTACAACTGGAAGGAAAGAAGAGCATTGAGATTGAGTTGGATGTGCAGAAACACCAAGTACAGAGCCCAACCCAATAAACTGCAGATTTCAACTCCTCGCACAGAAAGAAGAGCATTGAGACTGAGTAGGATGTGCAGAGGCACCAAGTACAGAGCCCAACTCAGCCGGCTGCAGATTTCGGCTCCTCGCATCCGGAGTGACGCGCTCAGGGGGCGGAGTCGGGTTCGAGGGAGGCTGGGCCCGGCTGGGCCGGTGATGTGGAACCGCTGTACCAGCAGGCGCACAAGCAAGCCCACCGGTTCCAGTCTCGCATGGGACACTGGGGGACAGCAGACGGGCAGTCTGTGCACTCTATGGAGGGCGAAGTCCGAGCAGGCGTGCCAGATGTTCAGCCACCAGGAAAGCCTGGAAATTTTGTCTGGCGGGGGGCAAATAGCAAAGGCAGCTGTAGTTTGCCCACGGCTGCACTAGGGGGTAGGGGAGGCCGGGGGAATGTCAAGGGGTGGGGGGAAGGAGACATACGTAATACTCTTTGTAATACTTCAAGAAATAAAAATTATTTAAAAATGCAAAAAAAAGGAAACATCAATAATGAGAGAGAATCATTGATCGGCTGCCTCTGCAAGACCTGCATTGCAGATCAAACCCCCAACCCGGGCATATGCCCTTGACCAAAATCGAACCTGGAACCCTTTAGTCTGCAGGCTGACGCTCTATCCACTGAGCTAAACCAGCTAGGGCTAGAATGGACATTTTAATTATGTTAATTCTTCCCATCTATGAGCATGATAAATGCTTCCATTTATGTGCATCTTCTATTTCTTTCTTCAGTGTCTTTTTAATTTCCAAGTACAGGTCTTTTATCTCTCTGGTTAAATTTATTCCTAGGTATTTTTTTATGTGTTTATAAATGGAATTATTCTCTTAATTTCTCTTTCTGATAGTTTTTCATTGGTGTATAAAATGCAGTCAATTTCTGAATATTATTTTTGTATCCTATTGCTTTACTGAGTTCATTTATCAGCTCTAGTAGTTTTTTGGTGAACTCTTTAGGGTTCTCTCTATATAGTATTATTTCATCAATAAATAATGACAAATTTACTTCTTCCTCTATAGTTTGAATGTCTTTTATTTCTTTTTCTTGTCTGATTTCTGTGGCTATGGAGTCCAATTTCACCTAGAAAGGAGACACACCCACCAGCTGTTTCTTCCCTCTCCAACCCACAAGTAATACATTCTTCATACTGTTCTGGACTTTTACCAACCCCCCCTCTCACATTCCTTGAAAATATTAGCACTTTCAAAGAAAAAGAAATGAACGACAGTGGAAGGGTACAGTCTGATAACAGGTCAACTTTTTTGCCTGAGTCTCCAACCCCGAAATCTCTCATTATTGGACCAAGACTACAGTTAAGTACAGTACTTCATCAGAATTAAGATGCCGCTGATATTAATAGCACCAAGATGCTCTGTGCCACTAAGAAAAACAAACTGACAGCTTAATAAAATACCAAGGAAGATACCATCCACTGTGGGATCCAACTCATTGCTGTTCAAATGTGAACAAAGATACATCCTAGAACCAATCTAAAATAAAATCTGGTTAGTCTGACATACTCTAAGCACTGTATTAGGTGTCAAGAAGAGAATATGGGAGGGGACAAAAGTGATGATATCGAGCCTCTTCCCCCAGTCAAATAGGGACACATTCAGCATCTAAATTTCATTTTCTTCCCACCCTCTCCCTCCCAAGCCCCTAATATCCAAACAGCCAGGACCATACTTCCTCCATCTCACTCATTCTTTCCAGGCTAAGGATTGAAACCACCTCAGACCTTGTGAGAACTTGGCCTCCTGGCTCAGCCACACCTGCTTCTCTTCAATCCAGCCAGCTCGGGGCAGGGTGGGGGGCTGTGGCTTCATATGCCTAACTCATCCCACTGCAGGGCCCGTACCTCCCCAAAACAGCAAGCCCAAGACTAAAGCCTTTCACCTCAGCCTCCCTCCTCAACTCTTCCGCCCTCCAGCACTGTTTCACAGTGTCACTTTATGATGGCACCTCACTTTTTCCTTCTTTTACTTTGCTGGCTACCAGAAAAATAAAGTAACCTGTCTTAAATTGTGGCCACGAGGCCAAATAATTATGGGATCCAAAGGGCTTTGAGCCTTGATGAAAAAAGATGCATGATTAACTCAGAATATTACAACTGTCCCGTTTTTATGAATACTGCTTTCTCAAGACGCCTTATTCTTTTTTAAAAAAGATGTGGTTTTGTTGATTTCAGAGAGAGGAAGGGAGAGAGGGATAGAAAGAAACATCAATGTTGAGAGAATCATGGATCGGCTACTTCCTACAGCGCCCTACTGGGGATGGCGCCTGCAACCCCGGTACATGCCCGGACCAGGAATTGAACCCTGACCGGGAGTCCAACCGGTGATCGACACTCAACTACTCGGCCACACCAGCTGGGCAAGATGCCTTATTTTTAACGCCATGCTGTATGTCTGTTCTTTTAAACAAATATCTAATAACTTAGGAATTTTACTGAGGACAGCCGCGAGGACTGTCAGCAAGGACTCAGCTCACAATCTGAGAGATGAAACGGGATGAGTCCTCCCCCCGCCACCCCCCCGCCCCCCGCCAAAAAAAAGTCAAACAGTCTCCAGTATCGTAAACAGCACATTCATCAAACTGGGCAGGAGTTAGGAACAGAAAGTCTTTCTGGAAAGAAAAACAACAGCTACTCTTTGTGCCTAAGGAACATTAGAAAAAAACAAACAAAAACAAAAACAAAAACAAAAAACCACACAAAATCACCAAATCAACCAAAATGTAAAGCAATTCTCAGGTTAGTTTGGAAAATGTTCTACCCCAACCAAGTAAAGCGCGCGTGGGGATGTGCTGCCCAGGAGAGCAGGGCGGCCCGTCTAGGTCTGGGTTAGGCCGGTCACAAGGAGCCGGCAAACACGCAGGCGCCGACCGAAGCGATTCCTGAAAAGGCCCAACAGGCACCGGGCCCGGGGCAGGCAGAACTCTAGTGGGGCCGTTTACCGTGTGACCACAGGACCGAGGCCCCTGTACCTCACCTACCGCCACACGGGGCTGGCGTCGGCCACGTGAGTTGCACGGCTGGCCCGAACCGGGTAGGTGGCCTTCAGCGCGAAGGGCGGAAGGGCTGGGACCCCAGGGCAGGGAGAGCACCCGGAAGCGCCAGCACAGATGGCTGGG
>NW_006297281.1:1169379-1171672 GCF_000327345.1 Myotis davidii | reverse complement strand
GTGGGTGCAGGGAGGGCAGGGTGGGGCCAGACCAGCAAGGCAGAGGTAGGGTCCTACCTCCAGAGGTGCTGGTGTCTCCCGGTGCCTCAGCGTTGACCTCGACAGGAAACTGACTTCCAGCGCCAGCTCCACGCCTGGCGCATGCGCGGTAACCCAGACACGTCACCACTCTCTCCCCCCAGCGAGGCCCTGCACGCTGCGTGCGTAACCCCGCTGCGTGCGTCCCTGCGTCCCTACCACCCTGCGTGTAGCCCTGCCGCGTGCATGCTGCGTGCCGCCATGTTGGCCCGGCAGCCTGGTGAGGCAGCCACGGTTTCCCTTTCCCGAGCCGCGGGGCCGTGCTGGTGGCTTCTCATGCACTAAGTCACCGAATCCGCACCTGAACGAGGACGTCTACTTTACAAAAGAGGGCGCTGAGCCCCAGAGGGAAGGATCCACCTGTCGAGGGCACCTGGACAGAAGGTGGTGGCGCCAAGATTTGAACGCAGAACAGATCGTGACGGCTTAGCCATCTGGCCACTCCAGAGTCATCTAAGCACCACAGGGATGTGTGCTGAGAGCACTCTGCTCACAACTACCGTCCACGTTATTCTTCGTCTCGTTTTGCTTTGAGAACACATCTGCCTTCAGTGTGTAGCTGAGTGTGTGTGTGTGTTTGGAGGACGTCGGCCTCCAAATTCAAACTCAAATGCTGGGTGAGCCCGACCTGGGCCTGGGCCTGGGCCTGAGCTATAAAGAGCCACATCATCTCTTCATTCTATGCCAGCCCTGTCATAGGTTAAAACCCACTCCTACCCTTCGGGGTAACTGGTTTTTACTGGGAATTGGCCCATTACGATCCCGCCTGGTTGAACAGCAGGAGGAGTGCATAGAGTGTGTGTGTGTGTGTGTGTGTGTGTGTACCCAGGGCTGCTGCTGGGCCTCCGCGGAGCCCGTCCCCGGGTGAGAGGCAGCAGCCCTGGGTGCTAAGGGCCTTCCCAGCGGCATTGCTCTTTGACCTTTTTCTTCCATTGATCAGTGTCCCAATTATGCCCCAATTAATTATTTATCTGTCTAGACTTAGTGGGACAAACGCAGGTGACCAGGAGTCAGCAATAACGGCCTATCCCCTGGTACTTCAATGTCTAGACAGCTGAGCCGAACTGGAACACATGAACACACAAGACAGAATTAGTATGCAGTCACCCAAGGTTTATTTACCTATTCCTAGTGGGTCCTAGGCTCCAGCAAAGGCCACCCAGCGATGCACACTGAAAGACGGACGACGAAGATGGAGACAGACAGGTGGCCACAGTTGGTTCAGGCTCACACAGCAGAGCAGTCAATCAGGCTTGTCTCACAGAGTGAGGTGGAGTCCTCCACTCTTCAGGCAGGAGACGCTCACAGAAGAAAAATCTGATGCTTATGTAACCCGTGGTAAACAGCGTGTGTTTTATCATTGTGGGCCAGACGGTGTGCCTTTTGCTAGGAGCAGGGTGTTTACACTTTAAGGGCTTAGGGCAGTGGTCGGCAAACTCATTAGTCAACAGAGCCAAATATCAACAGTACAACGATTGAAATTTCTTTTGAGAGCCAAATTTTTTAAACTTAAACTATATAGCTACGTACATTGTTATTAACTTAATTAGGATACTCCTAAGCTGGCCTTTGCTAAAAACGTCCTCAATCTGATTGAGGTACGTTCGTTCGCTGAGGTCAACCCCTTCCAACTTTCCCATCCTCAATTCGTGCATGAATTGCGTGCGCCTCCTCCACGCTTTGTATCTGGGGGCCCACCTGCACCACGTCTCCCGTTGACACCCCCCACTTCTTCTAACGCCACTTCTTCAAAATGCCCAGGCCGAAAACCGACTTCTGCGCATGGGCCACGAAGTTTCAATCGCACTGTATGTGCACACCTGCACGTGGTATTTTGTGGAAGAGCCACACTCAAGGGGCCACAAAGAGCTGCAGTTTGCTGACCACTGGCTTAGGGCATTCACATCAAGATAGTAGGGCATTCACCACATTTTGGAAGTTACAGAGTATTGGGGTTTTCACAGAGCAAACATTTTGCTGGGGTCCAACCCCAGCAGGTCCAGGGGTCCCCAAAGGTGTGGACGGAGTCAGCGAAGGAGGAATGACACGGAGACAGCGTTCAGTTGATCAGCAGCCTTGCCAGGATCTCTAGCCACAATCTCCAGCCAAGTTCTGGTTAGGATCTCCAGCCAAGTTCTGTGTCCATGTTCTCTTGCTAGGTTCTCCAGCCAGGTTCTCCAGGTTCTCCAGCCAGGTTCTGTAGCCATGTTCTCTC
>NW_006297281.1:1165363-1169329 GCF_000327345.1 Myotis davidii | reverse complement strand
GCCAAGAAGGTGAGCAAACATATTAAGAACAGTATGCCATATATGCCAGGTCCCTTGAAACAGCAAGGATGGACCGGCTCCCGGCAACATTTCACTTATTATTTCACACAGTAATTATTTCCACACATTAGACGGGTTTCCTTATGACCAGGACATTATTATAACAATCAGCTCCTCCAGGAGCTTGGGCCTATCAGTTCATCTGACTTCCGCTTGTCCAGAGGGACACTTGAGAGGTTGAAGAGTCCTATCCAACTCCTTCCTGTTCTTTGGAGAACTGCCACTTAAATGTTTTAAATATGCACAGGTAAATCCACTTTAATGAACATTTGAAAGTTTAATATGAAGAGACAGAACTGGCCCCAGGCAAAATTGAAAATAACATACACAAGGAAAATAAATTTTCAGAATAAAAATTGCTTCCACCAACATTACCACATTTGGTCTTCACAGTAGGTTGGAGGGCATGATTAATACCTTCATTTTTCAGAGAAAGAAACAGGCTTGGAGGCCACCTACCTGGTCCAGAGCCCTGTGCCGGGTTAGGAGAACCAGCATGTGAGCTCAGGGCCCTTGTTGCTGCCAGCCTAGCTTTTTAACACCACATCATCCAGCATTGTGACCTCACTTTAGGGACTGGTTGTCCTCATTTCTTTGGAACACTGTGGTCAGGCTCTGTGTCCCCCAGGCCTCTACGTTCCTTCCAGACGACCCTGGAAGGAGCAGAAAAGGAGGGTGGCTAACAGGGCTGCTTCGAGTGGAGGGCCCCAAGAGCCGGTCCTTGCATGGCCTAGCCATGCCCAGTTGAGGACCAGTCCAGTCTCCCCTCCCTCTTCCTCCTCCTCCTAGTCGTAAAATTCTCTTCTCTTGGGCTCTGCTCCGTGTGCTTTGTGCCCACTCCTAGTGGACTTGATGTCTTAGCCAGTTAAAAAGCTGTATTTCTGAGGGTGACATCACCAGGATGGTGACATATGTCATTCCTGACGTTGCTCCTCTGACAAGAACAACTAATATTTATTCAATAATAAGACACCACTGAGAGAGTCCCAGAACACAGGGGTGAGGCTGAAGGCCCCCTCCCCCGCCAAAACTGAATGAAGCCATGCTGGTGTGGCACAGTGGTTGAGCTTCGACCTATAGACACCAAGCCAGACTGCATTCGAAGGGTAAAAGAAGTTGCTACACATTATTACATTACTCCTCCCCTAGGTCAGGGCAGCACCACATAGAGATCTCCTGAGTCTCCAGTTCCTCCAGTGGGAAAAGAGGACCCAGAGAGGACAACCAGCCTCCCCAGTGTTGTGGGTTGCTTTGTGGGAACCCCTACTGTACCACAGAGATGCAGGGGAGTGTGTGAGAATCGGTCACTGGGAATCTGACTGCCACAGGGGAGAGGGGAGGAATTTGCAACAACCAGCACACAGACCTTGGCAGACTAAGTTCATACTTGCAGTGCCCAAGTGGTAATCCCAACCAGTGGCTTTGCTCATCTGCAGAACCAACTCGGGAACACACTCTCACCCGATTCAAATCCTCAAAGAGGAGTTTTGCCAGCGCTAGAATCCAGTGTGCTCCTGCTCAGGCAAGGGGCTGAGTCACAGCCCCACCTGCTGTGGAGAAGGCCTTCTAGCCCCATCTGACCAGAAGAGCTTGTTGCAATTCCTGGAAGCTCTGCAGCCCAGTGATGCTTGAGCCAAGAAGCAATGGGCAGAGCTGACTGCCCCTAGAGCAAAACCAGTACTGGGTATGGAGAGCTCCCAGGCTACGCACAGCAGAGGATTAATTTATAGCCAAGGCTGAGGGTTGCTCCCAGTCCCTCCCAGCAGGAGAGCCTGTTTGGAAATTAAGAGTACCCTGGATGGCCCGCCCCCCGCCTGCTCAGGCAAGGGGGCTGAGACATAGCCCACCTCCATAAAGAGTGTCTTAGGGGCCACATCTGACCCGAAGGGCTGGTGACAACTCCTAGAAGCTGGGTGGACCAGTAGCACTCAAGCTGAGAGAAGGGCAGAGACGACGGTTGGCATAGCAAAGCCAGTAAGCCTACTTGGCTAGAGAACTTGGAGTGCAGGTCAGCTTGAGTTAAGACAACAAACAGTTTCACTGGTTTTAGAACTGTTTTTCCTGCTGCTTGTAGGCAGGTAATGTACCAAGCTGTCATACCAAGGAGCCTAACTAAAACATATGGGAGCCTGCGTAACCCACTCAACAGCCCTACGTACAGTGGCACTTGAACAGACAGCACAGCCCATGGCTTCCCCTATCTGCAGAGAAAAACTAGTGGCCTCATCTGTTCAGGGAATTCAGTGCACACTCAGGCCTGATTCTATTGAAGTTGTTATCTGTTTAAAATAGGATATTAAAAGTTTAAGATATTTTATGTAAGCCTCATAGTAGCCACTAGAGAAAATCATGTAGCAATTACATAAAGAATATAAAGCATACTGATACCAAAAGACACCATAACACAAAAAAAGGACAGCAGGATAAAGCAACAAGAAACAATGAACCTACAAAATAACCAGAAAACAATTACAAAAGTCAATAACAAATTCTTACCTATCAAAAATTATTTCGAAGATACAAATTATGAACAACAAATACACATCTATCAACAAGTGAATCTAAAAATCAAGTGAATAAATAATCTGATGAAAAGTATGAACTGGTGATTGTAATAGAATCAGGGACATAGAAAGGGAGTGGACTGACTATTCTTGGGGGGGGAAGGGGTGTAGGGGTGAGGGAAGAGATTGGACAATAATCGTGCACCTATGGATGAGGACAGTGGGTGGGGAGTGAGGGCGGAGGGTGGGGTGGGAACTGGGTGGAGGGGAGCTATGGGAGGAAAAAAGAGTAACTAATGTAATAATCTGAACAATAAAGATTTAATTTAAAAGAAGAAAAAAGAAAAAAAAAAGAAGCCCAAGGTTTACTGAAACCTTGTCATAGTCCTTACGATACCCCATTTTAGGGGTACAAGAGCCTCATAGAGCGAGAGGACTAGTTCAGGACTTATAACTAGTGAATAAGGCAGTGATTCCTATCCAGCCAATTGTCCCCAACCCTTATGCTTTACTTGCCCAAATTCCAGAAAGCACAAAGTGGTTATAGTACTGAATCTCAAGGCTGCCTTTTCTGTATAAGCCTGCCTCCTAACTCACAGTCCCTGTTTGCCTTTAAAAGATCCCAATAATCAAAGCCGTCAGCTAACATGGACAGTACTGCCCCAGAGCTTTTGGGAATAGCCCTCACTTATCTGGGCAGGCCTTTCAACAACTCAAAAAGCCCTTTTACAGGCACCGGCTTTAAGTCTCCCCACAGGTCAGCGGCATTGACTCCTAGATCTGTCTGTGTCCAGTGAGCCTTGAATGTCAGCACAGGAGGAGGACAAAGCTGCATTGCCATCAACTAGATCACCAAACTTCTACTCACGTGAGCCTCTGAAGCAGCGGTTCTCAACCTGTGGGTCGCGACCTCTTTGGGGGGTCAAACGACCCTTTCACAGGGGTCGCCTAAGACCATCGGAAAACACATATATAATTACATATTGTTTTTGTGATTAATCACTATGCTTTAATTATGTTCAATTTGTAACAGTGAAAATACATCCTACATATCAGATATTTACATTACGATTCATAACAGTAGCAAAATTACAGTTATGAAGTAGCAACGAAAATAATTTTATGGTTGGGGGTCACCACAATATGAGGAGTTGTATTAAAGGTTTTCGGCATTAGGAGGGTTGAGAACCACTGCTCTAAAGGACCTGAAACTTCTCTTTCGAAGGGATCCTGGGAAGTCAGTGAGTGCCTGATAAGTGTGGACGCAAGGAGCCACATGCTAACCTGACAAACTCAGGGGAGGCCTGCATGGCAGTATTGCAAAGTCAGAGACCTAAAGTGACGGGAGCCGGTCCATCCTTGCTGTTTCAAGGGACCTGGCATATATGGCATACTGTTCTTA
>NW_006297281.1:1161140-1165090 GCF_000327345.1 Myotis davidii | reverse complement strand
CGTATACCCTTGACCGAAGACCGGTCCTCTCCGGGGGGGTTGGGGGGGGCGAGGCGGGGAGGTCGTCCTCTTCGACCGAGCGCGCAGCTTGCAGCTTCGGGAGGGACGCACATGGATCGGTGAGGGAGGAGGGGGACACCCGCCTAGCCAGCCAGATCAGCCAAATCAACCCTGGCGATCAATGAGGTGACAGATGTCGCAGCCAGATCGCCCTCACATCCTCCCTGCTTTTCTTTATCCCACCTCCTTAATCTATCACCAAGGAATTTCATGTAACCCACCTACATCCCTTTCCTTTGATTGCAATGTATAAATACAGATGTAACCTGTCATTCTCCAGAGCATTATCTCAATTCCTTGAGGTTCTGCTTCCTGGCATATGTCAACAGTTTGGCTCAAATAAATGCACAAAATTCTTTACAGGTCTGCAATGCTTTTTACGTTAACATAAGGAACATACTCTGGTATTTCTAGATAAACAGTATTTTCATTTTTTTAATAATTCTTATTCTGTTTTTTTATAAGTGTCATCTAAACCCAAGGCTGGTACCTGGAGGAGACGTTCTCTGCCCTTGCTGGGACCCAGAAACCCCATGAGATGCTCCCACTTATAACTCCTTTTTTTGTATCCCTAATTGTAGCAAATTTTTCAGCCATACTGGCTCCCCAAATCCCTAGCTACTAAGTATATTATAAGCAGCCCAATTCAGGGTAAAATAATCTCAATTAAATATATATCTTCCACATCTATAGGACAACTTATGCTACCACTACCAACAACCAGACCAGAACCACTTCTCAAGCTTCTACAGATTTTTATTCACAGAGAAGCCCTCCATTGAGCAGGGCAAAGTCTGTGCCATGAATAACACTTCTTGCTGCAAGCAGCTTAGCCAAAAGGAAGGCCTCATAGCCTCTTGCCCCAGAAGTCTGGCCACTAATTAAATATATAATACCATCCCTATTAGGTAATTCCCTTTCTCAGACCTTGGTTTATACTGTTTTTTATTACTCATCTTTAACCATTGCCTGTTTAACTTTTGCTGTGTTTCATATCCTCCCATTTAGGAGCTCTAAAGCTACAACCGATCCTCCGCATGGAACAGCAAATGGAGGCCGCTACATCCATCTTCCATGGACCCTTAGACCACCCACTTCTGATGGGACCCTGACTGCTGCCCCAAACTACGACCCCTTTGCCAGCAGGAAGTACCCAGAAAGATGCGGCATCCCCTGTCCCCAATGGTTTCCTAATTGGACGGGGGACTGAAATAGGAATTTTAAGGGAACATAGGCAGGTTTAGGGAAGTTTTAGAATTGGGGTCCATGGAAAAAAAACATAGAGCTACAGATAGGAGAAGGTACATTTCCATAACACAAGGAAGCCAGATGCAGTGACATTTCCATAAGACAAGGAAGCAGCAACAGATATATTTCCATAAGACAAGGGAACTGGAAGCAGCCAAAAAAAAAAAAGTCTATATTTACAAAATAAACAAGGAAAAAAGCCCAGAAGGAATAAGAGGACAATGAGGGAGGAGGGACCAGGAGTCACTATAGTAACCAATTCAAAAGGGAATATTGACCAATCAGAGGGGATACCAGGACACAGAAACTACCACCTTTATAAAGGGTGGAAACAGGAAGTCGGTGGGGACCCTTTCTCCCTCCCCATGTGGGAGTCCATTCTGTGGGACCCTTTCCCCCTCCCCACGTGGGAGTCTGTACTTGTTTTTTGCTATAAAAAAAATTACTTTGAACAGATCAAATTCTCCAATCAAAAAATACAGAAGGACTGCATGGATTGAAAATAAAAACACTACAAAATCCAACAATATGCTTCCTACAAGAGACTCGCTTTAGCCTTAAAAGACACATGTACACTGCGAGTGAAGGGATGGAAAAAGACATTTCAAGCAGGGGCAGCTACACTTATATCAGAGCTTTTGCGCATTAAGAGGGCTATTCATTAAGAAGCAAGAAAGACCCCAAATAAACAACCCATCTTTATGCCTTAAGGAACTAGAAAAAGAAAAACAAACTAAGCCCAGAGTTAGCAGAAAGAAGGAAATAATAAAGATTAGAGCAGAAATAAATAAAATAGAGAACAGAAAAACAGTAGAAAAGATTAACCAAACTAAGAGTTGGTTCTTTGAAAAGATGAACCAAATGGAAAAATCCTTAGTAGAGTAACCAAAGAAAAAAGAAAAAGGACCAGATTCAACAAAATTATAAATGAAAAAGGAGACATTACAACTGATACCAGAGGAATTCAAAGGATCATAAGAGGCTACTATGAACAACTAACTATGTGCCGACAAACTGGACAACCTGTAAGAAATGGAAAAACTGTTATAAACATACCACTTATTAAGGCTAAATCAGTAATTTATAATAATAAAAGCATAATATGCTAATTAGACCGGACGACCTTCCAGATGAAGCCGGGGCTGCGAGGGAAGCCTGGGTCCCGGGTGTCAGAGGGAAGCCAGTGCTGGCAGCCGGGGGAAGGAAGGCCTACTCTTGCACGAATTTTGTGCATCAGGCTTCTAGTTACTAGTAAGGAGATTTAAATCACTATTCAAAAATTTTCCAACAACAACAAAAAAAGCCGAGTACAAGATGGCTTCACTGGTGAAGTTTACCAAACATTTAAAGAAAAATGAACAAAAATCCTTAAATTCTCCCCCTAAAAAACAAAACCAGAGAAGGAAACACTTCCAAACTCATTTTCAAGGCTAACACTCCCAAACTCATTTTATGAAACCAAAACCAGAAAAGGGCACTACTAAAAAATAAAATTAGAGGCCTATATCCTAATGAATATAGATGCAGAAATTGACAATAAAATACTAGTAAACTGAATTCAGCAACACACTAGAAGGATCATACACCATGATCAAATGGGATTTACCTCCAGGATGCATGGATAGTTCAACATGCACAAATCAATCAATGTGATGCATCACATCCTATATAATAAAAGGCTAATATGCAAATAGACCAAATGGCAGAACGACCAGTCGCTATGACATGCACTGACCACCAGGGGGGCATATGCTCAATCCAGGAGCTGCCCTCTGGTGGTCAGTGCACTCCCACAGGGGGAGCACCACTCAGTCAGAAGCGGGGCTCATGGCAGAGCTAAGAATGTCTGACTGCTGGCTGTCAGTTGGACATCCCCGAGGGCTCCTGGACTGCAAGAGGCACAGGCCGGGCTGAGGGACTACCCTTCCCCCCTGAGTTCTTGAATTTCATGCATCGGGCCTCTAGTTAATAGAATAAAAGAAAAGGGTCATATAATCATCTCAATAGATACATAAGCATTTGGCAAAATTCAACATCTATTCATGATAAAAACTCTTTTAACAAATCAGGTAGAAAGAATATATCTCAGCATACTAAAGGTCATATAAGACAAACCCACAAATAACATCATATCAATGGTGAAAGGTTGAAAGCTTCTCTTTTAGATTCCAGAACAAGATAAAGGTGCCCACTGTCCACATTTCTATTTAACATATACTAGAAGTCCTCACTAAAATAATCAGGCAAGAAAAAGAAATAAAAGGCACCAGAATTGGAAAGGAATAAGTAAATTATTTCTATTTCCAGATGACATGATTGTATATATAGAAAATCCTAAAGACTTAACCAAAAAACTATTAGATCTAATCAACAAATTGAGTAAAGTTGCAGGATACAAAATAAGATACAAAAATTATCTAATAAAGAGGGAATATGCAAATTGACCATCACACCAGAGCAGTCAAGATGGCTGCGCCCACAGTGGAGGCAGGGATTCCATAACACAAGATGGCTGTGCTCACAGCGGAGGCTGAGTTCCCATAACAAGTCTTAACAAGCAATCAATTAAAATACCAACGGCATACTTCATAGATCTAGAACGAACTCTCCAAAAATTCATCTGGAATAAAAAAAGTGCACCC
>NW_006297281.1:1153085-1159950 GCF_000327345.1 Myotis davidii | reverse complement strand
ACAGGGGACCTGAGGCCACTCCCCCTGCCCCAGTACCTGGCTGGGGGACCTCAAGCCGTGCACCCAGCCCCAGGCTGGGGGACCTCAGGCTGCGCTCCCCACCCCAGCACCAGGCCAGGAGACCTGAGGCCACGCCCCCGCACCCGGCAGGGCTTGACGGGAGTCTGGCTGGCCGGGTCTGGATCTAGCCCAATGGACTTGGGGCCGGCCCGGTCTGGGTCTCGCACGATTTCGAGATGCACGTGGGTGGGCAGGGATTTGACTCTGGTTCCTGTGGCGCACCCCAGACTCTGACAGGAGGAAGATTTTCATATACATTTTACTAATTTTCTTCCATCTCTGACACTTCTATTATAGAAAAAGGGCCAATAGCAATATTAAAATATTTCCTCTAATTAATTCCCTTTTAATGTGAACAAATTTTGTGTACTGGGCCTCTAGTTAATTATATAATAATGTAATTTTTGAAAAGGAAATAAATCAATCCCAGCCCAACTGGTGTAGCTCAGTGGTTGAGCATCAACCTATGAATCAGAAGGTCACAGTTCAATTCCTGGTCACGTCACATGCCAGGGTTTCAGGCTCAATCCCCTGTAGAGGGCATGCAGGAGGCAGTTGATCAATGCTTCTCTCTCATCATTGATGTTTCTAATTCTCTATCCCTCTTCCTTCCTCTCTGAAATCATAAAAAACATATATTTTTAAAAAATGAAACTGAACTGCCCTGGCTGGGTAGCTCAGGTGATTGGAGTGTTGTCACATACACCAGAAAGATTGTGGGCTTGTCCCTGGTCGGGACATGTACAGGAGGCAACCGATTGATCCCTCCCCCCTTCCCCTTTCCTCTCACTTTAAAGCAATAAAAACATATCCTGGGGTGAGGATTTTTTTAGAAAAATGAAGCTGGACCTATATCTTATACCACTCACAAAAATTAACTCAAAATGGATTAAATACTTATATGTGAGACCTAAAACCATGAATCTCCAAGAAAACATAGAAACAAAGCTCCTTAACATGGGTCTTGGTAATGATTTTTTAAAATATGGCACTTAAAGCACAAGCAACAAAATAAAAAATAAACAAGTGGGACTACATCAAACTAAAAGACTTCTGCACAGAAAAAGAAACAGTCAACAAAGTGAAAAGACAACCTATGGAATGGGACAAATATTTGCAAACCATATCAGATAAGGAGTTAATATCCAAAACATATAAAGAACTCTACAACTCCATGGAAAAACCCCAAATAACACAATTTTAAAAATGGGCAAAGGACCTGAATAGACATTTCTCCAAGAAGACTTACAAAAGGCCATCAGATACATGAAAAGATGCTCAACATCATTAATGATCAGGGGGGTGTCCTGGGAATTAGAAGAAGGTGTTCCAGTTGCAAAGTTCCAGTTATAAGATAAATATGTATGAGGGAAGTGATGTAAACATGATGATTGTAGCTAATACGGTTGTATGATATACAGAAAAATTGTTAAGTAAATCTGGCTGGACTGGTGTTGCTCAGTTGGTTGAGCATTGTCCCATGTAACAGAAGGTCGCTGGTTTGATCCTAAATTTAAATCTTTTGGGGTCCAGTAGGCTAGATCGCCAGTAGGGGTGGCCAGGAAGCAGCTGATCGATGTTTCTCTCTTATTGATGTTTCCATCTCTCTCCCCTTCTCCCTTTCTCTCTCTGAAATTATTAAAAACATATTGATGGTGTCCTGACCAAGTCCTTTGTACTGAGAGCATCTCTCAAGACTAGGATTTCATGGACTATGCTTTGGGAAATACTAACCTAGTCTAGTCATAGTTTCCGTGAGGAGGAAATGGCGGCCAAAAGAAAAAGTGATTGGCTGAGCTGGCTGGTGGGGTTCCATGCCAGGGCACTTGTCTTCCAGACCAAGGCCTTTTCCCTCACTAAACATTTAACTACAGGTACAAATCAGCTGTAGGTTATTGGGGAGCATTCCTAGGCTTTAAGGGAAACAGTTTCAATTTATTGTTGAGGGGTTACAGTAGAAGTGAGGGAGTAACAGTGGAGGTGATTTAAAGCAAAACCCAGCTTTAGATGAGCTGCAAATAATTTTCGGCTTCAGAAGAGTCCATTTTTTTCTTGGTGGAGGGTATACTAACAAAGACCAGATGTGCTCCACTAAGTCCTTTTGAAAATATCATAACCTGCAGGAGACAGGTGGGAACACCTGGGACTTCACCATTTCCCAATTTGCCTCAGATTGACCACCTGACTCGAAAAGCCCTACACAGCAGATTGCTTATTCTGTCCAAGCAGTAAATACACGAAAGTTTATTTGACCCTATTATATGTGAGTCCTGTGCAAGGCATAATTCTTGCTCTGAAGGGATAGTCTGTCTGGTAGGGAAACGCTAATAACGCATGGAGCCAGACTGTGACAGGGCTACAGTTATAATGTGAACAATATCCTAGGAGCCAGTGGAGGGCAGTGTTTGCAAAGTCTTTGAATGCCCACCCTGCTAAGAAGCTAGCACACCTTAGTTGTAGGCCATCAGAGCTGTAGATGTGCTTGTCTTAAACAGAACTCTGGGCACATGCCAAGACCGGTTTGGCTCAGTGGATAGAGCATCGGCCTGCGGACTGAAAGGTCCCAGGTTCGATTCCGGTCAAGGGCATGTACCTTGGTTGCAGGCACATCCCCAGTGGGGAGTGTGCAGGAGGCAGCTGGTCGATGTTTCTCTCTCATCGATGTTTCTAACTCTCTATCTCTCTCCTTTCCTCTCTGTAAAAATTCAATAAAATATATTTAAAAAAAAAAAAAAGAACTCTGGGCACAGAATGTTCTGTGATCCCACTTCCTGATATCACCTCCCTTCCTGCTGCCCCTCCCTTAACCTCTTCCTTGGCTGATAACCTCCGGATGTGGCCACCCTCTCACCCATCATCAAGGAATCCAAAATCTGGCCCTACTCTCCTGACCCTCATCACTTGTATGACTTTACCACCTCAACACCCCTGTAACAGCAGACGGATGCCAGCACTGCGGGTAGGTTCTTTCTGCCCGAGTTCTTGTGTGGTAGGCCAAAGCAGCAAGTTGGCGTTGGCTCCCAAGCTGCCAGAACCAGCATCACAATGAATAAGCATGACAGTGAACACAGGGCCTAGGAGCCCACTCCTAAATTTGGGGTCCAACAGTAGGGTGGTGAAGGCCTGGGGCGGGAACTGGATAGAGGGGCACAGCGGGGGAGGGAGAAGGGGGACATCTATAACACTCTCAACAATTTGGCTCAGTGGATAGAGCTTCAGCCTGTGGACTGAAGGGACCCGGGTTGGTTATGGTCAAGGGCACATGCCGGGGTTATGCGCTTGATCCCCAGTAAGGGGCGTGCAGGAGGCAGCCCATTCATGATTCTCTCTCATCATTGATGTTTCTATCTCTCCCTCTCTCTTTCTCTCTGAAATCAATAAAAATATATTAAAAATAAAAAGAGAAAAAATAAATCATTTGGGATCCAGCAAGCACCTTGATAGACGCAGGCTTAAGGACTTCCCATAGCAACCTCCACGTTTAGGGAGCACAACTTCCAGGCAACAGGCACAAGAATGCCAGTGTGGCTGCCGCATTCCACCCACGAGGGTACGGAGTCCAACGGCGCAAAAAGGGCTGCCCCAAATCCCAGCGTTGGTGAAAGCGAAGCCCGCCACCCAGAGCCGAGACCGCAAGGACCCCCACGCCTCCACCAGGGGGAGACAAGCCTGGGCACACGCATTCCTTTCAGTCCCCGGGCAGTCACGTGAGCGGGGCAGGGCGGAAACGGAAGACTGACGCCAGGGCGGAAGCAGCCCTCCCAGGAAGTCCCGCCTGTCCTCAGAGCCTGTCCCGGAAGTGCCGCTGTTGGAGCGGGCGTGATGGCGTCAAGGTTACTCCGCGGAACTGGAGCGCTGGTGGCGCAGGCCCTGAGGGCCCGCGGTCCCCATGCGGCCGCCGCGGTGCGCTCCATGGCGTCTGCAGGTACTCGGCCCGCCGGACGCGCGGGGACGGGCCCGCGGGCCTCCCGGGGGTGGGGGTTCTCGCGCAGCACCGGGACAGGCCGTCCCGCTCCTCCGGGCCCGTGACCGCCCCCAGCCCTGCGGGCCTCAGGCTCCGCCCGACTTTCCCTGTTCCTCCCGGCCCCCGCCGAACAGCCCGCCGAACTGACCCTGCTGGAAAGGAACCCTAAATGGAGGTGCCGGTGACCTTGGGGGGGGGTTAGGAGCTGCCGGCGCGATGGGTAGGGGCCGAGCCGCCTTCAGACCCGCCCGCACTGTAAATTGGATGAACCCCACCAGGACTGATTTACCTTCTTTTAGAAAAAAATGTGTCGAAAATTGGCCTCCGTGGTTGGAGGAGGAAGAATTTCCCTGGTGCTGTCTCTGTGGGGAATCGTGACTCTGGTCCTTAGGAAACAGAGGGTTGGGGTAGCCCTTAGATCTTGTGAGCTCATTAAACGGCGTGCATTTTCTGTCTTGGTAATTTTAGCCGACACCAAAATGCACGTATCTTCCTTTAGGCGGTGTTCCTACTGACGACGAACAGGCGACTGGGCTGGAGCGGGAGGTCATGTTGGCTGCACGGAAGGGACAGGTGAGCAGAAACTTCCTTGTCTTCGGAGCTCATGACCTTGGATGGGTCAGAGCATTCTCCCCCCTGGGAGCATTTGGTCCAGGAAACCTGCCCGTGGTAACGGGAGCGCTAGTTAGAGTAGGGGTTCTCTGTATAATGGCTCAATTCTTGTTTTTTTCAGGACCCGTACAATATGCTAGCCCCAAAGCCAGCTTCAGGGACCAAGGAAGACCCTAATTTAGTCCCTTCCATCACCAACAAGCGAATAGTGGGCTGCATTTGTAAGTACCAATCACTATTTCCTTATTTTTCTTTAATATGCCCTATTCTACAGGATGTCCGTAAACTGCTTCACATCTTTTGTGGGACTGTATGTGTGTAAAGAGGATATGTTTGTAAAAAAGTTGTTCTAAGGGTCCTGGCCTTCTCAATCCTCCTTATACTTGAGTAGGTCATCCTTACTATCACCGGCATAGAATAGCTAATGCTGGCTCACTGGAGATGCAACATGAAGGTGTATTCATCCAGAAGATACTAATTGTACTTGCTCTTTGCTAGATACCATTTTAGGCGCTAGGGTTGCATATCAGAATGACCCTCCTTTGGGATGATACACAGGCAGGGGAACTGTTAGAACCTATACTGACTCTGATATATGGTCAGTTTACTCGCAGGTAAACTCTGGGCCTCCGTTTCCTCATCTGGAAAATGGGAGGATACCTTGAACTGATCTCTCAAGGTGTCAACCATAACTTTGTGTCTCAGAGGTGTCTGAGGAAAAGAAATTCATATTGCCAGTCTCCTCTCTCCTAGACTAGATGCCCTTCAACCACTTTTTCCTTTTAGGTGAAGAGGACAACAGTGCTGTCATCTGGTTCTGGGTGCACAAAGGCGAGACCCAGCGATGCCCTAGCTGTGGAACCCATTATAAGCTGGTGCCCCACCAGCTGTCCCACTGAGCCCCTGCACTGACTCACTCAAAATGTGCTGTAAAGTTTCTTGTTTCCGATAAAGACTAGCCATTGCTTTGGCTCCTCCCACAGTTGGCTGGTCTTATTTCTTTTCTGTTTTTGGCGAAATATGGTTAATTCTTTTATCAGGAATAGCTATCTGTTACTATTAGCTTGCCATCCACTCATGTACACTGAGACTGACAATGCCATAATGCCATGATTGGGACTACCTTGTACCGGGGAAAGCACGTGCTGTGGAGTCGGGCTGACTGGACTTGTAATATTAGCTGCATCACTTAACTTTGTCACTGGGAACATGCTCTTCAAGGTACGTTATATCCACAAAAAAGATAAATACCTTGCCAGGTGTCAGAAGTAATAACATTTATTAAGAGTCTGGCAGATGGTAAGTCCTCACAGTATTGTTAGAAAGGGTGACTTGAGATTTTGGGGGGCTTTGAGGGACCCAGGTTCAAAGCCCAGTTATTGGGGGGGTACAATCAGTAAAATCCAGAATACGGGACAATTCTAGAAACCAATGACCAGGTTTTGTCAACAACACATTGCAAGGAGAGGGGGGGGAAAGGGAGAACCTACAGAGTAAAATGGATGTGGGAGCAAGAACAGTGGCGAACCTTGTTTGGATCTTGATCTAAAAAACCAACTACAGCCCTAGCAGGTTTGGTTTAGTGATAGCGCGTCGGCCTGCGGACCAAAGGGTCCCAGGTTTGATTCTAGTCAAGGGCATGTGTCTTGGTTGCAGGCTTCTCCCCGGCCCAGGCCTTGGTCATCAGGTTCATGCAGGAGGCAACCAGTCAATGTGTTTCTCTCACATTGATGTTTCTCTCTCGTTCCCTCTCTCTTCCACTCTCCCTAAAAATCCAGAATATCCTTGGGTTCTCGTTAACCAACACACACACACACACACACACATACATACACACACACACTCCAACTATAAAAAAGAAATTAGAATATTTTAAACTGTATTATTTGATGTTTAAGGATTTATTACATTTTTAGGTGTTAATGGAGTTAGTTTTTTATGCTTTTGAGGTACATACCGATACTTAAGGGTAAAATATGCCCGATTAGCTTTAAAACAGAAGTGATTTGGGGTGTGATTGATCCCTTGTAGCTAGGTAGGTATGAGGTCATTGTTCTTTCTGCTTTTGTGTATGTTCGAACTTTGCCATAATAAAACAGCACCAAAAATAGTTGAGCAGAGAAACAGCCCAATTTAGCCACATTATATTTGTGACGATAATTTTCAAAAACTATGTTTACCTATAAAATAATGGAAATAAGTACTTTTCTTTGTGTTGGGATTAACCAC
>NW_006297281.1:1134618-1152735 GCF_000327345.1 Myotis davidii | reverse complement strand
TGACACCTTGATTTCAGCACAAGTGAGACCCACGGTCAGACTTTTTTTTAAATTGATTTGCATGAGAAACAATGATTTGTTGTTCCACTTACTTATGCATTCATTGTTTGATCCTTGTATGTGCCCTGACTGGGGATCAACCTGCAACTTTGGTGTATTGGGACGATGCTCTAACCAAGCTACCCATCCAGGGCTATGTCAGACTTCTATAGAACTGTATTTATGTTGCTTTAAACTATTGTGTGCAGATTTCTTTATGGCACTAATAGATCAGTAAACATTTATTAATTGCAATTTTACTGTAAGGAAGAACTGTCCCTTCTCTCCCATGTATAAATCTATGTCAGAGTGGCCTCATCACGATTGTATTCTATGGCTTATAATTCATTGCAGATTTGACCACTGGGTGCTCCTTCAGGTTGGTTCCTGTGCCTCCTTCCTTTTTTGAGCACATTCTTTCTTTATGGTATAAGATATTCCAGACTTATTTTATATTCTCTCTGCTTCAGATCAGAATTTCCCCAGGGAGCTCTGGTTCCTTTTATTGAAGAATAGTATTTAGAAACCAAGATTTGGACACTATATGTGCTCATTGCTACTGGGGCATCACTGCCTCTAGGCCCTCTGAGTAGTCAGGGCTAGGAAATATACAAGTATTTCTAACCCTAGTGGTCATACCCAGAGGCATATTTATTTCAGTATCTATCTGGATGTATCTAGGAATCCATACACCCCCATAAGGTTCATTCTAACCTTACCACCTTTTCATGTCATTTTGCTCCAGCAGGGCCAGAGCTGGCACCATCCCTGCCAAAAGAGGGAGGAGTGTGCTGCATAGTGCTTGTCTTAAAGGATGGGATTTTCACAGACAGGTGGGAAAGTCACTCCTAGCAGAAAACAGCATGAGCAGAGGCTGGCTGGCAGGCAAAGCAGGGCGTGATGATGTGGAAGCCTAAGACAGATCCCAAAGGGCCTGAACTAAATCAACAATGGGTAGTTCGTGAAGGTGATTTCACCAGGCAGCGGAGAACTGCTTAGACTGTGGATTAGGAAGTGGCAGAACCAAGGCTCTCTGGGCTTTAGCTCCAAGAGCCAATGGATTGCTGGGGAAAGTGGAGCTGTGGTCTTGAGCCAGAGGGGTGCGGCCATCATGAGAAAAGACCATTATAAACTGATGAGCAAAAATAGATACAGAGGCAGAGCAGCATCGAACAGACTATCAAACTACATTGGGAAGCTTGGGGAGGCTTGCCGGGGGGGGGGGGGGGGGGGGGGGAAGATACCACAGAACCAACAGAACTGGTGACTGACAGAATGTGGAGGAGGTAGGGAGGAGGCAGGACTCAATGTAATAGGGCTGCAACTTGTGTGGCTGGGAGAAAGTGGTACATGAACAGAACCCCAAACAAAAGGTTCTCTGTAAATTCTGTTTCCCCCTTGAAGGCAGGTATGGGCTTACCTGCTCACAACAAAACCTCATAAAACGCCCCGTGAAGACAGGCCAGACAGAGTAATCTCTCCCCTTACACATGATCTCAGTCCTGGGCCCTCCCTCAGCTCTTCTAACTCCATCGCCTGCCACACACAGCGATGACAACCACGCTCCTGTGGCGGGCTGCCCGTCAGCCAGGACACAGTAACTCCCCCTCCCCCCGAGGCCTCCATACACTGGTCCCACCTCCCTCTTTGGTCTACCTTGCATTCTAGCCAGAGACCACTTCCCCTTCACTGCTGACTTGGCATCACTCAGGTCTGTGCCCTTCTGTCTGCCCAGGCGTCTCCTTGAGCTCTTACCTCTGCCTGGAACACCCTCCCACACCTGGTTAACTCCTGGACCCACACAAGCCAACCTGCCCCACTGCTGGGCTAGATGCCCCTCCATTTGGCCCTACAATTCTGTACTGAGATAGCCTGTTCTTCCTCCCAACCTGTGTTTTTTGGGGCAAAGATGTTTACCATTGACCCCAAACGGCACCCTCCTGGACATACTCCAGGTGTTCAAAGACTTGGTGAAGGGCAGACACTCTCTGGACTTGTTTCTCACTGCTCCTTCTACCGCCTTCCTGGCCTCAGCTTCTACCTTCAGAGCCCAGCTCATCGACACCACTGCCATCTCCCCCCACCACTCTCCTTCCTGACTTGTCTGAACTCTGCCTGCATCATTGCTGGTCTGTCAGCCACAGCCACACGTGAGGGGGCAGCAGAGGTGTTCCAACAGGTAGGACGCAAAGACACAAAGCCTGAGCCCCACCTGCCAGGAGGCCCTGTCCAGGAACAGGCAGAGGAAGGCAGCCTGGTCCTGCTGCTCCGGAGGATGGGTAATGAGGCTGGGAATTCTGCCTCCAGGCAGAGAGCCCAGCCTCCTGGGGCCTCCTGTGCCACGTTGCCCCACCAACCACTAAAACCCTCAGGCTTCTGAACTAGAGCCAGTGCCATACTGCTCCGTGCCTGTCCTTTCAGAGTCCCCAGGGCTGGGTGAGCAAACAACAGCACAAGAACCACAAGAAAACGGCCACACACTGGGCCTTGTCCATAATTATTACTATGATGCTTTACAAAAATGTTTTTTTCAGGCAACTGTGTTAAATTATTATACATATCTGGGAGGGGGCGGTGGGGCTCTGGCCCCAGGGTAATGAAGACCTTCATGGGAGAGGACTGTGCCCTCTCACCCCTCTGGGTCCGACTCCTGATTAAGTGACTCCCCCTCAACCAGCAAAGACCATTAACCCTTCCCCATCCGGTACTGGGGTAAAGGAGGAGGAGCAGCAAGTCAATGAAGTGCTTTGAAGGGGAGAGCGTAACAGACTGGCTGCCCAAGCCCCCAGCGTACTCTGCCCCGGCTCTATAGCGCCCAACCGTGGCCAGAACCCCTCACTGGGGAGGGCAGGCTACCAGGACTAAGCCTGCACCCAGGCATCCACTCAGGAAGACGGGGGGACAGTGCGGAAGGTCGGGGATGCCTAGGAGTAGCTGGCCTTCTCGCCACCCTGTCAGGTCAGGAAGAGGAGGCGGCATGAAAAACAGCGATACACCAGTGGGAGCTGCTGGCTGCCCCTCCTCTACTCCACTCCCCAAGGCTACTTACACAGGCACCCCGGCTCTGGGAGGGACTGTCAGAGGAAATGGGGGCATTTGGGTGTCTGGCCTTAGAGCTCAGGGAAGCAGCCCCACGGGTTAGAGGCAGGAACCATAGGCTTAATTGGTCCTGCCAAGAGGGACCCCTAGAACCACTGAAGGCTGGGCTCCCCAATTCCTATAATCCAGACTCCCACCATGCAGCTAAACGTTCCTGTGTATGTGCGTGCATGTGGGAGGGCTGCAGGGAGGCGCTGCTGCACCCTGCCCGGGGTCGGGGCATGCAGGGGGCCCAGACAGAAAGGGTCAAAGACTTTGGCTTCTCTTCCTCCCATTCTCCCAACGCTGCCCCCTCCTTGGGCACTAGAAGGTTTTACGATGAATAGCACGAGCGCCATCCTCTTCGTACTCTTTCTTGGAGACCCACATCTTCTTAAAAGTGTCCAGCGAGGCCAGGATGGAGCCACTGTGAGGAGGGAGGGTGGTGTCTTGGGGAGAGCCGCCCTCCCTGGGCACTCAGAGCTGTTTCTTTCACCTGGGAGGAAGTCCACCCACCTCCTCCCGGCCTGGCTAACCCTGAGAAGTGTCCAGGGCAAAATGGTTTCCTCCCAAGCCCTCCCTCGGAGCCTGCCTCACCCGATCCACGTGGAGTATAGCCGCTCCTGAGGGGCCGAGATCTAGAGGGAGCAAGAACACGTAACTGCCTGTCTCCCCGCAGCAGCCCCGTCCCCGTCCCCGTCCCCGCCGGGGGTGATTCCCACGCCCGAGGCCAGACAGCAAGTACATGAGCCGGGAGCAGGGGCAACAGGCAAATGGGAGCAGCGGCTGGGCTGGGCTGGGCTGGAAATGAGAGGCCCCCGGAGGCGACCGGTGCCCTCTCCTCCCAGTCAGGGCTGCCCAGCACCCCATGCGCCACGGGCACGCTCCACAAACTCACCTTGATTTTGACGTCCTTTGGGGCAAGCTTCTTCACTTCACTTAGTAATCGGTCGCCAAAGCCTGTGAACACAAGGCTGGCTAGCCTGGGGTCCCCTTCTGGCCCTCTCACCACTAGCTCCCCTCATCCAGCCTGGTACCCCCAGCCGCCACCTTCCTTCAGCAGCTTTTTCCAGCATTAAGGGTAGGCGCGAGCCACTCCAAGGGCAGAAAAGACCCAGCCCCACGCCTGCAAGTGACCCCGCTAACAAAGAGAGGTGACATGAGCTAGAAACCCAAGTCACCTGGCTCTGCTGGCCCCCCACGTTCTTCCTCACCCAATGCTCCAGCAGTCAAAACCCGCCAGAAGCAAAGTCAAAGGCAAATGACAAATCAGGAGAAAACATCTACCATTCTGCCTATCAGGTGGGCAGAGATCACACAGTGTTGGGCAGGCGATGGGTACAAGCTCCCAGGAGGGAACTGGCAGCACCTACCCAGTAACAACCCCCCGCCCCCGCCCCACCCGGCTATTCTCTGGGATTTACTGTCGGTCTGTTCTCACCACGGGAAATGATGGTGCACATCTGAGACTAGAAGGGACTACAAAAGGCCATCAGCAGGACAAAGGCCACGTGGCACATCCGTCCAGTGAAATACCACACGGACATATCGAACTTACATGGCAGGACAAGACCTTCCAGATAATATGCTAAGTAAGCCATACATGGTTGGGATGTGCAGAACATGCAGTTTGCGTGTATGTGGGATTGATGCACATGTGTTTATATGTGCAGGAAGTCAGCCGACAGTTGCCTGAGAAACCAGCAAGTCCTGTGCGGAGGGAAGGGGTGACCAAGACAATGGGAAAGGACACTTCATCTAACACATTTTAGATCTCATATGAACCAATCACCTACTTATGAAGTTAGTAAATGTCATTTTAAATCTTACTCTTAAAAAGCATTGCTCACTGAGCACCGAAAAGCCAATAGAAAAGGAGCCCTGTCCCAGGCTGCTGGGAGCGGATGCAGAAGGCCCGGCCGCCCTCGGCCCCACCACCACCTCCCAGGCCAGGCACCTTTGAACAGCGTGGAGCCTCCTGAAAGCACGATGTTGGCGAACAGCGTCCGGCGGAGGTCCAGGTCCGACTTGTGGATGGCGAAGGCCAGCACCTCGTGGAGCCCCTCGCTCTCGTCCCCTACCAGGTCTGGCTGGAACAGCAGTTCGGGGGCCCGGAATCGTGCTGGCCCCACCTTTGGGACATAAGATTGAGGTACAGGCCTCTTCCTCTGGGCCCAGCAGCACCACCGCCACCCAGGGCCAGGCCTGGTGACTTACGTCAAGCATGCTGCCATCCGGCAAGGTGTACTGCACCTTCTCTGTCTCCAGAGCCTCATCCTTCTGCGGGTTGATGGACAGGTAGCAGGCTCTCTGCGAGGCGTGGGGAGCAGGGACACACCTTCAAAGGCTGTGACTGGGACACCCACACCCAGGCTTGACTTCAAGCCTTGGTCCTGCCCTCCTCCCGTCACTCCACAACCTCCTGCCCTTCGTCACCTCTTTGATGGTCCGAACAACCTCAAACTCCGCTGAGGTGTGAAAGTCGAAGCCTTCCTTGCGCAGCAGCAGCCGGAGATAGCGGGAGACGTCGCGGCCAGCAACGTCCACCCGCATGATGGAATGCGGCATGGCAAAGCCCTCGTAGATAGGGACAGCATGGGTGACCCCGTCCCCTGAGTCTAACACCACTCCTGTCGTGCGTCCTGTTGCATACCTGTCAGCAGGTCAGCATCCCCTCGCCTCAGCCGGCAAGGCATGGGCCTCCCACCCCCGGAAGGAACCCTAGGACAACTGCCCAAGGAACTCCCCATCTGGTCACCTCGAGCAGGACGGCCCCAGGGAGGCTGGGACCCAGGGACCACTCACAGGCTGAGCACGGCCTGCATGGAGATGAACAGGGCCGGCACATTGAAGGTCTCGAAGAACACCTCTGCCGCCTTCTCCCGGTTCTTATTCGGGTTGAGCGGGGCTTCCGTTAGGAGAACAGGATGCTGCGAGAGACAGCAGAGCTGTGGGCGAGTGCACAGACGGCACGCGAGGCCCTGAAGGATCCTCCAGAGGAACCCTCCTCCCGTGCATCCGCAGTGAGCGCATGTCCTTCCCAAGGACACTGTCCTGTCACCTGCTGGCAGTTACTCTCCCACAGCCCGCTCCCGGGAAGTGTCTGCTTGGCCGCCCGACCATTGTGCCCCCCACACAGTGAAGAGGCAACAGGCCCCAGCAAAACGCAGGCAATATGGGAGCCTGGCCCCGAGGGAGCACAGCAGGGAGGGCACAGCGAGGGGATTGGGAGCCTGGGGGCGGCCTGGCTGCCACACCTCCTCGGAGAAGGTCTGCAGCTGGTCCTTGGAGTAGACGTACTGCCAGATGCGCTCCATGTCATTCCAGTCCCGCACCACACCATGCTCCATGGGGTAGCGCAGAGCCAGCAGCCCGCGGTGCTCCTGCGCAGGAGGGGTGGGAAGGCAGTGTGGCTCCAGGCCCCAGGCCCCACACCCACCACTGCTTTCTGCCTTCACCTGCCCCGAGTAGAACCACCGCTGCTTCCTGGGTGTCCCCATGCGCTTGGCTCGATTGTCTGGCAGCCTCTCAGAGTCTAGCCAGCCTCACCTGGCCAGGGACAGGGAGGGTGGTGACGTGCTTCCTCCCATCCCCCCAGGCCCTCCGCCTCCTCCCCTGGCACACTTCTCTATACTCATGGCCAGCGCATCTCCTCTTTTCCCCACACATGGCTACGCTCCCATCGGCGCCTGTACTGTCCCCTCTGTGGTCACCTGTCACCCCCTGCCCCTTCTCCCAGTGCTCACATCTCCTGCATGGACTGTCCTTCAATGTCCCTATGTCCCTTCTTGCCAAGCACCACTTTGCCTCTTTCCTATTGACCCATCTCCTGAGAGCCCCTATTGTGCTCCCAGATCCTGGCACCCCACACTGTTGCCCAGGTGCCTAATCTGCACTTGCTTATAACCGCCCCCCCCCATTCGCTCCTCCTGAGGGCCTCTCTGGCCGTGTGGCCCCTGCAAGTCACCCCAGTTGGGGTGCAAGAGGTGGCTCCACAGCTCTTGTTGGGATCAGTTATCAAGTCTGGGTAATTCAGACTCTGAAGTCACTTTTTAATCAGTTCTTTCTTCTGCAGCTTCCAAAAGCAGGGCATGAGTGCCTCACTGTACCCACCCAGGAGCCACCGCCTCATTACAGGGTAGACTTCAGAGCTAAAGCCTGGAGAGCCCAGGGGGCATCTGGCACGTGGCCCAGAGAGCAGTCTCGGGGGCCTCTGCAGGACAGCTCTGCCCCCAGACAGGCTCCTGGGACCATGAAGACCCCAAACCCAGGGAAGTGCAGGTTCCACGTTACCTCTGCTTTTGGTCCAATGAAGAGGTCCCCCTCCAGGGCTCCAGCCATCACCCGCATGTGCTTTGGGCGCCCGACACTGCGGGGACAGGCAGTCAGTGAGGCAGGCAGGGGCACAGCTGCAAAGCCCAACTCCGGTGGTCAAGGGTAACTTACTCCAAAGCACCAGAATGTGGCCATGGGGCAAAGGTCAGAAGCCAGGGATCTGGGATTCGGGATACTGAGCAGGGACTACAGAGCAGGCCTCAGCAGGACAGGAAGCTCGGGGTCAGAAGAAAAGGTGTCCCCCCCCACCACCCCCAATAGAGGGCTGAGCTCTGGAGCATCAGCCCTCCATGGCCTATTCTGGCAGGAGTTGGCTTCCGAAGCCAGTGACTCAGCTCATGCTCTCGGGGTCAGGAGGACGAGGGAGGCTGCCCTGGGAAGCTGGGTGGTGGCTCCGTGTACCCCGTCCCGTTCAGTCGATTCTGCCCCTTTCCCACTGCCGGGGCTTCCAAAATAGAGATTCTAAAATTTGACCTAAGTTCCCTGCACAACAGGACCCTTAATTACACCCAAGTGGGCTTCAGAAAGGACCCCCCCACACACCCCCCCGCCAGGCTTAGGCTAATCACTCTAAAGCAGTGGTTCTCAACCTTCCTAATGCCATGACCCTTTAATACAATTCCTCATGTTGTGGTGACCCCCAATTTCATTGTTACAAATTGAACATAATTAAAGCATAGTGATTAATCACAAAAACAATATGTAATTATATATGTGTTTTCTGATGGTCTTAGGCGACCCCTGTGAAAGGGTCGTTCAATCCCCAAAGGGGTGGCGACCCACTTGAGGACCGCTGCTCTAAAGCCTCTAGGATTTGCGAGGTGCGCTGCTGAGGGAAAACTACTTCCTAAGGGACTAGAGTAGCCGAAGGCCCCAGGCTTTCTCAGAGTCTGAAAATAAATAAGCCCCAAAGAAAACCTCTCCTGGGAGGAAGAGGTGGCTGTGCAGTAATCGCCCACTCTTCCCCTTTCTCTGGGAATCTTCTCCCTTTTATTGTAGCTGCTGCAGCCACGCCCTGGCCCCAGGGGAATGCTGGCGCTTCACCCTCTCTTAGTGAGGGACCAAAATCAGACTCCCAAGGGGAGGGGGAAGCCCAGAGCAGCTGTCTGCTCCTTGCAGAGCCCACAACAGTGTCAGCCTCAAGGTTGGCCACAAAGACTCAGGATCACTGTTCTCTTGGGAAGCAAACAAAAACGTTAGGGCTGCTGCCTGAACACTTACTAGTTTGGGAAACAGTATTTGGGAATCTGATCTCCTGCAAAGCCAGCCTTGATCACCCCAGAGCCCTGCAAGGAAAAACACTGTTTAGCTGTCTGCATTCGCCTCCAAATTAAGGCAGTGCCCTGCAGTGGGGAGCAGGCTGCCGAGATCCTGCCGAGAAGGCAGGGTCATTTACAAGTACGCCCAGTGGTTCAAAGCCGTGTGGGGGGCACTTCTACATCCCTTCCTCCCACATCTGACAATGTCTGTAGGGGATGCTACTGGCATCTAGTGGGTAGAGGTCAGGGACGCTGCTGAACACCCTGTGTGCACAAGCCAGCCCCTCACAACCAGGAACTATCTAGCTCAGAGTGCCAACAGGGCACTGAGAGCCCATCACAAAGTCCATCCAGCTCCGCACGCTCCAGGGCGGCTCCGGCAAGAGGGATCCAGGGCAAAGCTATCCTGAAAGCCAGCGTCGTTCTTCCCAACAGCCCCTGGCCCCTCCGCTCCCAGTGGACAGGCCCGGGGAAAGACCACTGGGAGCCTAGGAAACTGCAGCTCCAGTAGTTTTCCTAGAGACTGCAGACAAGAACTGCGCTGCCCTGCTGCAGCCTGGACCCGGCATCTGGAACCCCCACACCCGCAGGCCCTCTTCACACAGGTCTTCATCACACTCCGGGTCTACGATGCAGGAAGCAGCAGCCCAAGTTACAGAGCAGCTGGAAGCCCAGAGCATCGTGCAGGCCGCTCCCCGAACTCAGAAGCATGTTGATTGGCCTGAGTGAATTACTTCACCCCAAGAAGGGATGTGGCCTGGTCCTTCCTGGAGCCTGCTGAGGGCACCCCTACGCCGCGTCCTAGCTTCTTATCACACATCCTGTGCTGTGGCTCAGGGAGCCCACATGGGAACTCCAAAAAGAGCCGCTCCGGGATGACATGGGGTCAGGTGGGAGGGAGAAAGAGAAGGAATCACCATCAAAACCTCCCCGGCTCACACACGAGAGGCAGACACCAGTGCCACTCGTTCTTACTATGGACCAGAAATTGGAGGCCAGAGTCCTCCGAGGGCAGCTGGCACGCTGAGCGCCAGAGCGGCGGGACAAGCCGCAGGAAGCCAGGCACCTCTCCTGGGCTCGGGAACAAGTATCCCGACTGAGCACGGTCCCGGGGGCGGGGCCTGAGCTCTCCCCGCGCCGCCGGCTGCCGCAGGTCTGCTCCGCACTTCGGGGATCGAAGCAGCCGGCAGCCACCCAGGCGGCGGACTGTGGGTGGAGGACCCAACCTGCGTGTCTCCCAGTCCCGGGGGAGGGCAGGAGGGCCTGTGCGCTCGGAGGGTCCTGCCTGGGCGCAGCCCCTTGGGAAGCGCTGTGGTCAGCACTTCCCATGGAGAATTACGTCACTATGAACTGTTGCCTGCCCAAGAACCAAAAGCCACCTAAGATCTGTCAATAAAAATAAATAACATAATGCAGAGGGAAACAGTACAATGACCTGATCAGACGTCGGCTCCTTTCTTCTCTGCCATTTCACCTTTCCTTTTGTTTACCAAACCTAGAGACAGGAGAAAAAGAAGAAGTGCAGCAAGCACACAATTTGGACTATATGCTATTGCATTTATTCTTGGTCTGTTCTCCTTTGATTTCAAGACAAATCTATTTACTATGGAGAAAATTTAAGTATTCTCAAGAGTGACCGCCCGCGCCGGGGCAACGGGACCAAGGGGCGGTGCCGCCGCGGGCCCATCAGCCAATTGCGGTCTCCCGGAGGACTGCCGGGCGATTTCAAGGTAGGTCGCGCTGTGTTGAGATGACGTCATGGCCTCGCTCTTAAAGGGGACGCAGGTGAAATCAAGGGGTGGGGGGGCGCGATGTCACCTGTCCGGGAAGACGTCTTCCCGACCTCCAGCACCTCCGTCCACGCCCCTTCGCTCGTTCGCGATCGCGCAGTCCCCGAGGAGGCTGGCGATGGCTTTTATACCCAAAGCATGTATTGCGCACGGACGAAGGTCCTTTCTCCTGTAACAGTTACACTTTAGTGGTAACTTGGTAGCTGGCGTTTATCCGGCACCTAATCCGGTGCTTGCGGAGCACTTCTACCCACTTTGCATAGGTGATATTAAATCGGGCAATAACTACCAGGTAATTGCATATTGTTCCCATTGTACAGGTGTGGACACGGAGGAACCTAGCCAAGTTTATAGAACTAGCAACCGCTGGGATTCGCACGTGGGCGGCTTCTAGCCGCCCTGGAGTCAAAGGCTGTAACAGTCCTGAATTCGCTTTCCAAACTGAGCCATAGTGATGTGCCTGTATATATGCCTTTCCCGTGACTAGACTGTGACATAAACTGGATGAGATTGGAGACCACCATACAGAAAAGTGCAGAAACCCTAAGTGTGCATTCAGCGTGTTGTTACCATGTGGACGCACATGGAACCATCACTGAGCTTAAGCAGCAACATGGCCAGCACCTCAGCGGCCACCAGAAGTCAGTGCCCTGTTTCTCCTCCCAGGCGGCCACCCTCCTGAATTTAACACCACACGTTCGTTTGGCCAATTTCAGAACTTAGTGCAAATGGAATCGCAGGCATGTATTCACTTGTATCTGGTGTCTGTGCATTCATAAAATGGCTCAATGTACAGCCGTTTAAGTTCATACAGGAGTTCTATATAATCTGATATGAAACACTATCAGGACATATGGTTAAATCAAAGCAAAGAAAGCCAGACGAAGTGTCCAGAATATTGTATGTGTGAATGGCTCTGAAGAGCAGATGCAACACCTTCAAAACTCTAATATGAGAAAGGGACCATTGGTAGATGTGTGTGAATGAGGGGAGAATTCTTTTTGCAATATAAACTTTTGTACTGAATTGTTTTTAACTTGTTTATGTATATATTGCTTTTGTTTCTCATTTTTATTGTGCCAAAATACACATAATATAATTTATCTTAACCATGTTAAGTGTACAGTTCAGTGGTATTAAAAATATTCATAATACTGTGTTATCATCACCACCGTCCATCTCCAGAACTCTTGCATCTTGTCAAACTGAAACTCTACGCCCATTAAACACTAATTCCCCACTTCCCACTCTCCCCCAGCCCCTGGCAACCACTGTTGTACTTTCTGCTTCTATGAATTAACTAAGTACCTCGAGCTTCTATACTGTTTTCTATGGCGGCAGCACCACTAACAATGCACTAGGGTTCAAGTTTCTCTACATCCTCACCAACACTTGTTTTTTGTTTGTTTGTTTTTGTATATTTAAAAAAAATAGTAGCCATCCTAATGAGTATGAGATATCTGCTATCTCAGCATAGTTTTGCTTTGTATTTTTCGAATGATTTGTGATATTGAGCATCTTTTTTTTGTGCTTTATGGTCCATTTGTGTTACCGGGAAACCCCTGGTTGGGCTCTGGCTGCCCGTCGCTGTGTCCAATATGAAGGCAGGGCTGAGTCATGTTATGCGTTTATCCAGAAGGCTAGCCAACCAAGAAGACGGTGCTTACAAGCATCAAATCCTGTCTTCTGGCAGCTGCAGGATTATAAAGGGGAAGGGGCTAGGCCAGGCAGCCCTGGAGGTCCGCAGACTCAGCTATTGTCTTTAGTCATCAGGTGATGAAGTGATGTCGATGAGATGATGTTTTGACTTCAGGTGAGTCTGACCCTGCTTATTGGTTCTGCTGCTGGATTCACAGCTGAGTCACCTCCTCAATTGCTTCGCACAGGCCTTGAAAAGGAAAGTTAAGAAAAACTTAACCTTCTATTCACATATGAGAAACTTAACCCTCTATTCACATAAGTATATGTGTTCTAAGATTTAAAATAATTTGATTACTTTTCAGATTAATTCAGGTGCTGTAGCTATCAAATTATAACAACCCCCCTCCACCCCAGCCATCATTTGGAGATATGTCTATTCAAGTCCTTTGCCCATTTTTTAATTGGTTTGGTTTCTTTTTCTGCTGTTGATTTTTAGTAGTTCTGGATATTAATCCCTTATCAGATATATGATTTGCAAATATATTTTCCATTCTGTGGGTTGCCTTTTTACTCTGTTAATATTGTTTTTGATGCACAAAATTAAAAAAATGTTGTGTCTAACTTGTCTATATTTTTTTGGTTGGCTCTACCTTTGGTGTCATATCTGAGACACCAAATCCAATGTTTTGAAGCTTTTAACTCAGTGTTTCCCTCTACAAGTTTTATAGTTTTAGCTCTTATACTTAGGTCTTTAACTCATTTGTGTTAATTTTTATATTTGGTGTTGGTAAGGGACCAACTTTTTTCTTTTGTATGGGAATATCCAGTTTTCCCAGCACATTTGTTGAAAAGACTATCTTTTCCCCATTAAATGGGTTGACACCCCTGCAAAGATCATTTGATCGTATATGTGAGGGCTTATTTCTGGGCTCTCTATTTTATTCTAGGTCTATATGTCTGTCTTTATAGTGTATTACTTTAAAAATGAAATAAAATATTGAAGTGCAAGGTGTCTGCATAACAAACATTTATGAAAGAGCATTTGTAAAGAAGAAATTCCATGAACACTAGACAACAGGGTAAGAGTGTTGGGGCGAGGAGTGGCTGCAAAGGAGCCCCACAAGTACATGCTGTTGAAGGCTAAGGAGCTAGCCTAGCTCAGAGGCAGGCGGGCCAGCTCCTCAATCATCCTCTGAGGCAGATGGAAAGGGGAGGGCTCAGAAGGCTTACCTTGGAGGGAGAGAGAGAGAGAGGAGGAGAGGAGGAGAGGAAGGTGGCAAGAGAGATCCCTCCTGCCCAAAGGACCAGCCGCGCCCTCCTGCCCCTTGAGCCATCGTCTCAGTGTCTCCCAGACAGCATCTCCTTTTCTTGCCTGAACATTACCCTCACACTGAGATGCCGTTGATGTTCTGTCTCAGTCACTGTTACTTACACCCACTTTGCTAATGAAGATTATTGACCCGGGAAAGGTGATACCTGTCCGAAGGGCCTGCTGATGGTTACCTGGGCCCAAATTCCTAAGCAGAGTCCAGCAGCCCTGGCTCACAGGGGGCCGTCCACTCAGGCTGCATCTCGGGAAAACCAGGCTGGGCTGCCCAGACTCCTGCATTGTGTTCCTCTTGGTTAAGTCCACCCAGGACTTCCTGGGATGGTGTTTGACCAATGGGTTGAGACCAGGCCTGTGCAGTTGGATCTGTACTGTTACTAGTATATCCTCACTAGAGGCCCGATGCACGAAATTCGTGCAAGAGTAGGCCTCCTTTCCCCCAGCTGCCTGCCCTGGCTTCCTTCTGGCACCCGGGATCCGGGCTTCCCTCACAGCCCCAGCTTCACCCGGAAGTTCATCTGGAAGGAAGTCTGGTCTAATTAGCATATTATGCTTTTATTATTATAGATTTGCCATCTTTTAAAAAATATATTTTTATTGATTTCAGAAAGGAAGGGAGTGGGAGAGAGAGATAGAAACATCAATGATGAGAGAGAATCATTGATCAGCTGCCTCCTGCATGCCCACTACAGGGGACTGAGCCAGCCAGCTACCCAGGCATGTGCCCTTGACTGGAATGGAACCTGGAACCCTTCAGTCTGCAAACTGATGCTCTCTCCACTAAGCCAAACTGGCTAGGGCCTCATTTGCATCTTTAGAAACCAATCACAGCAGCTCCATAATGACCAATCAGGACTCATGATTCTGACCAATCAGGACATTGCAATTGGGCTAATCAAACTGCAAATTTGGATCCTTAATTTGCATAAAAATGGACCAATCAGGGATGAGGGCAGGCACTTTCTCTGTATGAGTGGGCTTCTGCTTTACCTCTAGGGAGGGCACTGGAGGCTGCATTTATTCCATTTTTCTGAAAAAAGTATCCTTTTACTGAACCTCAGATTGGTGATTCCTGTCGGCATTGGATTGGTGGCAGCGACCCTTTGTTGACAAGACAAAATGCACCAATGAAGGTAAGTTCTTAGCAGATATGGAGGAACCCAGACGATGGGGTCTTCGAAGACTTCCCTTAGTGACAGACCCCAAAAGGCAGAGATGATGGAACACTGTGCCTGATGCCGCCTCCTCTAGGTTATGCTGAGGGAGTGAGTTTGGGTTGTTTCATATGTTTTTTTAATCTGTTTTTACTTTTTTGAAGATATTTTAGAGAGATAAGACTTATGCTGCTGCCATTACCTAATGTTTTTAGTTGAATTACGTCCCACCTCTCACCCCTAAATCCATACGTTGAAGTCCTAACCCTCAGTGTCTCAGAATGTGGCTTTACCTGGCGTGTCTTTACAGAGGTAATTAAGTTAAAAGAGATCATTGGTATGGGCCTTAATCCACTGTGATTAAGTGTGCAAAGGGGCAAAAGCATCTTTCCTCTACCATGGGGGCGGGCGGCAGAGGCACCTTCTCATAAGAGAAGGAACTTTGGATGCAGATGCGTTTGGAGGGACAACCATGTGAAGACACAGGGAGAAGATGGCCGCCTGCCAGCCAAGACGCGAGATTTCAGAAGGAGCCGCCCCTGCTGACACCAGCTCCTGGGCTTCTGGCCCCCAGAATATAAGACAATGAGCAGATTTCTGTTGTTCAGCCCTCCATTTTCTGGGACTTTGTTATAGCAAAGGAATACACCTGAACTACTCAGAACTCAGTATGTAACTTTTTATGCAACTTTTTGCCCCAAAAGATCTCTTCTGAGTGCAGTGTGTGAACAGGAGGGCTAAAGGGCAGGGCCAGCTGTATAATGTGTGAGACCCAATGCAAAATGAACATGCAGGGGGAAAAGTGCAGTTAAAGGTGCTAAAATATAAAATGTTCCCTTTTGAAATAGTTTAATAATAAAACACTAGAGGCCTGGTGCACAAAATTCGTGCACTGGTGGTGCGGGGGAGGGTCCCACCAGCCTGGCCTGTGCCTTCTCACAGTGTGGGAGCCCTGCAATCGACCACCCCAAAGAGGTAGGCCCTGCCCACCCATCCGGGACTCCTCAATGGATTGCCCCAAAGACGTAGGCTGGAGCCGGGGGTCCTGCCTCCGCACCGCGTGGAGCTGTGGGACCCCTGGCCTTGCCTTGCCTCGCTGTGCGGAGCCACACTCCCCACCTCTGTGCGGTGGGGAGCCGTGGGATCCCAGGACTCACTTTGCCTTGCAGAGCCGAGGGACCCCCCAGGCCTCACCGCACAGAACCACAGGCCCCGCCTCCACCGCACATGCAGCATCAAGCCCCCATCCACCTGCGCATGCAGCCCCGCCCACCTGTGCATGCCCGCTGCACACGCAGCCTCCTGGTGATTGCTTGTTGTGGCGTGAGGGCGTCATGGCATGAGGGTGTGATGACCACATAGGCTTTTATTAATAGGATAATAGGGGAAATAGACATACATGAATGACATCAACTTCTACTTTTGTTTATAATTTGTAGTGTTATAATTTTATGTAATGCAATAAATAACAATGCTTAATGTGATACCTTGATTTATTCTAAGGATTTACTGGCTGCTCTAGCCACTTCCAATTCACTTAAGCCAACTTAGTAAAGTTTTGTCACTTGCAAGCTACCACCTTCAGGCTACCGTGCACTCAGGATGGAGGGAGGCAGCTTAGCCACCAGGCCCCCTCCATGCCTGTCTGCAGACACCGCCCTCCCCCTCCCGCTGTAGAACTGCCCCCACCTGGCTTCCAGTGTGACCTCACAGAGGTCAGCTTCCACAGAATCCCAGAGTCCAAGGCTGCTTCAGCTGAGGGCTTCAGGAGACTTGCTTCTCTCCAATGGTGCACAGACCCAGGCAAAGATGAGAAGAGCAGAGACCCTCTTCTTCCTTCTCTTCTTGGGCTGTTGGCAAGGTGCAGAGCCCCACCACCCTTTCCACCTCATCAAAGGTACTGTGGCAGCCCGGCCGGCGTGGCTCAGTGGTTGAGCCTTGACCTATGAACCAGGGGGTCACAGTTCAATTCCTGGTCAGGGCACACGCCCAGGTTTCTGGCTCGTATATCATATATATCATATATATACATATATATGTATGTATATATTTCAGAGCAAGAGGGAATATGCTAATAAAAGGGTAATATGCTAATTAGACCAGACATCTTCCAGACAAAAGCACGGTGGTGGGGGCTGAGGCAGAGGTGGTTACAGGCAATCAGGCTGTCAGGGGAGAGCAGTTAAGGGATCAGGTCGTCAGGGGAGGACAGTTAGTGGGATCAAGCTGGCAGGCAGAGGTGGTTAGGGGCAATTAGGCAGGCAGGGATCCTGGATTGGAGAGGGTGCAGGCCAGGCTGAGGGTCTCCCACACCCCTGCTGTGCACGAATTTCATGCATCGGGCCTTTAAGGTACTATCACAAGTATGTCGTGTGGCAGATGGAGAAGTGAGAGACTCACCTTGAGCCCAAATCAGGCAGGAGAGGGTGGTCACGGCCTGCGGGTTCAGGCATGGTGAACGGGTCGTCTCCCACCCCCTACCTTCTTCGTGTCTCTGAATCGACCATAAGGATTTCTTGCTCAGGAGACAGGAGTAACTTTCACATTTCCTCTAACTTTGAACCTTTCCCTGTTGTGCCCAGATTTCAAGGTTCCCAAGACCCCCAGGGAGCCAGTCAGTCAGATGCAAAAGCAAAGAGTCCTTTTAATGCAAGCCGGTTTGTGCTCCCTGTTCACCAGACCCACCCACAACGGAAAGTCCAGTGGCCAAGAGAGAGAGGCCTGATGGGACGGGAGTTTTATAGGGGGGTGGAGCGAGGGCAGGAGAGGGAACTGTGGGCCCCGCCGATTGGCCAGGCGCGAGTGGGTACAGGATGTGGTCATAGTGATGACGTGCACTTCCCTTGATTATTATTGGGTTAGTCCAGAGAAATCCTGGGTGTGGCTAGCAGCGGCTTCTTCCGGGAAGAAGCACATGGCTCTGTCCCAAAATGGAGGACCCAAGGCAAGATGGAGGGCGCAGTCCTCGCCCGGCTCCCGCTGCTGCCGCTTGAACACGCCGCAAGGCAGGATGGGCCTCCTGCACAGCACTTGCAGCCAGCCTGCGGGTGGAACGGGACTCCCGCAGCAGCGCATCTGGGAGGCACAGGCCCAGTATATGGGGTGAGGCCAGTGGAGCGGCCCAGCTCTGGAAGAGCAGCATCCGCTCGGAGCAGGCCTGGCCCATGGGGCCAGGGGACTGCAGCATGGCGGCCAGGGCGCAGTCCTCACCTGGCTCCCGCTGCTGCCACTCGAACACGCCACAAGGCAGGATGGTCCTCCCGCACGGCACCTACAGCCGGCCTGTGGGCAGACCGGGACTCCCGCAGCGGCGTGTCTGGGCGGCACAGGCCCAGCACACGGGGTGCGGCCGGCGGAGCGGCCCAGCTCCGGGAAAGCAGCATCTGCTTGGAGCCGGCAGGGCCCACAGGGCGTGGCACTGCAGCACGGTGGCCTCCCCGTGCTAGGGCACGCGCCCCCCTCCGCTGCTGCCGCTACCACACTGGGGCTGGGGG
>NW_006297281.1:1131357-1134448 GCF_000327345.1 Myotis davidii | reverse complement strand
CCTTCCGCTCCCACGACCTCCCCCTCGGTCAATCGCCGCCCGGCCCCACCCCTCGGACCCGCTCAGGGGAGGCCAGGCCCTAAGGCGGGCGCGGAGGGATTCCAGAGCCCAGTGGCCGGACTCCTCTTCCCGTACCGCCCCGGGAGGCAGGCGGCGCGCCTTTCATCCCCACACCCAGAGTTCCACGGGAGGATAGCATACATGCACATTTTAACAACATGCAGAATAGGAGAAAGATTAGTACAATGAGCCTCCATGTGTGAATCAGTCCAATCTGTTCCCTCTGTCCCTTCATATGCACACACACCATATTTTAAATACCAGTTTGAGATATCCGCATGGAAAATAACATTCACCCTCTCATGTGTATAATTCCGGAGGTTTTAGGACAAAGAAGTGTGAATCGCCACTGTGTAATGTTAGAGCATTTTCATCCCCTCAAAGAGTAATGTCACCTTCACTAACGGCCACTCCCAAACCCCTTCCCAAGGCCCCTGACAACAGTCTGCTCTGTAGATTTGTGTTGTCTGAAAAGTTCATATGTGGGATCATGTAACATACGGTCTTTTGTGACTGTTTCTTTCATTTGACATTTTCACGGTTTTTATGAGTCACTAACATCCCATGGTACGGACCTGCCGCATTGTGTCAACCCGATCGGCAGCCGATGGGCGTTCGGTGTTCCCACCTGCAGCCGATCTGAATGACGCTGTCAGGGGCGTGGCATTTCCAGGTGAACATCAGGTTTCCCTGCTCTCTTGCTGCTGACCAGATTCTGGGACGTTCTCCGGATGTGGCGTGTATCAGGTCGGGGGAGAAAGCAGCAGCAGTGGGCGCAGTGGTGATGGAGGAAGAGCAGTGCTGTTCTCCAGAAATTAAGTAGATCAAGGTCATAAAAGGTGTCACGTTTCCTGAGGGACAGTGAGTCCCTTCTGCAAACGGTCAGGCCAGGGGTGACGGCAGGAAAAGGGGAGACAGTAACTCCTCTGGCCAGGGCGCTTTGAAAGCAGATGGGTTTTAGTGAACAGATGTTTTCTGCACGGGCTCACTTGCACGGCCATTGCAACGATCCACTAATATCTCAGCAAAAGAAAACGTTCAGTGCCTGTCATTTACCAGACAGACAGCGAACCTGGAAGCCGTGTCCATGCCCCAGGCACCCGTAGCGCTGAGGGCTGCCACCGGCACCCATCACTCACGGGCTCTGCGCACTGCCTGCTCGGAACCAGGTGAAGGTCGGCATGGCAACTGGTCTTGACTTAAAGGTCAGGCCCACAGACACTCTTGACTGCTCTTGGGCCCTCAGAGTAGGTGGGTGCTGTGCCCTTAGTGACCCTGCCTAGGGGATCGGTTTCTTCTGGGTGGATGGCCCACTACCCTGGGGCCTGAGAAAAGGGCTGGCCATGGCCTCGGAGCACAAAGATGTGTCTGCACACCGAGACTTCACACTCCGTGAAGCAGAGCCTGGGAATGAACTCAGAGCCTCGCAGGTCACGGCCGTGGGTTAGCCCCGCTGGTTCCTGTCGTGGCTGGAGCCACAGGAGTGTGAGCAGGAGCCTGACAGCCGCCCGTGCCGCCCTAGAGGAGATTGTCCGCCGGTCCAGTCCATGGGCACCTTCGTTCTTCCATTCGCCAGCGAAGGCCAGGGGCTCCCTGTGCCCATCAAACGGCCCCCTGGGGACAGCCTGAGGCCTCTGGGCCCCTCCCATGGTAGACCCTGGTGTGGGTCGGAGCAGAGTATGTGGTGGTATTGTTCCCTCTCCCCCAAGCAAGGAAGCGCCTCGTCTCCACCGCGACCCAATCCCTCCTGCTGGCATTGTTCCTTGAACAGGGGACCGTTTCTCTTCACAAAACCTGAATGTGTGTCTGTCTATGTCTGTTGCCCCAATACTGAGCACTGAGCACTGAGCATTAAGCACTGAGCCCTGAGCCCTGAGCCCCAAGCCTTGAGGCCTGAGCCCTGAGCCCTGAGCACTGAGCACGGAGCCCTGAGCACTGAGCACTGAGCATTAAGCACTGAGCCCTGATCTCGGAGCCCCAAGCCTTGAGGCCTGAGCCCTGAGCCCTGAGCACTGAGCACGGAGCCCTGAGCACTGAGCACTGAGCATTAAGCACTGAGCCCTGATCTCGGAGCCCCAAGCCTTGAGGCCTGAGCCCTGAGCCCTGAGCACTGAGCACGGAGCCCTGAGCACTGAGCACTGAGCATTAAGCACTGAGCCCTGATCTCGGAGCCCCAAGCCTTGAGGCCTGAGCCCTGAGCCCTGAGCACTGAGCACGGAGCCCTGAGCACTGAGCACTGAGCATTAAGCACTGAGCCCTGATCTCGGAGCCCCAAGCCTTGAGGCCTGAGCCCTGAGCCCTGAGCACTGAGCACGGAGCCCTGAGCACTGAGCACTGAGCATTAAGCACTGAGCCCTGATCTCGGAGCCCCAAGCCTTGAGGCCTGAGCCCTGAGCCCTGAGCACTGAGCACGGAGCCCTGAGCACTGAGCACTGAGCATTAAGCACTGAGCCCTGATCTCGGAGCCCCAAGCCTTGAGGCCTGAGCCCTGAGCCCTGAGCACTGAGCACGGAGCCCTGAGCACTGAGCACTGAGCATTAAGCACTGAGCCCTGATCTCGGAGCCCCAAGCCTTGAGGCCTGAGCCCTGAGCCCTGAGCACTGAGCACGGAGCCCTGAGCACTGAGCACTGAGCATTAAGCACTGAGCCCTGATCTCGGAGCCCCAAGCCTTGAGGCCTGAGCCCTGAGCCCTGAGCACTGAGCACGGAGCCCTGAGCACTGAGCACTGAGCATTAAGCACTGAGCCCTGATCTCGGAGCCCCAAGCCTTGAGGCCTGAGCCCTGAGCCCTGAGCACTGAGCACGGAGCCCTGAGCACTGAGCACTGAGCATTAAGCACTGAGCCCTGATCTCGGAGCCCCAAGCCTTGAGGCCTGAGCTCTGAGCCCTGAGCCCTGAGTCCTGAGCCCTGAGGACTGAGCCCCGAGCCCTGAGCCCTGAGCCCTGAGAACTGAGCCTTGAGCCCTGAGCCCTGAGCCTTGAGCACTGAGCACTGAGCAAGCCGTGAGTTTGTAATAGATGACAGCACGGA
>NW_006297281.1:1128041-1131279 GCF_000327345.1 Myotis davidii | reverse complement strand
TACCCCTCCTCCTGCGGTTGGTGCTGCTCCCACCAGCGTCAGACGAGAAAACGCGATCCACAGAGCTTCACAGCTCAAGCTCACAAGCCTCAGAGCGTGGCCCCGAACGCAGGCCTGGCGTCTTCCCCAGAGTAGCCCACCGCATGGCCCTGCTCGCAAATCACCACGCGAGGGCAGCTCGACATGAAAACATTACACAGATCCAAGGAGAGATTTGCTCACAACCAAGGACTCTTTTCCCATAGGTTCCTTTCAACAAAAGAGCTTGAAAAATTCTGAATTTGCGCCACGGTCAAACAAGCAAGGATACGCGGCTAGACTCTTGGGTAAGTACCTCCCCACGCGATGCTGAGGGCTGCACTGGTGCTTGCCCAGCGCCCCCAGGCAGCCTGTGCCCGCGCTGGCGGGAGGGAGGTGCTGTGCACGGAGGCCAGACCCGTTCTCCAGGTGTCGGGCCCCAAGAAATGATCCGAAGCGCAGAGACCAGCACGGGAGAGGATCCCGCTCCTTCAGGGGGTGTGGCAGCGCTGGGCACCTCTGTGCGGTGCTGGGCGCGAGCGTCAGCCCCACCTGAGCCCAGCATCACCTCTCCCTGGGCGGGTGCCAGGGGCTTCTGCACGTGGTCCCGATGGGGAGGCCCTGAGGCTGAGACAGACCCTCTGCCCAGGCCCTCAGCCCGTCAGCACGAGCATCCCCGGGAGGTGGTTAACGTGAGACGTCCAGACCCTCCCCAGCCGCCGGGTTCCCTGGTGTGGGGTGGAACCATCACGTGAGTGAGTCTCGGCTGGGCCTCGTCGATCTACCCAAACCGCCCACGTAACACTCGAGGGTAACTAGGCCGGGAGTCTTTTATCTTTTAAGACGGCTAAGGAAGTCTACATGACCGCCTCGCTGATGGACTGAAGGAAGGAAGGGGCGCGCCAGCTGGTCCCTGCTCTTGGGGGTTCCCGTCCAGGAGCGAGACTTCTCTCCTCCTTGCAGGCCCCTTAAGCCCACATGTGAGGGCGGGGACTGTGTGCATCTGAAGGTGGCGTCTGCTTCGGAGTTCGGGAGGATCCCATCACCCCAGGGCCTACTGAGCTGCCCAGTGTCCTGCCAGCGTCTGCCTCGGCAGTGCTGGGCCACCGAGAAGCTGGCCCGGTCCCCCCTGAGCAGTAATCCAGGACCCTGTAGGTCACCATTCACCAAGGAGGGGCTGGTGGTGAGAGCGCATCACTTTGAGGGCGTGAATGTGATGGTCAATTTTTTGTGTCCTCATTGTAAGCATCTGTTCACCAGGTGCGTGGACCATCCGCCAATGCACCGAGATCCCTTGAAAAAGGGCTCAGAATAAATGGCAAATGAATGTTGCTTAGCAAAGTAAACCTCGAAGGAGAAACCAAAATGGTTGTTCTCAAAGGCAGACAGAAACCGGGCCGCTTTGGAAGAGGAGAAATTAATAGATTTCAAAAAATGTCCCTATGAAAAAGTAGTGACAGTAGTACAAGTGAAGAGTTTGCCGAGCGGATGGAACCTGCTGTTGTCCACGCCTCCAGCCTCGACCCGATTCTCACGGGCACCGTTTCCGTACCCGACATTTGTAAAGGGATTTGAAGCCTCTGAGGACAGCGTGGCCTGGGGGTTGCCATGTCCTGGGCAGTCCTGTGGGGACATGGAGCTGTCTGGGTCCAGGTTCTTCTCTAAGGCACAGGGGGTGTCCTGTGGCCTCTGGGCAGGGCCGTCATTGGTCTGCAGCTGCCTGCTGACCGCCTCGGGTGTCTCCTGCTGCCCGCAGGTCAGTGGGTGAGTGTCCCCCGAGGGCCATCCCCAGGTTGCTGGCCTGTCCCATATAGACCCCCCAGGCTGCCGTGAGCCCCGGGAGCCCGAGTGTTGGTGACTGAGTTCACCGGCACCAACACTGTGGACAGGATTGGCCTTGGGGTCTCAGCAGAGACCACGGTCGGTGTGGGCCAGACTCAGACACCAGGGCCCACTGTCTCTGAAGCCGCTCAGCCCGGGGCCTATCTCCTGGCTGCCTGGCTGAGTTGGTTTTCCTTCTCCCGTCCACCTAGCCCTTGCCTTGTTCTGGGTGGCTGTGTTGGTGTGCCTGGCCATGTCTCGGTGTGCCTGGCCATGTCTCGGTGTGCCTGGCCATGTCTCGGTGTGCCTGGCCTCTGCCATGTGTCTGGGTGGCTCTAGGATGCGGACCAAGCAACAGGTTTCCATCCCCTTTGAACCTCCAGCTGCTGGCACAGTTCTGAGAAGAGCTAGGGCTCCACACGAGCTTTGGGTCTGAAGGGCCGACAGTCTTCTCCAGTCGTGGGTCTATACTGATTGATTCCTGTCGGGGACACGTAGTGAGATCAGTTTCCCAGAAGCGATTTTGGTAGACGGGCTCCTCTGCTCTGACAAGGCACTTTAGAGCATGACATTAAATATTCGGGAAGTGACCCCCCAGGGAGCACAGCTCGCGCAGCTTTGCGGAATTCTCCGAGCAGCTTGCCTACACTCAGCCAGGCAGCAGCCCCGGCTTCACTTAGAGGTTTTCTGCTGGGAACCAGGACAGATGTTGGTGCCAGGACTGTCTTTCCCGCCTCTGAGCTGACTGGTGTCATCCTTCTAGCACGTATGCTGGAATGACCATAGCAAATCCTGACAATACCGGCACTCACTAGTCCCTGTGTCCCAGGGTGAGGGGTGGGGTCTGATACATAGTAGGTGCTTAGTAGTGTTTGCGGAGTGAGTGAATGTGTGATGAATGGATGGTACATTTCTCTGTAACAATAATAACCACCTTTATGACAAAATTAAAATATATGGGAACATTTAGTGTGTACCAGACACAGGAGGTTTTCTTCTCTTTATTTCTTTTTTTTTAATTTTTATTTTTTATTTTCTAAAGTTTTACATATGTCTTTTTTTCCCCCGATTGACCCTGCCCCTAGCCATTCCCACCCCCAAGGGCAAGCCCCCATCGCTCCAGTGTCTGTGTCCATTGGTTATGCTAACATGCATGCATACAAGTCCTTTGGTTGCTTTTTAACAGCCCCCCCTCCACCCCCCGCCATTTGTGGATCTATTCTTGTTCATCAGATTATGTTGTTCATTATATCCCATAATGAGTGAGATCATGTGATATTTATCTTTCTCTGACTGGCTTATTTCACTTAGCATAATGCTCTCCAGGTACATCCATGCTGTTGCAAATGGTAAGAATTCCTTCTTTTTTGTAGCAGCGTAGTATTCCATTGTGTAGCTA
>NW_006297281.1:1125712-1128018 GCF_000327345.1 Myotis davidii | reverse complement strand
ATGAGATGGTACCTCATTGTTGTTTTGATTTACATCTCTCGGATGATGAGTGACTTTGAGCATGTTTTCATGTCTCTGGGCTTTCTGAATGTCCTCTTTCGAAAAGTATCTATTTAGGTCCTTTGCCTATTTTTTGATTGGGTTGTTTATCTTCCTTTTATTAAGTTGTATAAGTTCTCTGTAAATTTTGGAGTTTAACCCTTATATGAAATAGCATTGGCAAATCTGTTCTCCCATGCAGTGGGCTCTCTTGTTGTTTTGTTGATGGTCACTCATTTCAATGCCAGAGTCTCCTAAGACCTATAAAACAGGGAAATTATGAAGGTGTAAGACTTCAACTGTCCCTTGAGCACAGAGCCAACATTTCTTGGCTGTGGGCTCTTTAGGATGAATGTGCCGGCTCAGGGTATGGCCGGTGACTGGGACAGCGCTGGGCGGTAAGGACCCGGGTTTGCTCTCTGCGCTTCCCTGGTAAGGGCTGGCCCCTCATGGTCAGTGGTTTCCTCAAGTCGAAATGAAGTTTGAAAATTGACTGTATTTGACAAAACTTGGTAATCATGCTTATTTTCCCCCCCACAAAAAAAATAATCTACTCGTGCTGCTGCCCCACCGTCTGGCCCCTACTGACCCACACCCACGCCCCACACCCCGCAACCCGCTACCGACCAATCTGCCCGGCACTCGGTGCACCAGGTCTGGTTCCTCCCGCGGCACCGCTATGAAGAAAGTGGCTCAGCAGCTCTGGCTGGAGGCCCGGCTCACCCGCGAGAAGGTGTGCCAGGCATCTGCAGACGTGAAACAGTTCTATCTGCAGAATGCTCACCGTGACCCCCGGCTGACAGAGTGTCTTCAAGTACCAATCCCTTCAGACACCAGAGAGCTTGTTCCTTTCTGTAGTGAAATGAATTTTGAAGGTGTTCTCAACCACCGTTCCTGAACCGGTGGATATTCAGAGAGAGCTAAATCTGAAGCCTCTACAAAAAGCTCGCCCTATAACATGTGCCATACTGTACAAACTTCTGCTTTTGTCCGTCCTTAACATCTGCCCCTCTGAATTTTCGTGAATTTCTATCTCACAAGAATGATTATTTTATATACACTGGCGGCAGCATACAAATAAAAATAAAATACTTAATATAAAAAATAATCTAACAAATGGTCAGAAGCACAACCATCACATGTGGAAAACATCCTTCGAACTCTCCAAAGAACCTTAGGTAAATGAGAACTTACAACCATGTTTCGATAAGTGTGGACTGTGGCTCCGAATTCTGTTTTATGTTTTGGTGGCACAGAGACCAGAAAAGTAAACATTTGTGTTCAGGTGGTAACTCCATGAAAGGCCAGCACAGCCCTGCGTGGACCAGGTCCCCGGTAGCCAGAGTTTTCTGTCTGTGGTGCTAATCTCTCGGCTCCGGCCCGACAGCTGGCATTTCAGAGGCAAATGATTGAGTCACACTGTGCTGGGAGTTTTCTCCCTGTTCCAGGCCAAACTGAAAAAGGAACACATTTCTTTTCCCCAGGTATAACTAAGACCTAATGAGGTGTTGCCCCCCCCCCCGCCCCCTGACAGTCTTAGCCAAATCGGCTCACTCGCACCCCTGTGTGAGCTGGGCCAAACAGGACTCTTGGAGCCCATCCCCTTTGACAGCCCTACTTCTAACTGTAAACGGTCCAGACAGATCTTGCGGGAGCTCCTAACCATTGGTTCCACTTGCTGCTGGAACTGTTGGACTTCTCCAGCCCCTCACAGCCTCTGGCTACCCCGTTCTCCCCAGCTGAGCTCACGCAGGCTCTGCCAGCTCCATGCAAACAGCTAAAGACAGCCATTGGCAGAGTTAGGACACGGACACTTTTGATTTTCAACCCTGTCTCTCTCTCCTAAACCATCTGCAGTCCCTCTATCAGTAAATGAGTATTTCAGTCTAGTTCATTTTTCTGTCCTGCCCTTACAATTTTTTTCTATTATAATCACCAGTTTATTCTGTTCATCAGATTATTTATTCACTTGATTTTTAGATTCACTTGTTGATAGATGTGTATTTGTTGTTCATAATTTGTATCTTTACCTTTTTCTTCTTCTTCCTCTTCTTAAAGGATACCTTTCAGCATTTCATATAATACTGGTTTGGTGGTGATGAACTCCTTTAGCTTTTCCTTATCTGTGAAGCTCTTTATCTGCCCTTCAATTCTGAATGATAGCTTTGCTGGTTAAGTAATCTTGGTTGTAGGTTCTTGGCATTCATCACTTTGAATATCTCTTGCCACTCCCTTCTGGCCTGCAGAGTTTCTGTTGAGAAATCATC
>NW_006297281.1:1120987-1125250 GCF_000327345.1 Myotis davidii | reverse complement strand
TTTCTGTGCTAAGTGTCCTATAGGGCCCAGTGGCTCAGCCTCCCCAGTTACCTGAGGTAGACACTCTTGGTGCACCATCTTGTGGGCTTTGTGCACAGTCTTGTTGTAGTAAAGCCTTGATTGTTGTAGGTATCACTGGGAGGAATTGACCTCCAGGCCAATTGGCTGTGAGAATCAGCTGTGTCTGCAGTGGGAGAACTTCTGTGCTGGAGACACCCCTCTGGGGCTAGACTTGCTTCAGTGGGGCTTTGGTGCTCCCCTGCCCTTACAATTTAATACGCATTTTTTATAGCACTTTGTGTTATACACTGCTTCCATGAACAGCATGCCATCCATGAGGTAGGTCTCATTGTCTCTATTTGATTCTAGTGGAGCCTGGGCTCAGGGCGGCTCGGGGCCCAGTGCCCGGCCGGCAGGTCCTCACAAGGCTCTGTGTGTGGCCTAGCATCAGCAGGGTCGCTCTCAGGCCTTCCCAGACCTATGTCCCCGAAACTCTGGGATGGGGCCCCATGAAGTGTGTGTGTGTGTGTGTTTTAATTAAAATTAAAAAAATTTTTCAATTACAGTTGACATTCGATAGCAACCTGTGTTTCAGCCAGGCCCCGGTGATTCTGATGCCCACTCAGGCTCTGTGGGGGTCATCCAGGAATTTGTTAGATTAAAAAATAAAAACAAAACTTGGATGCACTTTAGATTCTTCTCCAAAACCCTCCCAACTTCTCACTCTGATTCGAGAGGAAGTTACTGTCATCCTAAAACAGAAGTGGTCGCAGGCTGAGGGCTGTTCTCAGACAGTGGGTTTTGCCTTTTGTCTTGTAGGCCACGCCCCCGAGGAGAAGGGGAGGAAGGGGCCCTCCCTGTTCCACAGGGCCATCAGCGACCAGTTCCCAGGTAACTAGCTCCCCCGAGGGACGTGTCCGTTTGCCTTTCGTGGTATTTTGAGGGAATAGAAGTCAGCGCACCTTTAATTCCAGGCATTTGACCACCTTAAAAAAAGGTGCTACTTTTATGTTGTTTCTGCACAGCCAGGCCATTCCTACCAGGGGCATCATCTTGCGAGCCCGGCCAGGACTGGGCACTCGGCTCCCTGACCGCCGGGGTTCTTGTTCCGGCATTAAGAAGGTTCAGGAAATCTGGAGAAGGCTGTGCATAGATTAAATAGGAGTCCGGAGACGAAATATAATTTTGAAAGGCATTTGGGGGTCAGAGGAGCCTAGTTTAAAGGAAACTAAGATCTCCTCGTCTCAGGACCCCATGCTTTTTATTATCACAAATTGTCCTGAGGTGAGGCGGAGATATACACTTCAAAGGGTCAGGGTTTCGTATACAGAGGCACTGTCAGATTGGAAGAATCAGCCTACGGCTGTTCAGGTGTTTGGCCAGTAGGAGGCAATAACATGTAGATTAAGATGCTCTGAGCCAGTGGTCAGCAAACTGCGGCTCGCGAGCCACATGCGGCTCTTTGGCCCCTTGAGTGTGGCTCTTCCACAAAATACTGACTTCTGCGCATGCCCATGAAGTTTCAATTGCACTGTACGAGCGCGCCTACACATGGTATTTTGTGGAAGAGCCACACTCAAGGGGCCAACGAGCCGCATAAGTTTCAATTGCACTGTTCATGCGCGCCCGCACGTGTATTTTGTAGAAGAGCCACACTCAAGGGGCCAAAGAGCTGCATGTGGCTCGTGAGCCGCAGTTTGCAGACCACTGCCCTGAGCTGTCTGGCAGCAATCATCCCTTTTCAGGTTTGGGGAAATGCTTTAGCCATTCCCAACAGGTGACTACATGTGTGACTCAACCCTGTGGAGTTCCCAAGTTCCATCAATCTTTTCTTTTTTTTTAATATATATTTTTATTGATTTCAGAGAGGAAGGGAGAGGGAGAGAGAGATAGAAACATCAATGATGAGAGAGAATCATTAATCAGCTGCCTCTTGCAGGCCCCACACTGGGGATCGAGCCCGCAACCCAGGCATGTGCCCTTGACCGGAATCGAACCTAGTCCGCAGGCCGATGCTCTATCCATTTGATGAAACTCTTGCAATTATGACATGCTGGAATTGGCTTCCGGCACCAACCACAGGAAGGTGCCGCCGTGAACCTAGTCCCGGGACTACCTGAGCCCGGGCCCATTCAGCGTGGGTCGGAACCTGCCCATCATGGCAACGTGCTGGGACCAAGACCAGTATACTCTCTCCTCACAGCCACCGCTACCAAAAGTACACTTGGTGTCATTCCCTAACTCTGAGAGATGAAATGCTAAATTGCTGCAACGTAGTCCTTCCTGTTCCCCATGCCACTGCCTCCTGACACGGCAGAGATGCAGGGCGAGGCGGAGTAGCCAGTTTTCTCCCCATGGCCCGTCCAGGCCCATGGTTAGCACCTCCTGCCAGCATCACTGGGCTCCCAGCTTCCTCACCACACCATCCCCGCACGGTGCCTCTGTGCCCCATTCCCCTGAATCCGTGTCCCTTTTTGGTCATACTCCAAATGTGTCCCCCATGTCGGCCGGGTGTCTTCCTTTGAGGTCTAGCTAAGATTGCCTCGTCCTCCCAAGCCCACACTCGCCACCCTCAGGGTTCCTGCAAGTCCCCAGGGGCTGTAGGCACTCAGGGTCACCTCAGGGTCACACTTGCCTTTTGTCACAAAATCCCCCAGACCCGCTCACACGAGGCAGCCACTCTGCGAGAATCCCCTGCAGCTGGAGCGGAGCCGGAGGGCGGGAAGGCTGTGTCACGGTCCTGGGAAAAGCTGCCAACACCTGACTCTACTGTGCCCCCCCCCTCCCCCAGTGGCTGCCCCTCCCTCAGCTGCACTCTCCTCTCTCCCCCCACTTCCCACCCTCTGGTTGTGGACCCTGAGGGTCTCGCCTCCACCACCACAGAGCTCCTGGTGAGTTCCCTCCCAGAGGTTTGCGGGAGCTCGGTGTCCCTGCGGCCCGGGGGGGCCTTCTGGCTCGCCCACCCGTGTGTCTTCCCACACAGACGCCCGTGTCTTCCCACACAGACGCTCGGAACAGGACGGTGCCGTGCTTGCTGCTCCTGCACTTCCTCCAGAGGAACACCGTGGTCGTCATCGGCTCGGTGGCGGGCCTCCTCGCGGCCACAGTGCTGCTGCTGCTCGTGCTGACCATACTCCACAGGAAGAGGCAGGCTCTGTGAGTGGCTCTTCCTCCCACCCCCCTTCCCCACACGCCGTGTTGGTCCCACCATTGCCGGAGCTCCCCGCTGAGCCTGGATTGGGAGGAGGGCAGGGCTCCAGGCCTGGCGCCATCGGCATCTCCTGGCACACTTCATACTGGTAAGGGCGCAGATAACTCAGCTGTCGGGTTTGTGTTTTTTTTATTTATTATTATTTTTAAAAATACTTTTATTGCTTTCAGAGAAGAAGGGAGAGGGAGAGAGAGAGAGAAACAACAATGATGAGAGAGAATCACTGACGGGCTGCCTCCTGCACGCTCCACACCGGGATTGAGTCTGCAACCCAGGCCTGTGCCCCGACCGGGAACCGAACTGTGACCTCCTGGTTCAGAGGCTGATACTCAACCACTGAGCCACACCAGCTGGGCCAAACAGATTTTCTAAGTTTCACGGGAAAACCTGTGGTCATGATTCTGTCATTGAACCTCTGTGATTCAGTGACTACTGTTATCTCCCTTACAGGATTCCAGTTTTCTATTTAGATGCCATACTCTGCTTTTGCTGCAATTTACGATACTTTTAATTTCAAACACATAAAATCTTTCATCTGAAGGAGACATGTGGAGGGCTGCTGAGAGGAGCTGGTGCAGCTCTGGCTGGAAGAGCAGCAAGTCCGACGGAAATGGAAAGGCAGGAGCAGCAGGCAGGAGGGCGGCGGGGTGTGGCTGGGGAGGAGATGGCAGCAGGGTCTTCCTCCGGGACAGCAGCCCAGTTCTAAGATATTGAAAGACAACCCTACTGTTGCTGAAGGCCCCTTCCCAGAGCCTCCCACAGACTTCCCAGTCTTCCCCCACCCCGGCCCTGCAAGTGGGGTCAATGCCTGGCGAGCGGGCCACGCTGCGGCCGGTGCCTGCCTGGATCAGTCATTCGATGCTGTGATTGCCCCCTGGATGGGGGCTCGGGCACAATGGGTCCACCGCGAGCAGGCTGGGAAGGAAATCACGTACAATGAAAGTACGTGCCTTGTTCTCAGCCCTCGGGACGCACGTTCCTGATCCCAGGCAGAGCTCCCGGCAGGCCCCTCAGCCCTGCCTGCTACTGGGTGCTCAGCTGGCCCACAGCAC
>NW_006297281.1:1100802-1101259 GCF_000327345.1 Myotis davidii | reverse complement strand
TGACTGGAATTGAACCCGGGACCCTTTAGTCCGAGCGTCTATGCTCTGTCCACTGAGCCACACTGGCCGGGCTCCTGTTGGTGTTTAGGCACCGCTGGGTGGGTTATGATCACAGCCAGGTTTCGGCTCTCCAGCCTGGGCCCTGCCGCCCTCTACTGGCCACAGCCACTGGCATGTGAGGGCTGCTGAGAGGAGCTGGTGCAGCTCTGGCTGGAAGAGCAGCAAGTCCGAGAAACTCTTGCAGGCAGGAGCAGCAGGCAGGAGCAGCAGGCAGGAGGGCGGCGGGGTGTGGCTGGGGAGGAGATGGCAGCAGGGTCTTCCTCCGGGACAGCAGCCCAGTTCTAAGATATTGAAAGACAACCCTACTGTTGCTGAAGGCCCCTTCCCAGAGCCTCCCACAGACTTCCCAGTCTTCCCCCACCCCGGCCCTGCAAGTGGGGTCAATGCGGCGAGCGGG
>NW_006297281.1:1099544-1100550 GCF_000327345.1 Myotis davidii | reverse complement strand
TGGTGTGGGGCCCCGGGCGGGCAGCCGCCACCTCACAGCCAGCTTCCCGCTCTGGGGCAGGCATGGGCCTCGCAGCACACGGGAGCCCTGACGGGGCAGGAGGTAGCGACAGAAGATTGAAAGCTGGAAACCAGCTTGGCCCACTCCCCAGTCCTGATGAGGGTGCATCCATCAGATTCGCCATTTCCCTCCTGTGTCTGTTGGGGCCAAGAAGAAGGGGCCGAGATGGTGCTGCTTCTCCCAGAGGCCCACAATGATGTGGGGCCTGAGCCTGAGCTGGGAGCACTGGGGGGAGAAGGGAGGGAAAGGGAGGGGAGAGGAGAAGCATTGAGTAGCAGCTGAGGCTGGAGATTCAACATCCAGGACTGAGCTGGGGCTGGAGTCAGAAGGGGCTGGAGCATCAGGTTGGCTCTGGGTGGCCTGTAACAGGAACTCTGGACCAGGAGGCAGAGGAGGGGAGGGGAGGGGGGCCTTGTCCTCCGAGGGTGCACGGTAGGAACTCCCAATGGCACACTTTCGATGTGGTTTGTGTTGTTTCAGATATCCGCCGGCAAACATGACGTATAACATCTTCATAATGAGTGGAAAGACTTGGTGGCAAAAGTCTCAAGAAAAGAACCCCAGAAGCAGCGTGGAGAGGCAGAAGCAGCTGAACAGCAGTTCCCACGCCTAGGCTCGGCCCGCAGACACCCGGACGGACTCCTGGCTGAGGGGGACTCTGAACAGTTACCTTCCCGGAGCCTTGGGCGGCCCAGGGGCAAGTGCCCCACCCCAGGCGCCTGGGTGCAGTGGCGCTGGGACCAGGGCAGGGCACTCCGGTGTTTACCCGAAGACAAAGCTGACAAACACCGGTTTCTTGATTCATTGATTCAGTCCTTTGTCAGACAGACATTAACTGAACACCTAGAACCTAGACATCAAAGTACCCGAGGCAACCAAAGGTATTGGAGTCAGGCGCAGCCCGGCAGGTTGGGGCGATGGCGGCGGCTGGCTGAACTGGTGGCCG
>NW_006297281.1:1093910-1099478 GCF_000327345.1 Myotis davidii | reverse complement strand
TGCTGGAGGTGGCAGGAGCAGGAGTGTTGTCGCGTGGACCCCCAGAACACGGAGGGCGGCAGGGTCAGAAGATCCCAGCGCTGTCGCGGCAGCCGCAGGAGGACCTGCCCGCCACCCCAGGGGTGCTCTTGCCCCCAGCCATGTGTCTGCCTTGTTCTCAGGGGGACCCAGCTTCGGACTCAGCACCAGGTGGTCCGAGGGGCCAGGACTGGGGAGGTCAGAGGTCAGAGGAGGGAGTGGTGCTCGAGGAAGGGGTGCGGAAATCCACCCAAGACACACGGAGGGAGGGCCGAGGGGGCGGGATGGAGGGAGGGGGGTTGGATGGGAATCAGGGGATGATGAGGAGGGGAAGGGAGGGGTGGAGGGAGAGGAGAGCAGAGGGAGGAGGGCTGGGAAGAAGGAAGTGGGGATCAGGGAGGAGGAGGGAGATCTGGGTTTGGGAGAGGAAGAGAAGAGGAATTCAGTGAGAAGAAAATGGAGGCGGAGGGAATGGTGTGGTGGGGACAGATTTGAAAGGAGGAGGGGTAGGAGCAATGGGCAGGGAGGATAGGAGGGGAGAAGGGTGGGAACTGGGTGAACCAGGGGGCGGCAGGGCCCTCTCCCCATTCAGCACCAAAGCGGCTGTTCTTCACTGAGTGCTGGTCCCACTCAAGCAGGCATCTACGGGCACCTCCCCGTGCCAGACACGGGCCCTGGTGGCAGCCCGGGCCGCCAGAGCTCCCTGCTGGGAGTGGGCCTGTGTGGGCCTCTGGGCTTCTGTGGTCACCATCACAGTGAGGGCAGCACGGAGGCCCATTTCACTGACAGGCGGTCTGAGGCCAGAGCGGGAAAGAGCAAGTGCTCCATGCGAGCGGCCGCCCTTGGGTCACGGTTCCGTCCAGGCCGGTGCTCCAGGAGGGAGAGGTGCGGCCGGGGGTGTGACTGCCCACCTGGCCTCTGGCTGCCCAGACCCCACGACCCAGGCATTTCCCAGGCACGGCCCCTGGGCAGCTGGGCCCAGCCGGACTCCTTGACCTCCTCTGGGCCTCGGTCTCCCCATCTTGGCCATGGGGTAGGGATCTGCCTCCTTGGCAGGGCTGTTGGTTTTACGGGCCACTTGCTATGTGCCTGGCACTGTATGGCTGGGTGCTGGGACACCACGGGAGGGAACGGGTCGAGGACCTTCCTGACGGCAGGCTGCTGGCGTCCTCCTGAGCGCAGGGCTTGCGGATACAGCAGGCACACCGTGAAGACCAGATTTCCCCCCAGGACCCCAAGCCTGAGGGTCAGCCCACCTCCTGTTGCCCCACCCCTGCCTCAGGCTTCCCTTTGAGGAACAAGGGGGGTCAGCCCACCTCCTATTGGCTCCTCCCCTGCCTCAGGCTTCCATTTGAGGAACAAGTGGGGGTCAGCCACCTCCGGCCTGTGCCAGCAGTCGGCCATCACCCGCAGGCCGCCCCCCTCCGGCAGCCTGCCCTCAGCTGTCTTCCGTGTCCCCCTTTCTCTGTCCAAGAAGGGGCCCCTCTCTCAGTGTGCCCTCACTCCAAGGTTCCACCTTCGGTCCAGCAGCCGGTCCCTGGCGGGTGCAAGGGATTGCAGGGCCCAGCGCTGTGGAGGCCCTTTGAGCCAGGAGTGTCCAGGCTCTGCCACTCACCAGCTGTGAAACCTCAAGCCTCAGTTTCTCTATCTGTAAAATGGGGCCAGCCTACTCCTTCGCTCAGGCCATGAGAAGCGTGCTTACTATTGATGAACAAATAAATCTTAGCTGTTGTGATTATTCTGTAAAGTTTGGCTCTTTGCCTGCCCAGCCTTCTTTCCCCCTCCTTCCAGCCATGGTCTGACTTCCTGGGGTTCTCAGGATGGTGTGGTGGGCCTGTGACCGATGGCAGGCTGCTGGCGTCCTCCTGAGCGCAGGGCTTGCGGATACAGCAGGCACACCGTGAAGACCAGATTTCCCCCCAGGACCCCAGGCCTGAGGGTCAGCCCACCTCCTGTTGCCCCGCCCCTGCCTCAGGCTTCCCTTTGAGGAACAAGTGGGGGTTAGCCGCCTCCGGCCTGTGCCAAAAAAATCAACCAAAAAAATGAGTTCTTGTGTCGCCTCTGACACGCGTGTCATAGGTTCGCCATCACTGTCCTAAGCCGCTCTCACACCCATCGCTGGCTTCAGGGACTGGCTGGGGGATGGCCGTGTGACCCTCTCAGCCAGTGAGCTGCTTGGGGCTCTCGCTGGGGATACTGAGAGATTCTTGCTCGAGTGGGACCCCAGAGAGAAAAGCCGTCTGAGAGTGAAGTGAACAGGCGGCTTTAGGAAAAGCTTGTGCAGGGTCAACAACCGTGGGGCTTCTCCATCCCTCACACAGCCATTGAACACTATTGTGCACCTGGTGCCATTCCAGGAACAAGTCACTCCCCACCTCCCCGAGGTCACGGTCCTGCCCCAGGGCCTTTGCACTTGCTGGTCCCTCTGCCTGGAATGCTCTTCCCCCAGGATCTCCAATGTCCCCCCACCTCCCCGCACCTCCTGCAAGCCTTTACTCACAGGTCATCCCCTCAGTGAGGCCTCACCCTGACTCTCTGCTCCAAATCACAGCTCTTCTGGTTTATTTCACTCCTCAGCACTCGAAACTACCCAATATACTCCTCAGAACAGTCGCTGACTTGGTGTCCTCTCTCCCTCCCTCCCTAGAATGCCAGCTCCGAAAGGGATGCATCTGTCTTGTTCACAGCAGACCCCTGCTGCTGAGAGCAGAGTCGCCCTGAGGAGGGGCTCAGTGTTGCATAAATAGGCGGCCCCCAAAGGACTGTCTGAAGAGGTGACACTGCCATTGTGGTTTGAGTGTGTAAGGAGCCAGCCATTGGATGACCCCCAGGGGAGGGCATGGTGTGTGGCTGCTGTGGACAATGGATTCTCTTCTGATTTAAACCAAGTTGGATGAAAAATTTGGCGGGAGGTGGGGGCAGAGCTGTCACTTTGAACTTTTAAGCTCCTACTTAGCCTTAGATGGATGCAGAACTTGAGAGCTGCCCCTGGAGGGCGCAAGGAGTCCCTTAGCTGCCCTTGGCCGTGCACTCACTAGCACAGTGACAACCGGTCAAGCGGTTTGGAGAGCCGTCCTGCATACCAAAATGTGGGTTCGATTTCTGGCCAGGGCACACACCTAGGTGGTGGGTGGGGGTGTGTATGGGAGGCAACTGATCTCTCGCTCTCTCTCAAAATCAATAAAAACATGTCCCAGAGTGAGGATTAAACAAAAACGGGGTGGGGTGGGGGAATCCAGGGGTGCATGTGACGGTGAGGGCAGCAGTGGTGGGGTGTCTGCTCCGAGGCCTGTTTTCATGTTCGCCGTGGCCTGTGAGGTGGGTGCCGTTTCCTAAGTGAGAAGCGAAGACACAGAGAGCTCAAGGGACTTGCTCAAGGCCCCTGAGCTACAAGGGGCAGAACCAGAAAAGAACAAGAGAAAAGCACCAGTGTCTGACCACTCAGAGGAAAGGCAGGCGACTGCATGGCTGAAGACGCCCAGGCAGGGAAGGGTTGAGGAGGGGCCCTGGGGGCAGGGACTGCCCTCCTGTGGGGGATGCTGGGCTGAGGGGTGAGCCCTCTCCCCAGCCCACCGGCTGCAGGTCTCCACGGCAGCGGCCTGGTGTCCTTTTAACCTTGGAACCAAATCTGCCTGCACATAGGTGACACTGACACCAATCCCCACCCCGCCCAGTCTGAGGCTCAGAGGGCTTCCTGGAGGAAGCCACTTTAATCCGAGACCTGGAGGAGGAGTCGGGTAGAAGAGGTGGGTGGAGAGAGTTCAGGCTGGGACACAGGGTGGGCGGAGGCCTGGGGGTGTAAGGGTGAGCAATCAACTTCCTCTGAGGCTCTTGGCCTGTCTGGAGTGAATATTTACCGAAACCCACCGGGGCAAATGCACCACAGCTTTCCCAGCCCACGTTTCCACCCGTTCGCTCTTTCCCCTGAACCTTCAAAAGCCACACTCACCTGTCTCCCCGACTCTGGCCCAGGAGCGGCCTTATTTGCAGGCCCATCTCTGACTGTCGGGGGCCAGGCAGCGTCAGGAGGCGCCCGGGCCTGGAAGGGGATCCAGGGCCACTGAGCCAATGCCTCCTAGGCACGGGGAGCCCCCTTCTCAGGCCTGACCACCCATGACCGGAACCCAACCTGCTGCCCTGGGGTGCCCCACCCTTATGGAGCCGCTCACCGGCCGGGTGTCTGGGAGTCCAGCTCACAGGGAGCTGTTTCACAATCAAGGTTTCCCCTCTGTCCACCGAGGTAGCTCCCAGCCGCCTGCCACTTGGGGTCTATAAATTCACCTCGCCGCGCCTCACTTCGCTCATCTGGAAAGATCGGTTCAATTGTAAACTGCTTGCAGCGTGTGAAGCACATAGGCAGGCATGTCAAACTCGTGGCGGGTGGGCCGGGAGTTTGACATGCTTGGGGGGCGGGGGGTTCTGCTGTGATTTCCCTGCTTAGCCTGCTGGGCATTCTCCTCCCCTCCCCTCCCCCGGCAAGGAGGGCCAGTGTGGAAACATGTTTTCTGCATCCTGAGTGTCATGGTGCCTGTGGGGAAGGGAAGGCTTCCAACAGAACGCATTTTCTGGGGAAATTTATATAGGAGAAAAGTATCCCCGCCTGGAGCCCAGAATAAGGGCGCCCTGCATGAGGTGGGGAGCGGTCGGCGAGCTGGGGGGCGGCAGGGGCGAGGGGAGAGGGTGCTCCGGGGAGCAGAGCTGGGTCAGCACGGAGGAAACTTCGTCAGGCAGGTTGGGGAGCTGAGCCCTCTCATCCAGCGGCAGGACCCAGAGAAGAAAGATTCTTGGGGTCTCAACAGTGGGCCTAAGGCAGCCCCACGGGTCCGAGGGGCCCGCAGAGGCCGTGGGGCGCTGCAGGGAGAGGGGTGAGGGAGGCTAGGCCCAGGGTCTGCAGCGGGTGGGGGGTGGGGGGGCTCTGAAGGCTGAGGGAGCAGCTGTGAGGTGTGGCCGCCTGGTCAGCCAGCGCAGGCAGGTACCATCGTGGGGGTGGGCGAGTGTGAGGGGGAAGGAAAGAGGACGAGGAAGTGGTTGTGGCCAGAACAGGAGGTGGTGATCAGCCTGCAGCATGAGGGAGAGGTCTGAGGTGGGCCGGGCGGGCCTGGGTGGGCACTGGGGACTTCCAGCCCCTGTGTCCTGACCTGACGGACACGATCCCTCTCCGAATCCTTCCCGACACGCCCCAGGCTGCGGAGGCTCCTCTGGGATGCACAGCGCCCAGGCTTCTGTCCCCCCGCCCCCATCTTCCTGGGGACTCGGCCTGTGAGCCCTCGAAGGGCAGGGACAGAGCTGTGCTTGCTGCCCGATGCCTGTGTGACGGTGCCCCTGGCGCCGGGCACGGGTGCTCCGAACCTCTGAGGTGGGGACCTGCTTAGTAAGTGTCTCCTCCCTGTCTTCAACCTGCCCGTGGAATAAACAATATTACCCGCAGCTCAACCAGGGCAGTCCCGGGTCCGTGCCCCCTTAGGAAGGGAAAGTGGGGCCTTCTAGTTTCCAGTGAGTCCTGGGGATCCCCCTCCCACTGCTGCTGTCCCCCACCCCCCATTCCGGGAG
>NW_006297281.1:1088375-1093441 GCF_000327345.1 Myotis davidii | reverse complement strand
ATTCCTTCAGAGCCTGGACTGTAGGCAGCCCCAGTTCCTCTCTAGCTGGGTGGGGTGGGGGCACTGGTGGCCCCGGAAATGCCCTCTGCCCGCCAGGAGCACGTGCCTACAATTTCCCTTGAACACAGCACTTTGTGACTTAGACGTAAGCTTCAAACGCAGCCTCTTTCCTGTCTTTGCATCAAGGAAATAGGCCGAGTTTCAGAGAACGACGCTGCTCAGAGAGCACCAGCCTCCGCCCGCCCCTGCCCGCCCGACTGCTGCCCGCTGCTGTGCAGGTGAGTGGCATCTCCAGCCTCCTGCCTCTGTCCCACCAGCACACCCACCCAGGGTCCTCGGGGGCCAGCGGTGGGGTGGGACCTCCTTACACCTGGCCTGGGCATGGGGGAGATTAGACAGCGGGAGCCTTGTGGTGGGGCTTGGGCTGTAGAGAAACCCCAGTTTTTCATCTAGAACCAGCTGGCTGTCAGCACTGGGGACCAGAGACCCTGCAGGGGTTTATCTTGTCACCCACCTGCACATCTCCAGGTAAGTCACCCAGAGGGAGCAGCAGCGGCCGCCGCCCCAGGGGGCCTGGGTCTGGTGGAGGAGGACAGAGTCAGGAGGCCGCTGGGAGAGCCAGGAGGGCTGTCGGTCCGGGGCGGGTGGTGTCGAGCTGTAAACGGAGGCGGACGGGGCTTGTGGCTCCCCTGAGGGGAGCAGCTCCGCTTCCACAGGCTCAGCCAGGCGGAGGGACTGGGGGCACAGATGCTGCTCCGTCCCTGCGTCTGCTGGCTCGCCAGGGCGGCCTCCTTGGCTCCAGGAAGCAGAGAAACCTCCAGACAAAGCCCTGGCCCGGCCCCAGGAATGTGAGTCGGCTAGGCAGGGCTGTGTGCCTCAACACTAACGAGCCCCCTGAGGACTCAGGAGGCTCCAGCCACTGGTGGGCAGCTCAGCCGCAGGTGGGCCCAGAGGGACGAAGGAGCACACGGCGGGAATCCTGCTCCCTCACTGGGCGTCCCCGGCAAGTAGCTTGGCCATTCTGAGTCCCGGCTGTGCATCTGGTACATGCCGATGTAAACATTGGCACCTAGTAGGTGCTTGGCTCCTGACTGTCGGGTGAGAGGCTGGGAAGGGGTCCCAGGCCAGGAAAGGGTCCTGGCAGGAACAGGGGTCGTGTGGTGATCAACTCAAGACGATCTTCGTTACTCTTGTTTCAGCCAGGGAAGCAGGCACACAGTAGGTGCTTAATAAAGCTCTGCTGAGAGATTAGGGTCAGGGACTCCGGGGTGGAAAGTCCTTGGGTGCCACCTGCCAAGTCAGGGCCTGTCCCTTTTCTCACCTGTCCTCCAGCCCCTCGCACGCAGCCTGGGCAGGGACCTGGGCGAGAGGGCAGCCTGGCTGGTGTGTGGTGTACACTCGAGCTGGGAGGCCTGGAGCCAAGTCCTGGCTCGGCCACCTACTGTGTGTGCTGGGTGACCTTGGGCAAGTCCCTCCATCTGTGTGCTTCAGGTCCCGAATCCACAAACCCTTCACTCACACGGTTCTTGCAAGGATTAGGGGAGGGAATATGTCCAGGTCCCTGGCACATAGTAGGTGTTATAGAAGCATATAGAAGCCATAGTTTACCCTTGAACAATGTGGGGGCCAAGGGTGTTGAGCCTCTGCACAGTCAGAAACCAAGTATAACTTTCTTCCGCAGCCATCCCTCTGCGTCCCTGGGGGATGGGTTCTAGGACCCCGGGGGGCTCACGGCCCTTGTATAGAACGGCCTAGAACAGTGCATACAGTCGGCCCTGCACCCTGCAGATCCCAACATGGATCAGAAACACGGCTTCCCATTGCCACTGGTCAAACACTGTACAGTTACTGAAGAAAGTCCGCATGTAAGTGGACCCACAGCTCAAACCGGTGTCACTCGGTGTCAGCGGGAAGTTAGTGAGCGCTGCGAGCTCTGGGTGGTCTCTGGGCGGCAGAGCTCCTGGGGCTCCAGCAGCCAGGCCGCTCCATGTGGACGCTCCTGCCCACCCACCGCGCTCACGCAGGGGTCTCAACTGGAGCCGGTCTTGCTCCGGCCGGGGACAGTCAGTGTCTGAGACCTTGCTCCTCGGGACCCGGCGGGGTGACTGGCGTGTGGGGTGCACAGGCCGAGTGCTGCTGAATGGCCTACAGTGCCCAGCACAGCACCATGCCTACCAGGCTCTGTCCTCCGACTCAGCCTCCTTCCCCGCCCCTAGGCCTCTTCCTCTCCCTCCACAGAGCTTGACACTCAGGGGAACGACCTTGCTGAGGTCACACAGCCCAGGCAGCGGAGGTTGGGGAGGGGACGGGTCATGGTGTCGGTCGCTCAGCAGACACTTGGAGTGTGTGCTGGACGTGAGGACGCCCCCCGGGGCAGGCAGAGGCCGATGGGACATGGCCACCCCGGGCACCCAGCTCAGCGCCGAGGACACTGCCACCCTAACGGGCGGTCACTAGAGGGTGGATGCCGGGTGCTGGTGAGGCCGGGTTCAAACCGACTGCCGCTGCGGACTGCGTGTTCTGAGCGCGACACTCGCCCCTCAGGGTCTGGGTTTCTTTAGCTGAGGAACGGGAATGGCAGTTTCCAGGGAACGCGGTTAAGGAGAGGGTTGGATTAAAGGGATGATGCTCCTAAGAGGACAGTAAGTCCCTGGCCCAGTGGCTGTTGTTGTTGCCCGGGTGACCAACGTTTACTGGGAGGAAGCGGGGGCTGCAGTGGAAAGCAAGCCCGCTGCCGGCTCTGCCTGGGGTGCTCAGCTGATGGGGGGTGGGGGGGAGCAGGCAGTGGTCTCCTGCGGCCACCACAGGTCAGAGGCACAGAGAGGAGAAACCTACTAAGTAGGTCCGCACCCCCTGCTGGGGCGGGTGGGGGGGGGCACTGGTGGCCCCGGAAATGCCCTCTGCCCTCCCAGGAGCACGTGGCCTATGAGCGTGGCACTGGTGACGTACACGCAGGCTTCAAACAGCCCCCTTTCCTGCCTGTGCATCAAGGAAACAGGCTGGGTTTCCGAGAAGCCCGCTGCTGGGTGGGCGACCTTTAGGTGCCGGTCCCCGCCCTGCCCGGCCGCTGCCCCGCTGCTGTGTCCGGGTGAGTGGCCTCCTTCAGCCTCCACCTCGTCCTGCCAGCACCGCCACCCAGGGCCCTGGGAGGAGCACTCTGGGAGGAGGGACCGTGGAGGGGACCTGCGGCCCAGGCTGGGAGAAGGCTGTGAGCACTGTTCCCCGGGGGGCGGGGCCGGGGGGGCGAGGAAACAGCCTGTGCAGGATCCGGGCTGGCCCTCTCCCCTCCCACCAGGGTTAGTGGAGGAAGCCTCCAGACCCACGTTCCCTCCTCTCTCCTCCAGAAGCCCCTCAGCCCCCGGCCCTGCCAGGCTGCCAGGTCCCCGGCCCGCAGGGGTGTCTGCACCCATTACGGGGCTGCATGCCTTTCAGGTGCGCCGGTGGCTCTGCAACCAGATATTTATGGGGCACGTACTATGCCCCTTGCTGGTGTAGGTGCGGAACAAGGAGTTTCCGCTCTCACGGTGCTTACGTCCGATCATATCATAAGATGTGTCAGACATATGTTGGCATATGGCGAAGGTCACCTGTCAGCAAGTTGATACCTTCAGCCCGTTTCCGGGGGTGAAGAGCAGCGAAGCTGGGTCAGGGGTGGGGACAGAGGGAAAAGCATTGTGGAGAGGGAGGGCAGGGAGGCCTCTGGGGGAGGGTGGTATTTAGGCAGAGACCCAAGGAGTGAGGGATCCTGGGCGCGAGGCTGAGGGAGCAGACAGGCCAAGGCCCTGAGGTGGGGCCGTCCCTGATTTGCTCAAGGACCCAAACAAGGGGCATGAGACGCCCGTGTGGCTGGTGGGAGTGAGCGAGCCTGGAGGTGATGGGATGAGGATTTGGGCTTTGACCCTGAGCAAGCGGGAAGTCCTGGGGCGGTGAGTGGCAGCCGGGTCCCACGGGTCCCACTCTGGGTGCTCCGAGCTCCGTGAGCCCGCTGTCCTGGAGTCCCCCTCCCTTGGTGCTGGGCACCTCTGCTGGGCCCCTTTTCCAGGCGGGGTCTGGTGAGCTTCGCTCCCTGCTCAGGACCACTCCTGCTACTGCGTGGTGGCCCAGGACTCCGTGATGCAACTCGGACGCCTGGTGTCAGGAAAAAGGTCTGAAGGAGCCTATTGCCACCCCCGACACCATGCTGGTAGCTGTCCTCGTGACGCGTAACCAAGGTGGCATTTTGTTGACTGACAAATGCCGTGCTGCCTCTGTGGTGGGCACAGGGGCCCCACCATGGCCTGTGGACAAAGGAGCAAAAAGTGGCTTCAGGGGGGACTTGGCGTCTTGGGCAGCGTGAGAGGAGTGTGGGCAGGGAGGGGCTGGGTCCTCACTGCATCGGACCTTGGGCGGGGACCCTTCAGTGTCTGGCTGAGGGTGGTGTGTGGAGCCTGCAGGTGCAGCCTGGGTAGCCAAAGGGGGTTCCTGCAGAAGCCGGGGTGTGGAGAGGCCGGCCTGGGGGCTCAGTCCAGGGCCATGAGCCATGATTGGCCACTTTGGACCCTGGGCCAGAGCGGGGAGCGTTCTGTTTTATCCACTTCCGGTCGCCCGCTGCGTGGCTGTGGGACTAACCAAAGCCAAAGGGCCTGGCCGCCCGCCGCCTCCGAGCCTTCCTGTGTGCTTTGTGTCTTAGAGCCGCAGTAAGGGCCATCGCACAGTCTGCCTTTCTGTGCCCGACATCTCCCTAGCACAATGCTCTCCAAGGCCATCTGTGCTGTTGCCAATGTCAAGATTTCATTCTTGACGGAATGCAATCAAGAATGGCCGAGTAACATCCCACTGCACATGTGTGGCATCTTCTTTATCCATTTATCATCCATCGATGGACGCCCAGGTTGCTTCCATATCTTGGCTATTGTAAGTCACGCTGCAATGAATTGGGGTGCGGATGTCTTTTCAAGGTTTGTTTTTATTTTCTTCAAATAAAAGCCCAGAAGTGGAACTGCTGGGTCCAACGTACATAGTTCTAGTTTCAATTTTCTGAGGAAACACCACACTGTTTCCCATAGCGGCTGCATGGAAGCCTTCAG
>NW_006297281.1:1084101-1088290 GCF_000327345.1 Myotis davidii | reverse complement strand
GGGGGGGGGGGGGTCAGGTGTCCCTGGAGCAGATGTCACTGAACCTGCCTTTGCCTCAAGGATGCTTGAGTGGAGGAACCTCAGGCAGATCTGTGTGCCAAGGGTCAAAGGTTTCCTCCTCACCGCACGGCCTGGCGGGTGGAGCTGTGCACTCTGGGAAGGCAACGTTAGGCCCTCTGAACCCACAGGGAGCTCACATGCTCAAGGGGAGGCGGGCGGGGCCAGCCCAGGCAGGACTAGGGTGGGTCCTCCCGGGTAAGCCATGGAGCCTGCGGGACACGCTCAGGACAGACGCATCTGGTCCCGCTGCCCGAGAACCGGGCACACGGAGGCCACGTGCTGCCCCAGCGCCTCCGAAGCCAGTCATGGCTCATGGCCCTGGACTGAGCCCCCGGGCCAGCCTCTCCGCTCCCCGGCTTCTGCAGGAACCCCCTTTGGCTACCCAGGCTGCACCTGCGGCCGCGGCGCTCTGGGCGCTTCTTAACTGTGTTGCCGACAGTTTCCTACCACAGCTTCCTGCCCAGAGACAAGATCCACTACCCCCACCCTCCTCACCATCCCGGACGGCCCCCACCTCGCTGCCCTGTCCTGTGCCCCTGACTCCATGGGAGCAGCTGCAGGAGGCTGTGAGGCAGGGCTGGCTGGGTTGGGAGGTGGAGAGGAGGGGGGAGGTGGACCCAGCAGAGGGCACCGCACAGGTGCAAGTATGGACGTGAACTTGAAGGAAGGCGACCAGCGCAGCCCGGCTGGAGCAGAGGGCGGGCTGAGGGGCTTAGTTAGTCAGTGAAGTAGGCAGGAGGGAGCCGCAGCTGGTTCTTGAGCGAGGGAGGCCTTGGGAAGGAATAGCCTAAAAGCGACTTGCTCAGTTCATGTGGGAAACAGACTGTGGGGCCCAACCAACCACAGGCACCGTGTGAGTTAGATGTGGATCTCAGTTTTATTAATAGAAACAGCAGGTAGAGATCAAAGGAGGTGCTGGCAGCACAAACCAACTCAGCAGAGAGATCTGGACTGGGCAGGTGGGTGTGGCCGCGTGGTTAGCCACAGACAAGATGGCCCAAGTAAGGGGACCAGGGCTGCGAAGGGGAGAAAGGAGAAACCATCAGAGAGGGAGGAGGCAAGCCAGAGAGTCATCGAGAGCCCAAGAGAGCCATGACGTCAGCAGGACGAGTCGCTAGTGCCCATACTCAGGGCCCAGTGTCCAGGAGGCATAACTGTTTGCCTGGCGCCCTCCAGTGGTGACAGCAGTGCTCCCGGAGGCCAGCTTTTTTTTGGGGGGGGTGGCAAACCTGAGGCTGGGGGAGAGGGTCGGAGTCAAAAGGGGAGCTCTCTGCTTCCTGTTTCAGTTATTTAGTGCCTGGCGTGTCTGTACCTCCCAGCTCTTCTATCCCCCTTTAATTAAAAAATTAAGTTATAAATTACATACAGTAATCCACTCACTCTAGTGAGAAATTCTGTGGATCTGACAAGTGCATAGAGCTGAGAAACTACCATCTCAACCGAGAAATCCCCGCATGCCCGTTTGTAGTCAGTCCTACTCCCGCCCCAGCCTCTGGTGTTCTCCAAGGACCCAGCTTTGAATGGAATCGGACAGTAGCCATTTGAGGCCCGGCTTCCTCACTGGGCGTGGGCCTTTGAGGTTCATTCCTGTTGCTGGGTGTATCAGCATTCGGTTCCGTTGGATGGCTGAGTGGTATCCCAGTGTAGAGACGCTCCACTGTTTCTCTGCTCGCTTGCCGAGAACATGCGAGCGGCTTCTGATTCTGGCAATTACGAGCAGGTTTCGTGCAAAGGCACCTTTCCACTTCCCCAGGTCGGCTCCAGGAGCTCTCGTGGCTCCAGCTAAACCCCCTGGTGGAATGGCGGCTGTGTCTGCAGCCCCTGGCTCATCGCCCCTCCAACCTGGCCCTCCCAACCCTGGTGTCAGAAACAACCTGGTTAGAAAGTCCCTCTGGCCCCTCCCCCAGTCGTCCTGACCCAGGCCTCTCCTGAAACGACTCCCATCTCAGTAGGGCAGATCCTCCAATAACGTGGTTTTTCGTTCAATGTTGGGTTTCGTTATAATATTGAAAAAAATGTATAGAAAAACATTTTTTGATTCTCAGCTGGGCTGCTGTCTGTAGGGGTTTTCTCCAGGGACTCGGGTTTCCTTCCACATCCCAAGATGAGCACATGAGAGGAATCCGCGAGTCTACAGGGTCCCAGGCTGAGTGAGTGTGTGTGTGAGTGTGCAAGGGCGCCCCGTCCAGGCTGGGTCCCTGGCACCTGAGCTGCCGTGTGGGCTCTGAGCACCATGACCCTGACCTGGATCAGCAGGTTGGAAAGGAACTCTCATACTTGTTTTTACTCACCTCTCTTAAATGTATGTCTAGCTCAGTTATTTCAGTGTTGTTTTTTTAAATTTTTATTCATTGATTTTAGAGAGAGGGGGAGGAAGGGAGAGAGATGCATTAATTGGTTGTTTCTGGTACGTGCCTTGACTGGGGGCTGAGCCCACAACCTGGGTGAATCGGGGTGATACTCTAACCAACTGGCCTACCTGGCCAGGGTCAACGTTCACTATTAGAGGAGTATTGGGCCTTTATTTAGAAGTTTGGTGGCGTTTTTGAACCATAAATACGCCACATGAACTCTTGTTTATATCCAGTAACCTATGGTCAAATTGGGTCCTTGTACGTCATCTCGCTTAAAGTGCAGCCTCCGAGAACCTGTTAATGACGTTACGTGAGGGCTGACTGACTTTCCTCCCGGACCCAGTACCCACCCGTCCATGTCCCTGGACCCCCCGGAGGGGGCAGCCTTTCTCAGTCCACAGAGCTTTCTTTGTGCCACTGCGTACATGTGTGTCGCTAAGAAAGGCACCCAGGCCCTGTTCCTGAACACAGCCTATGCCTCGGGGCCTTGCTGGGCCCACTTTAGTGAGAAATGAGCAGGAACTGCAGTGGGGAGACCGTTTTTTCAACATTATCAGCGCATTCCCGCTGACCGGGAGCAGGTACACTCTGCCTTCCCTTTTAGCTGTCACACTGGAAGCAAGTGTCCTCACGGTCTACTTGGTGCCTCATTTTTGTGCTCTTTGTTGGTGATTTCATTTTAACTGGCCCCCAAATGCTGACTAGTGTTCCTTGGTGCAAGATGGCTGTGAGGAACCCTACGGAAAAATGCAAGTTAGATGAGCTTACGGGTGTAGTGCTATTGGCTTAGCATTCAATGTTAATGAATCAATAGGAAGCGTCTTACAAGGTCATGTACTGCTTGGCTAATGGAGATGTGACCAGAGGCTCGAAGGAGCCCACCCCTGCATGTTCCCTGCAGCAGCGGCTCAGCCCCTGCTCATCCCCGTTTGCACCGACTACAGAACTGCTGTGAAGAAGACTGCACCATCCAGCCCGCCAGCCCTCAGTCCGTGTTATTGCTTGGACGGCCTTCAAAGGAAACGGCAGTCATAGTACCCACCTAAAAACTTCTGCACACAGGTCACTAACCAGGGTTTAATATTTAATGGTTCTTTTTTACGGAGGGGTCCAAATTCAATGAAATGAACAAATCTTAAGGGTACCTTCTCAGAATCCTGTGGAATCCAGTGTCCAGCGTCATTACCCCAGGAAGCTGAAGGTAGATAATTTTAGGTTCTGGGAATGAATGAGTGATTCCAGGTGTGTGTGAGCCAGTGGGGGTGTCTGGGTCTCCGCACAAGGTCTCCAAAAAGTCAGAGGCGGATTTGGGGACTCCCTGGTGTGGGCCCAGCAGGCTGGGGCTCCTCTCCAAGTTGATTTTTCGCCCAAGTTGAAGTGGGCTCCACGCGGTGGGCACGGACGCGCCAAGAGGTGACCTCTCTCCCACTGTATCCGGGCCCGTGGACGGAGCTCAGGAAGCAAAGCCGAGGCGCTGACGTGCCCGATCTCGCTTGCACCCGCAGGGTTTGGCGAGGCGCTAGGGCGCGCAGTTGGCGCGGGGCAGCGGCGGCGATGCCGGACCCCGCTGCGCACCTGCCCTTCTTCTACGGCAGCATCTCGCGCGCTGAGGCCGAGGAGCACCTGAAGCTGGCGGGCATGGCCGACGGCCTCTTCCTGCTGCGCCAGTGCCTGCGCTCGCTGGGCGGCTACGTGCTCTCGCTGGTGCACGACGTGCGCTTCCACCACTTCTCCATCGAGCGCCAGCTCAACGGCACCTACGCCAGCCGGCGGGA
>NW_006297281.1:1078725-1083984 GCF_000327345.1 Myotis davidii | reverse complement strand
GCCGTCGGGGCTGGAGCCGCAGCCCGGGGTCTTCGATTGCCTTCGGGACGCCATGGTGCGCGACTACGTGCGCCAGACGTGGAAGCTGGAGGTGAGAGCGGCCGGGGGGAGGGGAGGCTCGGAGTGGGGAGAGGGGTCCCCTTCGCCAGCCCGCGCTTTGCCGCGTTGCGTCAGGTTTGGAAGCTGGAGGGCTGGGCCCCGCTGGGAGTGGGCCTCCGAGGCGGGGCCTGAGCTGCGGGAGGGAAGGTGGAGGTAGCTCTGGACCGGTCCGGGCGAGGCTTGGGCGGAGTTGAGAGGAGGGTGGGTGCCCCGCCCTGGGTAGGGTAGGCCATGGGCAGTGGCCTTTGATCCCCAGCATTACGTCTGGGTGCTCGATTACCAGCTGGAGACCACTGGGGGCTCGGCCCTGGGTGGGCGGGGACAGGACGGAGGACGGGGAGCCGGGCTGTGCTCACCGGTGCGCCTGGGGGTCAGGGAGGGATCTGAGGGGAGAGGGGAGATGGAAACGGGGTTCCTGGCCGCACATTGCCGTCATTTGTACGTGCCCTTGACCCCCGTTCCGCAGGGCGAGGCCCTGGAGCAGGCCATCCTCAGCCAGGCGCCCCAGGTGGAGAAGCTCATCGCCACCACAGCGCACGAGCGGATGCCCTGGTACCACAGCAACCTGACGCGCGAGGAGGCCGAGCGCAAGCTCTACGCGAGCTCGCAGACCGACGGCAAGTTCCTGTATGTGGGCCTGGGGCTGGGGCCGGGGCTGGGCTGGGCTGGGGCGGCTCAGTGTGCGGCGGGCCTTCGGTGGGAAGGAGCCGCGGTGTTCAGGCCCCGTAGCGGGACCGCCTGGGCGGAATCCCGAGTCTGCCACTTGCCAGCTGGGTCGCGTGCAAGCAGGTGGACTTCCTCTCCTTCGCGCAGCAAACAGTGACTGCATACCTACTGTGTGCCAGGCACCGAGGACATGGCAGTGAATAAAGCAGACAGAGCCCTGTCCGTGTGGAGCAGGGAGACAAAACAGAGGAGCCAATAACTGCAGTGTGTGAGGAGGCAGGCAGTGCCGGCTCTACGGGGGAGGGTGGGATTAGGTGGCCAGGAATGGCCTTCGGAGCTAAGTAAGCTGTGAGCTCTCTGGGAGAAGGGGTTCCTGGCAGGTGGAAATGCGAGTACAAAGACTGTAGCCGGACCTCAGGGAGCCCTGAGCAGCCCCCCACAGCCTAGTCACCATCACACCCCGAAGGAGCTGCAGCGTGCAGCCGGCCCCAGTCACCATCGCCATTGCCGTCACCGTCACTGTCACCATCACTGCAACCATGAGCAGCAAGGCCGAGACCCAGCAGGCAGCCCAGACCCTATCATCACACGGCAACCGTGAGCAGCAAGGCAGCCGCCCCAGCCACCATCACCATCACCATCACCACCACCATCACCATCACCATCACCATCACCATCACCATCACCATCACCATCACCATCACCACAACCATCGCCATCGCCATCACCATCACCATCACAACCATCACCATCGCCATCACCATCACCATCACCACAACCATCACCGTCGCCATCACCATCACCATCACCATCACCACAACCATCACTGCAACCAGGAACAGTGAGGCCGAGACCCAGCAGGTGCCCACCGCCCCCACCCAGCACTGCCAACACCACGCCCAGCACCAAGGGCAGCGGTATAGGGAGCGGAGGCCCGGCCGGCCTCATATCAGTGATGCCTGCAGCGGGGACACCACCACCGCCATCGCCATCACCATCACCATCACAACCATCACCATCGCCATCACCATCACCATCACCACAACCATCACCGTCGCCATCACCATCACCATCACCATCACCACAACCATCACTGCAACCAGGAACAGTGAGGCCGAGACCCAGCAGGTGCCCACCGCCCCCACCCAGCACTGCCAACACCACGCCCAGCACCAAGGGCAGCGGTATAGGGAGCGGAGGCCCGGCCGGCCTCATATCAGTGATGCCTGCAGCGGGGACAAGAAGGTTGTGCACCGAAGGTTTTGGAGCCAGTAACGTGGTTCAGTGTAGGAAATGGATATGGCTCCATCGACAGGAACGGCACCAAGGCAGATGAGTTTGTACACCAGACTCCCATCAAGAAGATGGGAAGTCCCCAGGAAGTCCCTTCGCAGTGTAGGTGCTGGAGAGGCTGTGGCGTGTGATGCTGTTGAGGGAGAACAGGTGCGGAGGCAGCAGATGGCACAGCCCAGGTGGAGTTCCAGGGCAAGGCCGTCACTGTGCGGCAGACCGTGGCCGTCACAGACGCTCTCCAAGTGGCAGGCCCCTCCCCACAATGAGCAGCAGGATTCCCAGAATGGTGAGGGGGGAAAGAATGAGGGATCGGAGGGGCTCCCAAAGGCCAGGCCCGACAGTGCCGGCCCCCACCTTACCACACGCAGAACCCCTGTGGGCGTGGACCGCAGCATTCCAGCCCCCCTGCGCAGGAAGCAGGGGTGGAGGGTGCAGGAGAAGAAGGCAGATCAGTGAGGACATGTATGGGGCTATGGACCACGATGCTGCAGGGCCCTCCTCTTCAAAGATAGCCTAGAGCAGTGGTTCTCAGCCTTGGCTGGACATTAGAATCACCTGGGAATCTTTTAAAAATCCTGGTTTCTGGGCCTCATCCTTCGGAAATTCTGTTTCTTTGTTACTAATGTTGTGGCCCCACCCCATAACAAAGAAACAGAATTTCCGGAGGATGAGGCCCAGAAATCAGGATTTTAAAAAGATTCCCAGGCGATTCTCATGTGCAGTCAAGGTTGAGAACCACTGGCCTAGAAAGGCGGCCGTGAAGAAGAGAAGGAAAATCAAGGAGACGAGACCCAAGGTCAGCAGCCCCCTCAACGCCGGTGCCGCTGCAACTTCCATTACCCACGCGCAGAAAGCCCTAAACCACAAGATGGCAGAGAGACAAAAGCACTGATCCAGCAGCTGAGAATTCGTCCACTCCCGAGGCTGAGCAGGGTGCGGGGAGGAGGGTGTGGGTGGGAGGGGGCTCTGAGTAAAAGTGATGGCTACCATCTCTACCATCAAGAAGAAATGAATATGAAATTCCAGCAATAGAAATGAACGAATGATTGGAGCTGAAGACCTTAAGTGCTTGCTTTTTGCCGTTGACCAGATAACTAGAAGGATGTGCGTTGTCTGTGCAGCAGGGTTTTTATTATTTTTGTCTGAGGACATCTCTTTTAGATAATGACAATGTGTTTTTCATGGGGGAAAAAAGCCTGTTTTTTTTTTCAATATACCTTTAAAGGTTTTAAAATTGTTTCATATCTGGTCAAGCTGAGATTTTTAAAGAACCTCATTTCTAATTTGTAATAAAAGTTTACATCTTGATTTTTTCAAAAAAGTTAACAAATTGCAAGCACCTCCTAATAAAGGTCTTAAATAATTAGAAAGAAAGAAAGAAAGAAAGAAAGAAAGAAAGAAAGAAAGAAAGAAAGGGAGAAAAGAGAAAGAAAGAAAGAAAAAGAAAGAAGAAAGAAAGAAAGAAAGAAAGAAAGAAAGAAAGAAAGAAAGAAAGAAAGAAAGAAAGAAAGAAAGAAGAAAGAAAGAAAGAAGAAAGAAAGAAAGAAAGAAGACAGACTAGGAGGCGGGTTCTTGGCTAGTTCACAAAACAGGAAGGAGCCGAGCGCTTGGAAGGAAGTGAGGTCTGAGTGTCTCGGGGCCTCAGGAATTAATGTGTGTGAAGTAGGACAGTGTCTGGCATGTACATGAAAGTGTGCCAAGTGGTAGCTCTTACTGCATGTGCGTGAATGTGTGTCTGCCCACGTCTGAGTTGCCGCTGAGCCTGTGGCTGTATTTGTTACTGTGAGAGAAGCTGTGCAGCTATTTAAATAACCCTGCTGGGTGTTTGAAAGCCCTCTGGCACTGCACTCTGGTTTGGACCAGGTCCCTTTGTATACAGCTGTTATCCAGATGTCAGCTGAGGTCACGCTGGCCGTGAGCGCCCTCAGGAAGTCCAGCGCCCTCCCCACCATGTCTGTGAGTTCTCCAGGCCTCGCTCCTCAGGCCCGAGTCCCTGCAGGGCTGAGTCCTGGCTCTCACGCCCTCTCCTAGGGCTGTCCCTCTCCTGGGACCAGCCCGCAGACCCTGGACCTCCCCGCCGTGTGTGGTCTCTGCGTGGGCACCAGGTTGCCTGCAGGTCTCCCACAGGGTGCTGATTCCAACACAGGATGTTGTTGTCAGCCGATAAAATTAATTTTTTCACCCTAGCAGACTTCGGATAAAATTGCAGTAAAGTTTCTAAGGCTTCGGAGGGAACTCTTGAATGCATGTTACAGATAATGCAAGGCAGGCCTTAGAACAGTATCAGACAGGGCTGTTTTCTCAGGGAAACAAAAGCACTTTGCATTTGTATCGGTTACTGTTTGCTATGTAACAAACTGCTCAAGACCTACTGGCTCCAAACAACATTTTTTTAAATTGTCACAATTCTGTGAGTCAGCTGAGCCATTTTCTTTGAGGCTGGGACTGAACACGTTGGGATGGCCATGTCATGTGTCTGGCTATTGGCCCCATGTCCCCTGGGTGATGGGAGGCACTGGCCGCAGTGCTGTCACTGTCCAGCAGGCTAGCCTGGGCTTATGCAGTGGTGGTGGCTGCAGGGTTCCCACGAATAGTCACAGAGGGAAAGTGACGATACACAGGCACTTTTAAAAAAATAATTAAATCTTTATTGTTCAGATTATTACATTTGTTCCTCTTCCCCCCCCATAACTCCCCTCCTTCCAGTTCCCACCCCACCCTCCGCCCTCACTCCCCCCCCACTGTCCTCATCCATAGGTGCACGATTTTTGTCCAGTCTCTTCCCGCATCTCCCACACCCCTTCCCCCCCCAAGAATAGTCAGTCCATTCCCTTTCTATGTCCTTGATTCTATTATGATCACCAGATTATTTATTCACTTGATTCTTAGATTCACTTGTTGATAGATGCATGTTTGTTGTTCATAATTTATATCTTTACCTCTTCTTCTTCCTCTTCTTAAAGGATACTTTTCAGCATTTCATATAATACTGGTTTGGTGGTGATGAACTCCTTTAGATTTTCCTTATATGTGAAGCTCTTTATCTGACCTTCAATTCTGAATGATAGCTTTGCTCGATAAAGTAATCTTGGTTGTAGGTTCTTGGCATTCATCACTTTGAATATTTCTTGCCACTCCCTTCTGGCTTGCAAAGTTTCTGTTGAGAAATCAGCTGACAGTCGTATGGGTATTCCCTTGTAG
>NW_006297281.1:1069628-1078029 GCF_000327345.1 Myotis davidii | reverse complement strand
CCAGACAGTCCCGCTTCTCCCGTTTGAGTCTGGGTCCCTAGAGACTCGCCCAGAACTGGAGCTCAGAGCCTGAGCCTCCCTCCTGATTGAAAATGACAACCACGCCCTCAGCCACCAGCCCGCTCCGTGCGCACCTCTGCACCTTTGTATTTTCCGCACTGGGCCTCCTCTGAATCTCGGTTCTCTTTCCTTCTAGTTGAAGAATTTCCCCTCAGCCAGCTTTCCTGTGGTTCTGGGTGATGTCCGTTCCATCTTTTAGTTGTATTTTTGAAGTGGTTGTTCGAGGCAGCAAACTCCGGTGTTTACCTATGCCGCCATCTTAGTTCTCCCTGTTTTCCCACAGGCACTTTTTAAGACTCTGCTTGTGTAATGTTATTGAGGTCCTATTGGCCAAAGCAAGTCATGTGGTCTAAACCAGAGTCACTGTGGGAGAAGGGACTACCCACAGGAGAGGAACGAAGGCAGCCAGTTTGGCAAAGACCACCACAGGATTGGAACGAGGAGATCATAATGGAGGGGATGGGCCTGTCAAACATGAGTGTTTGGTGCTCCTTCTTCCCTCTTGGATTGCAAATTTGAGGGCAGAGCCTGCCCTGGTGCCTCCAGAGCGCCCTCTTCTAGTACGTGGTGAGGGCTGGTACTTGGCCAGGTGGCACCTGTCCTCACCCGGACGCTGCACCCTCCCATCTCGGGTGTGGTGCTTGCCAAGACGTTACCAACATTTGGTCGCACGTCTCACGTACATGTGCCCGCTCCCAGGTGCCAGAGCGCCACGGCTCTCTGGGAGGGTGACGGCTCCCCTGTTGGTGTGGCTGGTTCTTCCCCCTCATCTCGGCTTTGTCCTTTCTGACGTGTGATCTCCTTTCTTTGCATTTGCAGGCTAGGGCTTCCTTCCCTGGTTTCATCTCAATTCCGCTTTTCATCACCTCAGTTTCTGCCTTTCTTCTGTCTTGGTTTTTCTTTCTTTTTCTCTCCTCCCCTCTCTTCCCTTCCTCTTTCCCATATATGGGCAATGATTGCACCATTCCAGTGGTGTTAAGTCTCCCCCAATCTTGGGTTACCTAAGGCCCCCTGAAAGTACCAAAGGATTCTGGGGGAGGAAAGGGGTGGAAGAACTGAGTAGAGCGTGCAGCAAGTAATCTTCTGAGCCCTCAGCTCAGCTTTAAAAAAAAAAAAGTTGTTGGTTTGTTGTTGTTTTTTTTGAAGAGAGAGAGGAAGGGAGAGGGAGATAGAAACATCGATGTGAGAGCTAAACATTGACTGGCTGCCTCCTGCATGTCCCCCTACTGGGGATCAAGCCCACGACCCAGGTATGTGCCCTGACCGGGAATCCGACCAGCAACCTTTCGTGCCCAGGATGATGCCCAACCAACGGAGTCACTCCAGCTGGGCCCAGCTCACCTTTGACTTGTTTCATACCTTAACCTTCCGCGGAGGATGTTTGACAAAGATTCCACTGCCCAGAGGGAAAGTTTGCAGAGTTTTTGCATGGGCACAGCAGAGGCTATGACAGGCTTAGCATTAACCAGTCTGTTGAGATAAGAGGCGTCTCAGGAGAACCAGGGCCAATGGCTTTCAGCACCGAGCGGGTCTACCATGACGACAGGCGCTTTGGAGAGCACGCTGGCTGGAAGGCTCAGAGGCAGGAGGACCAGCTGGCCATGGAGGCTGAGGCTGGAGGAGGTAGCATCTGGGTGCAGTGGAGAGACTGGGGCTGGTGCTGAGGTGCAGAAGCAGCTGGAGTGGTGATGTTCTGAGGGACAGTGACAGATGCTGGGGAAATGTCCCGAGTCCGAAGCAGCTGGAGAGACAGGCAGGGCGTGTTTTGGCAGAAGCTGCCGTGGGTTCTTCTTGTGGTTCCTCAGTCACTAACTGCTTTCTCAGCATGGAGAGAGTTGGGGGCTGGAGGGCAAAGCTGTAGGCACAGAACCTCTCACACAGGTGTGGAGGTCTCGGGGCCTGAGATGCAGGGCGTGAGAGAAAGATGCATCCACTCAGGCCTGAGGGCCACGCCCACCACTGACCACAGAGATGGTACCTAATGCTGTTTGCTGCTAAAGCTGGCTGCCTTTCTGCGTGATTGCAGCTTTTGTGGTTGTGATGATTCAATGTGAAAGCAAACTTGACCCCGGAGAAGGGCCATCAAGAGTATATTGTTAAGTGATTCTTAACCTCTCTGGATGGTCCCCTTCGGGATCTGACAGGAGCTGGACCCCTCCCACACGTGCCCCCACAGTGTGGTCAGTGTGTGCAGGTGTGTGTGGGTAGACATGTTCTCACTGCACAAAGGCACCATCTTTGAGGGGCTCAAAATATCTTTATTTTGGCAAATTTCCAGCAGAGGACAATCAAGGGTCTCATTCTGTCACAGGTTGGTCTGTGACAACAACGGGCGGGTCTGTGATGATGACAGAGTGACTTGTTCTGGTCTGTCCAGAGGTGTCCCATCATCTAGCCACAGGGTTGTGCGTACCTTTGTTGGTCTACATGTGGACATGACTTTCCCTAAGAGAATGGTCCTGTCTACCTGTGTAGACCTGTGTGTCCCCTGTGAGTGGCTTTGTGTCCACCATAGGTGGCCAAAGAGCCCTCCACGGCTGGCCAAGAGTCCCCTGTGGCTGAGTGAGTGTCCCCTGTGGGTGGCTGAGTGTCAGGCCATGCAAGGCTGAGCGGGTGCTGTGGGAGGCCAAGCATTTCTTTGGGAATGGTCACATGTCTGCCCTTGGATGATGGGGTGACACTGTGGTTCCCTCTCTGCTCCCTGACCAGTCTCGGCTCCCCCAGTCCCTGCTGCTTCTCCGTGAGGCTCTGGGGTGCCAAGCCCAGAGGGTGTGTTTGGGGGACCTGGGACCCAGGAGGGGGACACCACGACAGGAGCCCAGGCGGTTGTAGGGGTGACCTGCTCTCCTTGTCCCTGCCAGGCTGAGGCCCCGGAAAGAGCAGGGCACATACGCACTGTCTATGATCTATGGGAAAACCGTGTACCACTACCTCATCAGCCAGGACAAGGCCGGCAAGTACTGCATACCCGAGGGGACCAAGTTTGACACGCTCTGGCAGGTGAGCCGCCCGCCCCCCGGATGTGAGGGAGCAGCCCTGGCGAGGTGCTCAGGCTCCTGGGAGGAAGGAGCCTGGCCCTGACGCCCGCCCCCTGCAGCTGGTGGAGTACCTGAAGCTGAAGGCGGACGGGCTCATCTACTGTCTGAAGGAGGCCTGCCCCAACGCCAGCGCCAGCGCCAGCACAGGTGCCCGGGGCCGCGGGCCACGGGGTGGGGATCAGAAGACGCTGGCCCTCAGCCCCTCACCGCCCTTTCTGTTCCCTCAGGGGCCGCTGCTCCCACCCTCCCTGCCCACCCATCCACGTTCACCCATGTGAGTCAGCCAGCATCTCAGAGTTGGGGTCTCTGGGGCGGAGCTGGTATGGGGGCTATGGGTCCTCTTCCCAGGGCGAGGCTGGGGAACGGGAGGAGGTTTCCCATTACTGTCCCTGGGAGTCCTCAGAGGATATGGGTCTCATGAGGGGCTGGTGCCCTCAGCTTGCGCCCTACTAACCCTGTGGCCTCATGACCTTTAGCCTCAGAGACGGATCGACACCCTTAACTCAGATGGATATACCCCTGAACCAGGTGAGCTGGCAGAGGCGGAGGTGTGTGATGGGTTTGGTGCCAGCTGGTGGCAGATCCCTGGCTGGCGCGGGGTGTGCTCAGGGAGACGGGGGCCTGTCCCGGCCCGAGGCAGTTGGCTTGGTTGACCCTGTGCACACACTGTGCCATCTGCCTGGGCACGCCCATCACGCCCACCTATGCATGTACATGGGTGTGTGCAGATGTGCAGGGGAGAACCCGTGGCTGTGCCTGGATGCCCAGGGCACAGACACACATTTGTTAAGCACCTACTGTGTGCCAGTTACACTCTGAGCTCACTGTGCACATGAGCTCATTGGATCCTCCTGGCATACTATGGGAGGTGGTCACAGTAATTCTCAATTTATAGACGAGCAGGAGGGAGTAACTGTCCCAGGCCACACAGTAGGCAGTGGGGGGCGGGGGGCGAGACTGGACCCAGGCAGACAGGCTCCCGAGGCCACGCTCCTAAAACGCCCCGCTGCTGATGCTCGTGTGTTGGACGTGTAGATGCAAGCCTCCCCATGTATGTACTCAGAGAACATACATGGTTGTGTGTGCACACAGAGGCTCATCTGTGGAGCCCTTTAAACATGGCTGCCTGGTGCCTACGGAGACGCGGGCAGGCACGGACGTAGGTGCATACATGTCAGTGCACACACAGGCACAGGTGTGCACATTCCAGCTGGCATACTAACGGTTACTCAGACAGACATGGGTGGGAGTGTACATGGGTGCATAAGTGTGAACACACAAGGGCACACATGCTTATATGTGCACAGTGATGCACGAGCCTTTGGGGTCCAGTTGGACGTGACCTCCCAGTGCACCCACAGATGGGACCAGGAGTGCACACATGTGCACACACACACGGACCCATGCGCCTGTACATGCTCTAGGCGCCCCTGTGCACGGTACATGCCTTGTGGGCGCTGAGGCTCCCTGCCCTCCCATCCCCTGCCCCCTCCCTCCTCTTGACTGGGAGTTCACGCCTGTGTGTGCCCAGCCCGCCTAGCGTCCCCAGAGAAGCCGCGGCCCCTGCCCATGGACACGAGCGTGTACGAGAGCCCCTACAGCGACCCCGAGGAGCTCAAGGACAAGAAACTCTTCCTGAAGCGCGACAACCTCCTTGTAGCTGACATCGAACTTGGTTGCGGCAACTTTGGCTCCGTGCGCCAGGGCGTCTACCGCATGCGCAAGTACGCCTGCTGGTGCAGGGGGCCGTCCCTGCTGCGGAGAGGGGGAGCCAGGAGGTGACATCAGTTTGCCTGGAAAACAGACCCTGGGGGAGGACCTCGCCCTTGGGGACAGCACCTGAGGGAGTGAGAAGCAGCGTGGGGCCGGGGAGGCAGGCTGGGCTGCAGCTGCTGATCCCAGGGGAGCTGTAGAGGGGCCCCCTGAGCCCCTGCGTCCACCCGTCATTGGATGCAGGCTGCCCAGGGGGGAGTGTACCTATGAATGGAACTGCTCTTTGCAGTGAGGGGCAGTTCCGGGGAGGACTTGGCCGTGCACTGCCCCGCCCGTACTCCCGGCAGCCAGGGATGAGTGCCTGGGTCTGGAAGGGAGATCTGGGTGGCAAACCACAGCGTCCACTACCCAGTCCAGGGAGAAGGAGGCGGGTGGGGGCACGAGGGGCCGGGCAGGGCCGCGCTGACTCGTGTGTGCCTTGGCTTGGGCAGGAAGCAGATCGACGTGGCCATCAAGGTGCTGAAACACAGCACAGAGAAGGCGGACAAGGACGAGATGATGCGCGAGGCGCAGATCATGCACCAGCTGGACAACCCCTACATCGTGCGGCTCATCGGCGTCTGCCAGGCGGAGGCCCTGATGCTCATCATGGAGATGGCGGGCGGCGGGCCGCTGCACAAGTTCCTCACCGGGAAGAAGTGAGCGGGCTGCGGGGCGCTGGGACGGGGGCCATCCTGTCCACTCATGGGTGTGCTCCACTGTGAGCACACACTCACTCTATATTACATATTTGTTTATTGATTTCAGAGAGAGAGTAGAAGGGGGAGAGAGAGAGAGAAATTGATTTGTTGTTCCACTTATTCATGCATTCATTGGCTGACTCTTGTATGTATCCTGACTGGGGATCAAACCTGCAACCTTGGTGTATTGGGATGATGCTCTAACCAACCAAGCTACCCGGCCAGGGCTCACACTCATTCTATATGTTCATAGACACACTCACACCCAATACGCAGCACACCCTGACACGCACACTTATACCTGCCCCAACCGCACACCTGACATGCACACTCATACCTGCCCTCCAGCACACCCTGACACGCACTCTCATACCTGCCCTCCAGCACACCCTGGCACGCACCCTCATACCTGCCCTCCAGCACACCCTGACACGCACTCTCATACCTGCCCTCCAGCACACCCTGGCACGCACCCTCATACCTGCCCTCCAGCACACCCTGACACGCACTCTCATACCTGCCCTCCAGCACACCCTGGCACGCACCCTCATACCTGCCCTCCAGCACACCCTGACACGCACACTCATACCTGCCCTCCAGCACACCCTGGCACGCACACTCATACCTGCCCTCCAGCACACCCTGACACGCACACTCATAGCTGCCCCCCCGCACACCCTGACACGTCATACCTGCCCTCCAGCACACCCTGACATGCACACTCATGCCCACAGGGCAGAGTCTGACCTCCCTGCCGGATGGAGCCCCAGCTCTGCCTCTGACTGCTGTGACCCAAGCAGGCTCTTGTCTGGGTAGTTTCCTCGTCTGCACGGGAGTGGGGATCACAGTACTTCCTCCAGGGCCCTTGTGAGGATCAGATGAGTGGGTATTGATAAAGTGCTCAGCACGGTGCCCGCACTGCGTGTGAGGGCTGGTACTAGCTCCGGGGGCTGTAACTGTCGCCACCCCACTTCTCTTGGCCCAGTTCACGACCCACAGGAAACGAGGTGGACTGTCTCTGACCTAAAGCAGGGTTTCAAACTGCAGCCCATGGCTTGCTTTTGTCCTGCATGGTTTTGCATTTTTAAAGGGTTATAAACAAAAACGCAAACACAGGGACACATGGCAGAGCCCACGTGCAGCCTGCTGAGGCCAGAACATTCCTGTCTACCGGCCATTTACAGAAGAAAACGGCTGACCTCTGACCTAAAGGAATTCGTTTCCTTTGTGCTCCCTCAGCCTCAGGCTCCTACTCTCAGTCTTTCACACGCACCCAGGCAGGGGCCCGCCATCCTCGTGTCGGCCGGCTCATGCATCCAGTCACTGCACGGGTGTTCAGGAAACTTCTCTGTGACAGGGACGTGATCTTGGGATTCATCAGTGGACAAAAGTGGCAAAGATCTTTGCCTGCATTCTGGTTGGAGAAGAGAGGCTTTAAATAATCATACAATAAAGTGCTGAGTATGTCGGGAGATAAGTACTATGGAAAAGGGGTCGGGAGTGTCAGGCTGGGAGGAGAGAAGTGAGAAGGTGAGGTTTGTGCAAACAGGGAGGCAGCCGAGCGCAGCCCCGGGGGAAGGGTTTTAGGCAGAGGGCTCAGCCAGTGCCAAGGCGCTGAGGTGCCCCCAAGCTGGTGCTGCGGAGGAGCAGTGAGGGGGCCTGTGGCTGGAACTGATGTGGGTGGGAAGGTGATGGGTCGTATTTTGCAGGGCCCTGTGGGTGTGGGGAGGGCTTGAACTTGGACCTGAGTGAGATGGGAACCCCATGTGGCTGTGAGCAGAGGAGGACCTGGCTCTTCTGTGGGGAAGACCCGGGAGGGCGAGGGCAGAGGGGACTGTTCCGGTCCAGTGAGTGAGGACGGAGGCTGGACCAGGTGCAGGAGCCAGGGTGGGAGACACAGGAGGTGCTGGAGCAGCGGTTCTCAACCTGTGGGTCGCGACCCCTTTGGCGGTCGAATGACCCTTTCACAGGGTCGCCTAAGACCATCCTGCATATCAGATATTTACATTACGATTGATAACAGTAGCAACATTACAGTTATGAAGTAGCAACGAAAATAATTTTATGGTTGGGTCACAACATGAGGAACTGTATTTAAAGGGCCAGAAGGTTGAGAACCACCGTGCTGGGGGGTCTTGAAGGCAGAGCTGATGGCTGGATGTTGGGTGGGAGAAAGAGCAGCTGAGGGCAGGCTTCTGGCTGGAGCACATGAGTGTGTGTGTGTGTGTGTGTGTGTGTAGCTTAGGATGGTGTTACTGGGGTCCCAGAGTGTGTGTGTGTGTGTGTGTGTGTGTGTAGCTTAGCTTTGTCCTTTACCATCCTTTACCATCTTTGAGATGCCCTCGGGCCCCAAGGGACCGTGGAGGATGCAGACAAATGATTAGTTTGGGAATCGTAGCAGGTGGGTGACATTGGCAACCTGGACCGCAGGAGGGCAGGGCTCCCCTGTGCTCCCCGCTGTGTGCCCTGCCCCTGCCTGGCACAGACAGGTGCTCAGTGAGCATGAGCACGTCCCCAGCTGGGGGTGAGGCGCGGGCTTGGCCCCCGGGGAGCTGGGGCTGCCACACCCGCTGACCGGGCCGCTCCGCCTCAGGGAGGAGATCCCGGTGAGCAACGTGGCGGAGCTGCTGCACCAGGTGTCCATGGGGATGAAGTACCTGGAGGAGAAGAACTTCGTGCACCGCGACCTGGCGGCCCGCAACGTCCTGCTGGTGAACCGGCACTACGCCAAGATCAGCGACTTCGGCCTCTCCAAGGCGCTGGGCGCGGACGACAGCTACTACACCGTGAGCCGCCTGGGCCATGGCGGGGAGGGGGGAGCGGGAAATATCTGTGAGGGGCGGGGTCTCC
>NW_006297281.1:1047341-1069402 GCF_000327345.1 Myotis davidii | reverse complement strand
TCAGCATGCACTTGGCTCTGCTCGAGCAGAAGATGAAGGGGCCCGAGGTCATGGCCTTCATCGAGCAGGGCAAGCGGATGGAGTGCCCGCCAGACTGTCCGGCTGAAATGTACGCGCTCATGAGCGACTGCTGGATCTACAAGTGAGTGCGGGCGGAGGGGCGGGCTGGCCGGACCCGGGGCCTGGGCAGAGGTCCTGGGACCCAGTCACTCCAACAGAACTGTGGGGTGTCATCCACCCAGAGACTCGCTGCCTTTCCAACACGCAGGTGCTCTGCCTCTGTGCGCATCTCTGCAGCACCCTACACTGCCCCCTATCTGTGGACACCCAGGGCCCCACCAGCCAGGCAGCACGGATCCAAACAAGCGGTCACCCTACACTGATCATGCAACGCGTGTACATTCCAGCACCTGTGCATTCCTAGCCCCCAGCATCCATTGCTCCACTGGCCAACACCTGTGACATTGATACGCAGACACCCAGGCAATCCAATAAACAGACACCCCTCTTTATGATAAATAAATAGCAAATGGTCAGCCTTCCCCTCAAACAGGTTAACCCGCCTCCACAGGAAACACGGAGACACCAACACCCAACACAGTGCCTGGACACTCCACACAGCACCATTAGTGCCCAGCACCCACCAGCCAATCCCCTCAGTACCCCAGCCTTCTGTTCCGTCATGGGCAGCATACTCGCACCCATATAAGTCCACCCTGACCCCATATGCCCTGACCCCGGGCACGTCGCATACTCAGTACGCCCGCATTCAATAGCCCAGCTCCCTACGGTCAATAGTTGTCTTGCCGAGCACTCAGTGGATTCATTTAATAAGTCTTTACTAGTTAACACCCAACATCCTGTGTGTCTGCAGCCCTTCTATCAGGCAACCCCAAATTCCCGGTCTCACACCTTAAAGACCCCTCTATCACCCAGTACTTCACCACCTCGACGCCCCAGGATTTTCTGAGCCCCCTGCATGCCCACCTCCAGTTGGACTCGGGTTCTGGCTGGTGGTCAGTGGCTTGGATCTGCCCCTCCCCCCACAGGTGGGAGGACCGCCCGGACTTCCTGACTGTGGAGCAGCGCATGCGGACCTACTACTACAGCTTGGCGAGCAAGGCTGAGGGCCCCCCGGAGAGTGAGAAGGGGGCGAAAGCTGCCAGTGCCTGAGCACCCCCTGCCCAGGGCCTGCGGGCCCCTAGGCCCAGCCTTTCCTCTGTGCCTTCAGCCCATCCCAGGATCCAGTGTGGCCCGGCCAGGCCAGCTCCTCCCCGCAGCTGGGCTGTGAGTGGGAAGCTGAGGCCGAGGCCCACACTGGTTAGGCATGTCCTACCTGGTCACCCATCCTTTCTGGCTGGGGGAGGGATGCCCTGAGATGGGGGTGGGGTTGTGTAGCCTGGCCCTGGGCGGGCATGTACAGGGGGGCCCTGAGCCGAGGGGTGCTTACAACAAGGACCCTCCTTCCTTGCCCTGAAGGGGAGGACTCTGGGAGTCCTCAGGTGGCAAGACCTTAACCATGGAATAAATCAGCTTCTCTCTTGTCTGAGCTTCCTCATCTTTCTTGGGTGAGGGTGGGACAGGAGAGGGGGCGCTAGGGCGTGCCTGAGAACAACTTTCCTTGTGTGAGGCTGGCTTTCCCACTCCTGTGCCCTGGGAAGTCTTCATTCAAGTGAGGGGCTATTGGGGAAACCAAGGCAGGTAAGTGTGGGGCTGTGTGCACGCGGGGCCTCAGCGTCCCTCCCTCCGTGACCGTGACCGCATGATGGCGTCACCTGGAGAGACTTGACTAGCTGCTCCCCCTCCCCCACGCCCCCAGCATCGGTGCATTTTAGTGTCTTCAGGTGATTCCACCACCCAGCGTCCTGCTCCGCTGCCCAGCCTTTCTTCCTGGGCGGGTCATCGCTGGAGTTTCCATCACTGAGCGCCCCAAGTGCCAGCTCAGTCCGCTCAGAAGACCTGTCCCTAAGCTCTTGTGGCCTCAGTTTCCCCACGTGGAAAGTTGGAATGTTGGATGCAGAACCCAGCAGGTGGGGTGAAATGAAGCCAGGTGCCTGCATTTCTTTGCCGAACCAGCTCCCCCCTCTCCCCGGCTGTGATGGGCCATCCCAGGCCCCAGTCAATGCCTGGTTCTCTTGGCTCCGCCTCCAGAGTGATTGGCTCAAGGGCGGCACAGGACCCCGCTCGGAGCCCAGGAAAGGCCAGGAGGTGCTCCGTGGCTTCTGGGAAGGCGGCGTTCCCTCTCACGGTGGAGGCCGGGCTGCCTGTGGCTGGTCCTGCGGTTGTGGGGCGGGCCGGAGGCTCCAGCCGCTGTGCAGAGGGAGCGTGAGGCCCGATGGGTGACCCTGAGACAGACCCCGAGCCTTCGTCACCCGTGAGCACATGATCCAGACCAGGAAATGGATGAACAGGTTCAGACCTTGCTGTGATGTCACCATTTACCGTTGAGGTTTTCATACTTGATACCTAAGCTTCATATGAGCATATTTAATAAGCTTCGTCTACAAGGAGGTGAATTCAGAGGCCCCTCAGCTAGACCGCCAGCTGACACACGGAGGCCCAGCTGTGTGTGTGTTTGGAGAGTGTTTGTAAAGGTGTGGAATTTTCTGAGGGTCTCCGAGCCCTGCATTTAGAGTGAAAACAGACCAGGAGAGTGCAGAGACCATGAAGTTAAAGACACAAACTCGAATTACTCCCATTTTTGTCATTCTCTGTGACCACTTGGAGATTTTTGTGTTTAAAATGTAAACCAGTGAGGCCTTGCAAACTGTGAGATACAATAGCTTTAGTTGGAAAATGTATATCAGTTCATACATGAACCATATTACTGAATTTGAATAACACCATTAAAATGCAAACATTGTTTTTAAACTACTGAGCAAATCAAGAAAACAGCCACATCAATGGAACAATTTCATGGCTTCCCAAATTTTGTTCGCAGAATTTCAGTTTTATTAAATTCACTTGTTAGTTATGGGATAATTCACATTATTAGATGAAGTATATCATAAAGGAAATAAATTCTCACTGCATTTCTTTTAGTCATTAATTTTTATTTTATTATTGCTGAAAATCATTTTATAGGAAGGAGGTGTTAACAGTGACCCACTCTGAGTGTTCAATACACGGAACGCTGTGTGCGCTTCCAATAAATCAGCGGTTCTCAACCTGTGGGTCGCGACCCTTTGGGGGTCGAACGACCCTTTCACAGGGATCGCCTAAGACCATCCTCCATATCAGATATTTACATTAAAATTCATAACAGTAGGAACATTACAGTTATGAAGTAGCAACGAAAATAATTTTATGGTTGGGGGTCACCACAACATGAGAGGCTGTATTAAAGGGTCGCAGCATTAGGAAGGTTGAGAACCACTGCAATAAATGCTTGTTGAACCAATGAGAGGGTGCGGTTCCACACATTCACCACCAGGGGCCGCTCAGTTCCTCCATTCGGGCCTTGCCGCCAGCCCTGCTTCTGGGTGTCTTCTGCCTGGGGCGGGACCCCAGGCTCCTCCCTGGTCTCCAGGTGCCCCCCACCCCGTGCCATCCTGTCCCTTGCAATCCATTCACCCCAAAACCACTTTTCTTCCAGGGTTCCCCAATCATAGCACCCCTACCCCCGGCTGCAGCTGCTTTCACCAGAGGGTCTTAACATGAATTGAATGACAGTCCTAGGTTACGGGCACCTCTGAAAAGGCCCTGTCATCTTCGGGCCTTGCACAGACATTAGCCAGGGTGGGGGTGCGGTGTGGTGGGCCTGGGAGAGAGAGGGGTTGGCTGTTGTGGGGCTCCGGGGCACTGTTTCTGGCTCTGGCTGCGGGGGTCTGACTGTGTGGAGAAGCGGTTGTACTGATCTAGGCGGCTGTGTTGTGGCAGAGCCTGTGGGGGCTCCTTCAAGGGCTGGGGCGCAAGCTGTTGGCAGGCTGGGCTGTTGAGGTTCGTGGTTGGCTGTGGGGGCCTGGCTGCGCAGGGCCCTGCTGCTCCAGGGTTGGTGTGGGTCGGGGTGGCTCCCGAGGAGTCCAGCTGCTGAGGGCGATGCAGTGTCTGCTGCAGGCAGTGAGCTCACAGACCTTGGGCTGTTGTCTGCTGGACCCTGGGCACTGTGCGGCGTGTCTTGGGGTTCAGTAGTGAAGGTCAGCTTTGCTCATCTTTCCTTCTTTCTGTGTTTCTTGTTCTCTGTGTTTTGCAATCTGTCTGTCTTTCTCTGTTTCCACCTGGCTCTCTCACTGGGTGGGCCAGCATCCAGGCGGGTCTGTCCCTGCACGGTCTCGGATGTGCGGACTGGACTGTGCAGGGAAGAATTCAAGACACGAGTCCGGGTCATTCTGAGAGAACGTTCATTAAAGCTGGGGACAGTGCAACAAAGGAAGGGCTTAGGGCAGAAGCAGCAAGGTTAAGAGGCCAGTGAGCAGGACACGTGGAGTAAGGACACTGACAGCTGAACAAACTGGCCGAGCAGTTTGCAGCAGATACAGGTCACCTTCCTGGAGAGAACATCTAGGCCTCAGCTGTGTTCCAGCTCCAGGCCCAGAGAAGCAGCACAACCAGGTGGGCGACATCAGGACCAGCTGAGATGACTACTGACTAAGGATGCCCCCCTGCCCTGGCACTGACCAATCAGAGACGTCATCCCTCCCCCTTCCCCTGCTTCCCCATAGGCTTGCATCTCCTGAACTCTAAGGCAGCGGTTCTCAACCCTGGCTGCACATTAGAATCACCTGGGAGTCTTTTTAAACTCCTGATTCCTGGGCCCCGGCGAATCCTGGAACCTGTCCCCCAGGCCCTGTTCTGCCTGCCCAGAGAGCGAGGGCAGCTGGGGCTCTCCCCCAGGCCCTCTGTTCTGCCTGCCCAGAGAGCGAGCGCAGCCCCAACTCTCCCGTGGCTGCTGTGCGAAGCCCTTCCTTGCTCCAGTGTCCGCAGCTTTAATAAATGTCCCCGCGCAGTCACCTGGACTCCTGTTGTGAAATGTTTCCTGCACGAAGTCAAGGGCCCACACAAGAGGCCGGGCCAGGCGGGCCGCTAAGGGCCAGGCCCCCTTCCGGGTAGCAAGATCACAGAGACCAAGTGAGCGTAGCCAGGGCTGCTGTGGCCCTTTGAAAGGTGAGGCAAGAGGGGTGCCCTTGGAGCTTAGGAGAAGGTCTGTAAAAGCAGCACCTGAGGAAAGAGGTGGGGTGGGGGGGGAGGGCGCGGTGCCCGAGGGAGAGTGCCGCCAGCTCCCGTGTCCTGAGGTTTCTGTAAGTTTTCTAGAAGCGGGTATTTTAGGGGCAGTGTCAGGGGAGGATCCAACAGAACGCCTCAGCTTTCCAGGTGTGTCAGTGGTTACAGCTGATGCCTCTGAGTGAGTGCGGAGGGGAGAGGGGTCATTCTCTGGTCAGCTTCACCTCTATCTTGGACTTGTCTGGCTCTAGTTGTTGTTGTTTTGTTAGTTATTCCGCTGGTTTATCCATCTTGGGTATGGCTGCCACCACTTGGGTCCCTGTTAGCGATCTCCCTGCCTAGGATGACTTAAGCAAGCTCGCTGGTTGGGGAGGGAGAGGGAAGCCATCTGCTCCTAAGAGCCTTTGGTTAGGGGAGGTAAGATCTTGGGGTACACGAGCCGTCTGCCTGGCCCAGTTTCCCCATTCCACTTGCCAGGGAGTTTTCCTAAGTTACTAACCTGCCTCCCCATCTGCACCTCACCTCTGCTGGCCCTCCTGACCTGTTTCCACTCAACGGGTGTTGAGGGCTTGCTGTATGTACGCATAGGCTGTAGCAGGGGCCTGGGGGCTCTGGGCCCTGCCTGTGGGGAAGAGGAGGGACCCCTAACCTCTCCCCCGCCCCCCGCCGAGGTTGGCCCTGGGAAGGTAATCCTCGGTGGGGCACAGGGCTGGATGCTGTGCCTCTGAGGCCCCGGATGAGGCTCTTTCTCTGGACTTTATGGTTGAGTCTGAGGGGCTCAGTTGGGCCTGGGTGTGTGGGGTCCAGAAGGCCTCAGCCCCAGACTCTGGGCGGGTCCAGGGACTCTCCCCTGGGGACAGAGAGGGTCCTGGGCATCTGGAGAGAGAGCAGCCAGCTGATATTTGGGGGAGAGTGTTCCAGGCAGAGGGACCCGCCGTGCAAAGGCCCTGCGGTGGGATATCGCAGTGTGGAGGCACAGCCAGGAGGCTGTGCGGCTGAGCAGAGTGGGTGAGGGGCAGGGGCCCGCGGTGGGGGCGAGTGTGCAGGGTTCTTTGGCTTTTACCCCAAGCGAGGTGGGCACCTTGGGCTTGGCACGTTCAAGGCTCTGAGCCCACACCCGCCCACGCTGCACACGGGCCCTGTGTGATACCCTGCCAGCGGATGTAATGCCGGCTGAACCCATTCTGAGGCTTTCGTCTGCTAAGGCCTTTGGAGCAAGGGCTGGCTGGGCTGGGCTGGGCTGTGGAACAGCCCCGCGGTCCTTCCTACCCCAGCGGCCCCCACCCACGCCTCTGAGCCGGAGGAGGGGATGCAAGGCACGTGATTTCCGGTGGGACGTGAGATCTGACTGTGGAATGAAGACAAGGGCGCGCTGCTGTGGCAGCGGCGGGCAGCGCTCTCAGGTGTGCCTGTGAGGACTGTGCGGCTTCCCCGCAGAGAACGCGTGTAATCTCCAAGCAAGAGCAAAGCGCTGCCCTCCGGCCGAGTGGGAGGGAGGGACTGGAGCTCTTCTTCCCGGTTTTACATTTCTCTCTTCTCTGTTGGAGGCTGGGGTCCCATCTGCCTATAGCTTTGTTCTTGACTGGGGTGCCTTTGAACTCAAACGGCAGGGCTGCAAAGCCCGGGGAAGGTATTCTATGGGAGAAAACTCGGATGTGCTGAATGTCCTTTAGATGCAATTTTCCACCTAATTCTCAAAACACCTGCCTATGGCAGGGACCCTTAAACCCACTTTACAGATGAGGAAACTGAGGCTCAGAGAGGCTAAGGAACAAACTCGGCATCCAATGACCAGTATGTAAGAAGCAATTCTATTGGCGGCTTTTCAAGGCTTCATTTAACCAATTCCTCTTCAGGTATTAAGAGTCCATTTAACTTAGTTCAGCTCCAGAGGACAGGGGTTGCTACCTCTCCATCTCAAAAAGAACTTCTCACGCTGTCCAGTGGAGGAAGAGAAGCCCTGATTCTCATCTAGGAGGGGGCTTTGGGGTTCAGCTCAGTACCAGCTTTCCACTCCAGGGAAAGAAAAGAGAACAAGAACGTGGGAGGGAACATCCATTCTCCTTGGAGAACCTAACTCCCAAGCTCAACCTTGGTTCTGGTTCTGGTTCTGTGTCCGCCTCTAAAATCTGATGTGACCTTGTTAAATTGCTTCCCAGCTCTGAGTCCCCACTTATTCCAGCAACTCTACCTTTGTCTCTGAGCTCTTCTACATCTGCCAGTGTTTGTTTCATAGTCTCCTGTTCTTGTTTTATGGTAGTTAGTCCTCCTTTTATCTCTTTGAGTCATTTAATACATAGGTGTCCCCCAAAGTGTATACAGACTTTGAATAACTATTAATTCCAGTGGGTTAAACCGGAAAAGAAACAGCAATCGAGCTATCAGCTGTGAAGTATGTTTACATTTTGGGGGGACAACCTGTATCGTTGTTAAACCTTATTTTAGGTTGCTCTTAATCTCTAGTTCTTCAGATGTAAATTCTTCTAGTGGGGGAGTTTTGGGAACTTTATGAAGGGGTGACTTCGTTGTCACTTCAGGATATTTCTCCAATGTGCACCTGGTCACATGATCTTGACCTCATATATTTGGGGCCTCAGCACTCCCATGGGAGGAGGGGGCCTTCAACTCTTGTCAGTGGCACCTCTGCTATGGTCTCTTGTTCATGTTAGCGTTTTCCTGTCATTTTCAGTGTTGGGGTGGGATGGATGGCTGCAGGGTGTACAGTAAGCCCTTATTTAGCATTGTAATAGGCTCTGAGACTTTGAGAGAAACGATGTATAATGAAACCAGTGTTGCCATAGGCTAATTGATATAAACAAGAGTTAAGTTCCTATGGCATCTCATCAATGTTAAAACGAAATGACGTTGAATGAAACATTATTTGAGGACCTGCTGTCTTGGTTTGTTACCTTGAACAGAAGTCCAATTTGATCATCTATAAACATTGTACAGATGAGGAAATGACGCTCCCAGCGGTGGTCTCACTCGCTCAGTACGCACAGTCAGGAGGGAGAATTACAGTCTGGCTAAGCCTCTCCATTCTCCTGCATGTGGCCGCTGAGTGTGACTCTCGGCTCTGACTCATTACTGGCTGTGTGTTCCTTGGGCAGCTTTTCCCTCTGTGACCTGGGGAGACTGACCTCTACCTTCAGACTTGCAAAACAAACTCAAAACTGTGTGTGTTTTGGGAGGAGAAGTGAGAACTGCCGGCAAGGTGTGAGCTGGTATATTAGAAAGTGTGGGCCCTGGAGTCCGGATGTATGACCTCAGGCAGGTCACCTCGCCTCTTTAAACCTCGGTTTTCTCATCTATAAAATAGGAATAACAGTCACACTTACTTCTCTGAGTGGTGATGCGTGTGAAGTGAGAAAACGCATGAGCTTGGCACATAATAGTTGTTTAATAAATATTACTCCCTTACATGTAGGAAAGCAGAGTGGGCTTGACGGGGACCTCAAGGCATGCCCCCTCTCCTGGCCCGGGCAAGGGGACCTCAGGCCATGCACTACATCCTGGGCCAGGAGACCTGAGGTCGCGTCCCTCACCCGGCAGGGCTTGACAGGGGTGGGGCAGGCTGGGTCTGGGTTTCGCGTGTTTTTGAGGCACACTTGGGAGGGCAGGGACTTGACTCTGGTTCCTGTGGTGCACCCCGGACTCAGACAGGAGGAAGATTTTCATATACATTTTACTAATTTTCTTTAATCTCTGACACTTCTATTATAGAGAAAGGGCAAATAGCAATATTAAAATATTTCCTCTAATTCCCTTTTAATGAGCAAGAATTTCGTGCACTGAGCCACTAGTTACAAATAAATGGTTAAATAAAGAGCTTCCCAGACAAAAAAAGGCTAAAGGAATTTATGACCTTAGGGGCGGTGTCAGTGCTGGGGTAGCAAAACTCATATCTGACAAAATAGACTTCAAAATGAAGGCCATCACGAGAGATAACAAAGGTCACTACATAATACTAAAGGGATCAATCTAACAAGAGGATATAACCCTGGTAAAAATTTATGTATCCAATATAGGAGCACCTAAATATATATATAAAACTTCTAGAGGACTTTAAGAGAGAGATCGACAACAATACAGTCCTGTTAGGGGACTTTAACAACCTACTGACTTCACTGGAGATATCTTCCAAACAAAAAAAGTTAATAAGGAAACAGAGAACACACAGGATCAGATGGACTTAATTAACATTTATAGAACATTTCACCTCAAAACTGCAGAATATACATTCTTCTCAAGTGCACATGGGTCATTCACAAGAATAGACCACATGTTAGGCACAAAAAAAGTCTCTACAAGTTTTAGAAGATTGAAATCAAATCAGGCATCTTCTTAGATCATGAAATTAGAAATCAACTACAGTAAAAACACCCCAAAACATTCAAACACATGGAGGCTAACTAGCATGCTATTAAACACTGAATGGGTTACCAATGAGATCAAGAAAGACACAAAAAACTTCCTGGAAACAAATGAAAATAAACACACAACAACCCCAAATCTCTGGGACACAGCAAAAGCAGTCCTGAGAGGGAAGTTCATAGCACTGTAGACCTACCTCAAAAAAATAAGAAAAATTAATAATAAACTATTTAAACTCCTACAACTTAATTAGAAAGAGAACAACAAGAAAAGCTCAAAGTGAATAGAAGGAAGGAAAGAACAAAGATTAGAGCAGAAATAAATGACATAGAGGCTAAAAATAAAATAATAGAAAAAAATCAATGAAACCACAAGCTCATTCTTTGAAAAGATAAACCATTAGCCAGCCTCATCAAGAAACAAAGAGAGGACCCAAATAAATAAAATTAGAAATGAAAGCAGTGAAGTAACAACTGACACCACAGAAATACAAAGGACTGTAAGAGAATACTGTGAGCAACTATAAGCCAACAAGCTGGACTATATGGATGAAATGGACAAATTACTAAAAAAAACCCCACATGCCCAATCTTCCAAAATTGAATCAGGAAGAATAAAAAAATCTGAATAGGTCAGTAACAACTGAGGAAATAGAAGCAGTAATCAAAAATCTCACAGCAAACAAAAACCCTGGTCTGGACAGCTTCACAGGGGAGTTTTACCAAAACTTCAAAGAACAACTGGCACCTATACTCCTCAAACTATTCAAAAAAATCCAAGAGGAAGGAACACATCCAAGTTCTTTTGATGACTGGTCGCTATGATGTGCACTGACCACCAGGGGGCAGATGATCAATGCAGGAGCTGCCCCCCTGGTTGTCAGTGCGCTCCCACAGAGAAAGTGCCACTCAGCCAGAAGCCAGGCTCATGGCTGGCGAGTGCAGCAGTGGTGGCGGGAGCCTCTCCCTCTGCAGCAGTGCTAAGGACCCCTCGGAGGATGTCCGACTGCTGGCAGAGACGGGCCTAAGTTGGTAGGCGGATATCCCCTGAAGGGTCCCAGACTGCAAGAGGGCACAGGCCAGGCTGAGGGACACCGCCCTCAGTGCATGAATTTTGTGTACCTGGCCTCTAGTTTTTGATAAAAGCCCCCAGCAAAGTGGGAACAGAGGGATCATATCTCAACATAATAAAGGCCATATATGACAAACCTACAGCGAACATCATACTCAATGGGCAAAAACTAAAACCATTTCCCCTAAGAACAGGAACAAGACAGGGATGTCTGCTTTCATCACTCTTCTTCAACACTTATTCAACATCAGTGGACCTCTGCACCGCCTCAGCCTGGCCTTACCCACCGGTGTTCCCAGCATGTGATGCATGAATTAGTTTATTAACATATTGTATAGTCAATACATTTGTAATCATTACTAGCAAACTCTGGCTAGACCGGTCTTATTATAGTGTTTCGATTATCTACATATTCTGATATGCAGAAGTAATTCTACCAAGAGGGATTTTGGCAAACAGTTTATAGCACAAATTATAACAACTAACTCTGTATTGAATGTTCCAACCTGCTACCCCTATAAATGGCATCCTATATAATAAAAGCATAATATGCAAATTGACTGAACAGCGGAACAACTGGTCGGTGGCGGGTGGGGGGTGAGGAGCCAGCAAGCAGGCAGAAACAGGCCAGCCAAGGCACATGTCTGTGGGCAGAGGGAGGGGATGGTGATCAGGGGGCGGTGGCGACCAGCAGCAGTGGAGGGGCGATCGGGGAGGCGGGGCCCCTGATCGACCTGCCTGATTGCCTCCCACAGAGGGAGGCCACCTGCAGCTATGGGGCGATGGGGGGCAGGGCTGGCCACTCACCGGCCAGCGCCTCCCCTGATCAGCCCACTGGTCGCCTCCTGCAGAGGGAGGCCTGACTGTGGCTTAGGCCTGCTCTCCGCGGGGAGTGGTAGCCTGGCTTCCTCCATCATTGGGGCAACCAAGCCTCCTGCTCGTTCCAGCTCCGTGGCTGCCAGCCGCCATCTTGGTTGGGTTAATGTGCATATAGTCGCTCTGATTGGCTGGTGGGCATGGCTTAAGGCGTAGCAAAGGTATGGTCAATTTGCATGTTTGTCTTTTATTAGTGTAGATGAGCATTAAACTCATTACTTTAAAATTCTGAAAGGGATAAACGTATCACCTAAAAGTATTTGCATATTGTTAATCTGACATTTTAAGAAATGTTTAAAATTTTTTGTATGTTTTTTTAAGAAACTACAACTATTTCAAGATTATTTATAAATTAGGTTTAAGCTTTTAAAGTTACCAATTTGAACATTAAAATTTTGTTAATTATATTTTCATGAATTTTTGGTATTTTAAGAATTTTATAAAATTAAACCATTTAAACAAGTATGTTATTTTATTTAAACACAATTATACATGTATATTTGTAATTATAAAGCATATATACATATAAATTTTAATATTCAACTTTGGCCTAGTAAGTACAGAGCATGGACTGTGTGAACATGTGTCTCGCGGTAGCGTCTGACCGCCTCCGGGGAGCTCTGGGTCTGACATGTTGCTGCTAGAATACCTACCCTGAGACTTATCTGTATTTCCTCCCTTTCCAAGGGTATGAGGTTCCCGTGCTGAGAGCAGCTGGGGGAGCTGGGCCTGAAGAAAAGGAGTGGAGGAGCCTGAGACAGGTATGCAGGGAAAACTTGCCAGCATTTTTCTGTCATGAGGGCTAATATGATGCCCCCATTTTCATAGCTTTGCTTTGGTGTAGAATCTCTAGCCTTGAGTGTCCTGGCTTCACAAGTGCACACAGGAGGCCCCATTGGTGCAACCAGGCCCCCAGGGCTTGGAACAGCGAGCGACCTTAGGGGAATCTGGTGTCCCCGAGGGCAGAGCACAGGGTAGAGAAGCTGCTTTACTGAACTTTGGTAGGAAGCAGAGAAAAGGTCCGACTCAACATCACTCTGTACAAGGTTTCAACTAAACCACCCTGACCTTGGGTGGTTAGAGTTCTTCAGGATGTCCTTGACCTTAAATAGGACATTTATGCTGTGTCTCCTGGTTATCCAGCAAAGGCTGTATGTCCCCAGGTTGGTGTTAAACTGGAAATGAAAGAGGAGAAAAGCAAGTTGGGCAGGACTTTCTGGAAGATCAAACCACACTGATGCACCACGACACACTGGTAGCCTCACAAGACCATGTGGAGGAGTTATGGGAGTTTTAAGATTGGAAAAGGGTCAACACACTTCCAGTTGAAAGGCAAAGTAAGTTTTAAATATGTAAACTTTTTTCTATCAAGGACCTTCCTTCGGTGACTACCATGGAAATACTCAGAATTTAAGTAGAGCACAGGGTTCCAGCCATGACAAATCAAATTCTACAGAGTAAGTAAATGATAGCATGGCTTACCTGGGTGTGAGAGAATGCAAATAAATACATCTTGCATGTAAAAAAAGGCACAGAACTATTCAAGGCTTTTGAAAAAAGCATCATTTATTTCAAAGTACAACACAAAGTTGTATTTTTAAGAAATACACATTCAATCTTGTATCTCAAGACTTGGCTATGTGCATTTCAGTTTATCTTTAAAATAAATTCAGGTATACAAATGTTACATACCTCAAGTACAAATAGCACAGAAAATGCATATGGTCTTACTGAATGTTTTTACATTCATTCTCTGTTCTTCAGCTTGACTCACATTTCTGTAATCTGCTTTTAAGCCAGGACAGCCTTATTTTAAAAAAATACTCTGTATTTTTCAGCACAAAGTCCTCTTACATTTTTAAAATTAGATCTTGGCGCATAATATTGTGAAATTATAAAAAACCAACCCTGGTAGTTTAATAAAATTGTCACATGCCAGGACTTCTGAATCAACTCAAATTATTTCTTCAGCTGTGATGTCAGATTTGTGTTCCTACAGATAAAGGATGGAAGAAGACAGACAGGCGGTGGCAACTTGACAGCAGTTAAGGTTTCAGATGTACGGGTCTTACTGAAGTTTGTGGCCGAGTCCAGACTTTTCTCTAAAAGCAAACAGCAAATCTCATGACCATAATTGCAAGAAAGATCTGAAAGCAGCGAGTGGTGCAAGCCTGCCCTGCCCTGCCCGAGTCTGTTTTGTGAAGATGAGGAGGGTGGGGAGTGGGGAGCTACAGCAGGAAGAGCCTTAGAAAGATGTCTCAGAAACTGGCAGATCATGATCTAGACGAGGGCCTGCACTTTCTCTCTTTTTGCCCAATTTCAATTCTCATGAGGGAAGTGTGAATTAGACCACGGGTCGGAGCTTCTTCTTCCAATTGTGGGGCTCCATATCCGCCACGGGTTGTAGGTCTGTCCCACGTCATCAGCTGGGCTGGAGGCCGAAGGGGCGTGAGGAGCAGCGTTCTCTGTGCCCATGAGGCCGATGCTGGTCAGCGTGCTTGCTGGAGTGGTGAAAGGGAGGGCACTGCTCAGGTTGCTGGACCAGATCGAGCTGCTGAAGGGAGGGGTGTACCATAAGCCGCTGGTGTTGCCAAGGACTGACTGCAAAACAGAAAAGACAACAGGGCGTCAGGCTTGAGAAGGGCAGGGGCGGCCAAGTGCTGAAGGCTCTGCTGGGCCGGGCCGGGCCATCGGCATCTGTCATGTAATTATAAATGTGTTATATGTATAACCATCCAGAACCTGAGCAGATGACTGTGGTATTTTATTTTTGCCAGGGGCCAAGTCGAGCCCTGCCTGTTTCCGTAGAGAAAGTTCCACTGGAGTCCAGCCGCACCCCCTGCTCAGGTACTGCCCTGGCTGCTGGGCACGCTATGGCAGAGGTGAACAGTGCGACCGAAACAGCACAACCTACAAAGCCTGAGACATTTACTGACCCGTTTAAAGAAAGTTGAGATGCTTGGAAACCTAAAGCCAAACAGTGACAAGTAGAGACACACCTTAGGATCTTTAGTTAAATCAGCACCGAGAAACCCGGCTTGTCTCTCTAGTTCTCCTGCGGATGAAGGAGTGACCACAGGGGGATCATGCTTTTCTATCACAATTTTGTGAAAGCCGGGACCAATAATTATTTCCCTTAGTGAGACTGCTTTTCTAGAACATGATTTTTGCAGAAGAATTTTACTGAAAATCGAACAAATGCACACCAGGAAGCTCACGTAATGGCACATGTGCTTCTCAGAACAAAGCCAATGCCACCCCCAAAGCCTCCAACTGGCAACCTGCTTGTTCTCTGTATCTGAGTTTATTTCTGTTTTTTTAAATTTTTATTATTATTTTGTATTTTCTTTAAAAAGTATATTGTTGATTTCCGAGAGGAAGGGAGAGGGAGAAAGACAGAAACATCAATGATGAGAATCATTGATCAGCTGCCTCCTGCACACCCCCCACTGGGGATCGAACTGTGACCTCCTGGTTCATAGGTCGATGCTCAACCACTGAGCCATACCAGCTGGGCTATTTTGTATTTTAGATTCCATAGATAAGTGGTATCATATGGTGTCTTTCTCTGTCTGAGTTACTGAGCACTCTCACCCTCTCAGTCCATCCATGCTGTCACAAATGGCAAGATTTCATTCCTTTTTATGGCCAAGTAATATTCCAGTGTATATATGTACCACATCTTTACCCATTTGTTTATTGATAGGCATTCAGGTTGCTTCCATATCTTGGCTATTGTAAATAATACTGCAATAAACACATGGCCACATATATCTTTTCGAATTCATGTTTTGGGTTTCTTCAGACAAATACCCAGATGTTGAACTGCTGGATTGTATAGTTGTTCCAATTTTAATATTTTTGAGGAACCTCCATCGTGTTTACCATGGTGGCTGCACCAATTTACAATCCATCAACAATGCATGCAGGTTCCCCTTTCTCCACATCTTCAACATTTGTTTCCAATATTTTTGATAGCCTTTCTGACAGGTGTGTAGTGTTAATGTGCATTTCCCTGATGACTAGTGATGTTGTGCATATTTTCACGTTTGTTGACTATCTGTGTGTCTTTTTTGGAGAAATGTCCCTTCGTGTTCTCTACCCATTTTTAAATTGGATATTTTTTGGTGTGTGTGTGTGTGTGTTAATTATACAGGGAGGGGCAAATGTAGGTTTACATTTGTTTGTATGGGAAATAATACAATAATTAATAATTATTTCTGTACTCACAACTGTAAACCTACTTTTGCCCCTCCCTGTATGAGTTATGTATTTCGGATATTAACCCCTTCTCAGAAGTATCTTCTCCCATTCAGTAGGTTGTCATTTCATTTTGTTGGTTTCCGTCACTGTGCAGGTACTAGGTATATCAAAGCCCGCCTGCTGGTGTGGGGTTTGAAGATCTTTGAGAGGTTTTAGGAGTCTGTAGCACAAGCCAAGCAGGTTGCTTGTGTGAAGGAGCCCCTGCAAGAGGTCTGGCTGCGCAGGAGATCTGGGTGGGGCAGGGTCTCAGGGAATCACCAGGGTGGGGTGAACCTTGTTAGCCAGGCTAATGAAGGACTTGGATTTGGCGCCAGGCTGGCTGGCTGCGGGGAATGCTCAACAAAGGAAATATGACATCTGCTGGCACTTCTGTCTCCGAAAGAGCTGCCCCTCCCCTTCCTCTTCCCCTTCTCCCCCTCCCCCCAGAGCCAGTCAGTTGAGTCCCTCCCACTTTGTCCCTAGTGCTTTTTGAGGGGCTGCCCCTGTGCCAGAGTGTGGAGTGCGTGCGTCTCTGCACGGGCCCTTTAAGAGCTGTCTCTCTTAGACGCAATCCCGCTGGTTTGCACAGACATGCCCTGGGGACTCGTCTTCCTGGCACTGGTGCTCCAGGCTGAGGAGCCCACGTGGGGCTGGACCCCTCCCTCCTCAGGAGAGCCCTTGCCGTCCTGTCCTGTCACCTCTCTGCCGTCTGGAGGCGGCTTCTTCATACCCTTCCTCACAGGACTCTCCTCAGCTGGTCTTCAGGTGGTTCTCCGTGATGTTGCTCTAAGATGTGGTTGGGACGAGGCGAGCACAACATTCACCTACTCCACCATCCTGACCAGAAGCCTCCCCCCCCCGTAAGTTCTTGCCTACAGTGGCTCTGGCAGATACTGACGGGCCACTTTGGCAGATATGAAGACACAGCAAGACAGACACTGACAGTACATCCCAACCTGCCCACACCATTCTCTGTGCTTATAACTATGGCGGTGGTGATGAGCGAGCCCTGAGTACTGACCGTGGCCGTGTGGGTCGGCGAGCTGGAACTGGCAGGCCAGGAGGGGCTGGGATCTGTCGCTGGAGATTCCCACAGGTAGGAAGGGCCACTGCTAAATTCATTCCAGCTCCTCTGTGAGGCCTGACTGCACGACCGAGATAACCCGAGTTTGCTGAAAACTTCTGAAAGTAAGAACACAATTTCAAATCCGTACTTTGTTTTGACAGGCTCACTGGGACAGGATGGGGCATTCACCTAGTGGCCCCCATCGCACTGCTGTCACTTGGGCGTCCTCACACCTACTTCATTAGCTCGCCACACACACCAGAGAGGGAAGGGGATATTCCCAGGAACTCAGGCGTACGGCACACCATTGGGATACTTTCCCTGGATGACATAAATGCAACTACCTCCCAACTCCACCATTCCAATCTCAGCTGGTGCGGAACTCTCATGAGGTCTCTACTTCCGTGCAGCAAGAAAACATAAGATGCCCCAGAATGGCCAGGAATCACTTTTCAGACAGAATCCTCCCCGTAAGTTCTTAAGTAATTGCTGCGGAGCACAACCCACTCGAGACTCACAGCATCAAGCCTGTTCCACGGCACCTCTGGGCTGAGCGGAGAGTGGGAGGGGACCCATCCTAGAGCCTTGTGCTGGGCCCCTAAGCACCTGTCCAAACAGCATGGACAGATACACTTCCCAAGGTCAGCCCACATAGGTTATGTCTATTGGTGCCTGACAGCAGGTACAAAGAAATGCAGCTTTTAAAACAGCGGTTCTCAACCTGTGGGTCGCGACCCCTTTGGCGGTCAAACGACCCTTTCACAAGGGTCGCCTAAGACCATCCTGCATATCAGATATTTACATTACGATTCATAACAGTAGCAACATTACAGTTATGAAGCAGCAACGAAAATAATGTTATGGTTGGGTCACAACATAAGGCACTGTATTTAAAGGGCCAGAAGGTTGAGAACCACTGTTTAAAAAATTTCTACTAACAACAATCCCACTTTCCTCTCCATCTCAGTGTTTCTCCACACATAAAACTAGACTTCATTTTCTTCCTTCCTCGTCCACAGGCTTATTAACTACAGGTCTAGTGTTAAACACTTACCACCAGTTAGGTTAAAAGAATTCCCAAAGGCGGAGAACGAATTGAGGGGTGTGAAGTCAGGGCTGCTGGGGTTGCTGACGGGACTCCACAAACCCGAGCTGAATGTTACAAGAGGAAAGAAAATGCAACACAAAATGGATGAGGGTGAGCAGAACAGATTCATTAAGCACGGCTTCACAGAGGGGGGACACTGCTTCAACTGGGGGTGCTCAAGTATTAAACACAAAGAGAAAGGGGAGAACCGAAACCAGACCACAGAGGAGCGAAGGCACGGAGAATTCCAGGCTCCTCCTGCTCCGAGCCGAGAGCCTGCCTGCGGTGTAGCTCCGCGGGCTGGTGCCGTCCTATGCACCCAAAGGTGGCTGGTTTGATTCTGGGTCAGAGCACATGCCCAGGTTCCAGGGAGGCAACCAATCGGTGTTTCTTTTTCTTTCTCTCTGTCTCTCCTCCCTCCTTCTCTAAGATCAGTAAAAACATTAAAAAAAAAAAGAAAAAGCTGAGCGCCTGGTTCAAAGCAAGTTTTGCAGTAAAAAGAGAGTTATTTCTTTACGGTTACTATTTGATAAAGAAAGACTTAAAATCCAGGACTCATTTCCCGTTAGTGCCAAGCAGGTAAAATTGGGTTCTGCTTGCTGACAGCCTTTATTATTACTGTTGTTGTCAGTTATCTGGGAAGATAGACCGAGGCACTGGCTGCATGCCATTGGGTGCTCTGGGTCAAGAAAGAGGCATGTCCGCTAACTTAGCATAAATTATCCAGTATTTGCTCCAATTTCCTTCCTCTCAAATACATGTTTGTTCTTCTACATCTAATTACCAGATCACACCCTTCCCCACAGGAGACCATGGTAACGGAGAAGGATGAGAACAGACTGAAAATGGGGACATAAGCCTCCCTCTCCGCTGGGTTATACAGGTCGTGTGCACCGCCTCCCCTGTCACGGGAGCTGGGGGGGAGCACAGAAACCGGGCTCTCTGCTTCTACCCAGCAGACAAAAGCCCCCAGAAGCCTGGACCACTTCTGACAAATGCCTACTTGTAATCTAGGGCAGTGGCTGGCAAACTGCAGCTCGGCTCGCAAGCCACATGCGGCTCTTTGGCCCCTTGAGTGTGACTCTTCCACAAAAAACTGACTTCTACGCACGGGCCATGAAGTTTCAATCGCACTGGACGTGCGCGCCCGCACGTGGTATTTTGTGGAAGAGCCACACTCAAGGGGCCAAAGAGCTGCATGTGGCTTGCGAGCCGCGGTTTGCCGACCACGGATCTAGGGGGAGAAATGCCTGGAACACGTGGATGGACAACAGATGCTAGCCTGACTTGAGAACCCTGTCCGTCCTTCTCATGAGTAAGAATGGTCTACTGTACCTGTCTGAGCCGTCGCTGTCACCAGGAGTGTGTGCCATGCCAAGGCTGCTGGAAAAATCTGTTTTGTTTGAAGAAACTTTAGCAAAGCCATTCCCACCTGTAACAATGGACTCTGAATCAATCAAAGGCAAACCGGCCAAGGTAATCCCACCACGCCCGAGCCGCTGGGGCAGGCCTTCCGCCGCCGGCCACTCACCTGGGCTCTTGTCGTAGCCGGCCGTGACTGCAGCAAACGTGGGGTTGCCGTTCTTGCCGGGGAGGGAGGCTGCTTTTGTCAATTTGTTTTTGCTTCCACTTGGCTGCTTGGTTTTGGGGTCACTGAAGAAAGAAGCAAAGGAAGAGTAGTTGATTCCTCATCAGCACTGCCTGCTGGAGGCCCGGAGGCGCACTGCCTCAGGGCTGTGGCCGGCCCAGGGCAGCCCATGGGCACAGCCTGGCCTCATGTAAATGAGCTGGGACCTCCAACTGAGCAGCCAGATGGAAAATAAGAAAGTTGTGGGGGAAAGGTAAGAGAACAGGCCAGTCTAAGACAGTGGTCAGCAAACTGCGGCTCGCGAGTCACATGCGGCTCTTTGGCTCTTTGAGTGTGGCTCTTCCACAAAATACCAACTTCTGCGTATGGGCCATGAAGTTTCAATCGCACTGTATGTGGGCACCCGCACGTGATATTTTGTGGAAGAGCCACACTCAAGGGGCCAAAGAGTCGCATGTGGCTTGCGAGCCGCGGTTTGCCGACCACGGGTCTAAGAGACCAGGGTCACAATTTAGGGACCGGAAAGACTGTTTTAGAGGACATGAGAAAGGGAGCCGTTAGGCAGTGAACAAGGAGTGGAATATGAGGTCCTGGCAGGTGACAACACATGACAAACTGGTTCTAGGAAAGCGTCCTCCCCTGTCAGGACAGGCTAAGGAGCTCATGGTGACAAGGGCCCCAGGCAGGGTGGCTTCCCCAGACTCTGGATGCTGCCGCTTTGGGCAACAGCTAAACACTGTGCAGGTGCACTGCAGCTCCCGGCAGGCGCTGCCTCCTGTGGAAAGCAGGGGTGGGGACAGGCCCCAATCATGCTTGCCGGGAGGACGAAACGCAGTGAGAGCTGCGTGGTGCCGAGAACAGTGCTGGCGCAAGGTAAGAACTGACAGGGGTTACAGTGACCACTGAGGTGACTGTTCCCCTGAAAGTCAGTCCAACACAAGTGTGGCTGTGCCTCCAGTGAGGAGCACCAGGTGAGTGTCCCTGTCAGGAGGCTGCCTGCTGTGCGCACGTCCCCTACTACAGCTGACTTCCTCAAGATCCTGCCCTTTAACTGCTAAGCTAACTGCCATACAGCAAAATAAATGGGCCACAAAGCCATTTCCTCAACTCAAAGGACATCTGTAGATCTTCATTTAATGTCAGTGTGCTTATTCACTCTTGAATTAGAACATAATTCTAATAAGTTAAATGATGCTTTTCCAGTTGTTGGGTTAAGAAAGCCCAGGGATGGAAGGAGGCACTGCTGGGCCAGACAACAGTACGACAGCAGCCAGGGGAACCGCCCCAGGGCAAGGGCGAGCTGTCCACAGATGTAGGAAGCGAGACAGGACAGCAGTCTGTGGCCATAGACGTTTCCACTTAATGGGAGTGAGCCTTCCTGTTCAAGGTCTAGGAAGTGACCAGTGAACCCACCTGCTGGAGCTACTGTTAAGGATGCTGCTGTAGCTGCCGCGGGATGCAAGCGGGCACGGTGCCGCCGGGGAAGACGGAGAGGCAGGTGTTGGTGAGGTCTGGCGTTGTTTTAAGAAGATGTCTGCGTTGATGGTTTGCAGAGAAAGTTTATAAAGACTATCGGTAGCTGGAAAGTAAAAATAAAAGGTCTCATTAATGTGGTATCTTTACTCTTCAAAATCAGTTACTTTTACTCCTGGTGTTCCATCTGATACTATGCAGAACTCAAGTGCTCCTACAAAGAGAAACATAGTTACACCTTTCTGTGTGTTCTGTTCAAAGTTTAAAGAAAACAAGGGAAGGAGCTTCTCTCTGCATCAGGAGCTCCCAGAAGCACCAGTGAGACCTGTCTGCTGAGCTGTGTAGGACCTCAGGGACCGGTCTGCTCTTCCTCCTCATCCCCACGCCCCTCAGGGATGGCAGGTGAAATCACTGTGGCAACCGGCCCCCCCCCACCCCCGGCCAGTTCATCATACAACACCCCGCGACCTGACACACCGAGTAAGGTGCTGTTCCTGGTCCCTGGTTTATAAGAAAACAAACTCCTAACATCTTCCTGCTGCCCTCTAGGGTAATGTCTACACAGCTATTTAAAAAAATTTAAAACAAAAATGGTCATGAAATAATACTTCTGCACTCACTAAATGGAAACACATATAACACCTTTATCAGAAAAAGTTATCACCACTTCTGATCAAAATGGTGGAGTAGGTAAACACCATGCTCACTCGCCTCCTCCCATGACCACATCAAAATCACAACTACATTAGAAATAGGAAAAGAACAAACAAAGCCCAAAGTGAGTAGAGGGGAAAAAAAAATACGGATCAGAACAGAAATTAAAAAAAAATGTCTAAAATAACAGAAAAAAAAATCAAAGAAACCAAGAGCTGTATTTTTTGTAAAGATAAACAAAATTAAACTTTTAGATGGACTCATCAGGAAAAAAATGAAAGGACCCAAATAAATAAAATCAGAAACGAAAGAGAAGTGACAACTGAGGCCACAGAAACACAAAGGGTTGTAAGACAATACTATGGCCCCAGCCGGTTTGGCTCAGTGGATAGAGCGTCGGCCTGCAGACCAAAGGTTCTTGGGTTCGATTCCAGTCAAGGGCATGTACCTTGCTTGGGTGCAGGCTCCTT